>NC_090440.1:294368171-294671201 GCF_031143425.1 Pleurodeles waltl | reverse complement strand
GAGGGAGGGCTGGGGGTGTGGGGAATGGCAATCTGCTTTATTGTTACTGTGGTCCCGCTCAACAACATGGGCACCACAAGGCCTTGCTAGCCCCCCAACTTCACTGGGGGTCAGGACACTCGGCGCAGCACACTTGCTCAAGTTCCAGGCCCCAGCTCTCAGGACGGGCCCGCCGATACACTTTGTCAACTTCCCGTCGCCGTCAATCACTGCAGAGCCGTGGCGGCTGCCATTTTGAAGGCCCTCGCAGCGTCCCAACTACATCACCAGGCCCAACAGCAACCCGCTTCTTCTTCATTTTTCCATCCAGGGTACCTCGCCGCCCTTCTATGTTGGGCAGTTTTCCCATGGAGGGCAACACTATTGCCGGATGGATCGGGCGAGGAACGTTTCCCCAGAGCTCCGAGGTTCTGCGTCTTACATCTCCAGCCACCCGGCCAGGCCCCCCAAAGCAGCATCCCTATATATACAAATTTCTTTTTTTAATAACTTCAAAACTATAGAACATATTTACACCAAATTACAAAAAGGGCGCTTTTTAGACCAAGATCTAGCATTCTACCAAATTTTCCGTAATTCCATTCAGTGGTTTGTGCTGTAGTAGTATCTAAAACCTCTACTGGAAATAACATGGGAAATACACATTTCTGACCCGCCCACATTTTTCTCTGCCCCCGCTTGATGAGTGACCTCCAAAATTTTCAATGCATAAATTATACAAAGTAAGGCACTTTTGAGGTCAATTTCAAGAACATTTGTCAAACAATGCCAAAGTCATAAGTAAACCAAAAAATGCTTTTCCTATGGAAACTAGGTCTTAACCATAACTGCCTACTGCCAACCGAATAGAAAGACTGGGGGTGTGAAACAGCGGGTGACCCCTACCCCGAAACATCACTTTATCACCAGAGATGAGGTCCTAGAGACGTTTTCCTTGGGAAAGGGTCAATGCAATACATGAAGATTTCGATCACAGCTCGTAAGACATGGCTATCCTTCCCTGAGGAACCCAATAGATTGGCAGTCTTAGCTACCCTGATATATATTCTTTTGTGTTTTTTTCAACACATACCAAATACAGCCAGCACTTAAATTTCACAACTTACTCAAAGGGAGGGGGAAGGTTACCAGAACCTTCCTCTAGGGAAGGATTTAAGGTATATAAGGTGGGGAAACTTGGCCCTAAGGCAGAAGGAACTCATTTTTGAGGGAGGATGCACTGCTCGAAAAACCCGAGTACCATTGGGGAATATTTCTCCTGTCTCAGCTGTCCAGGGTTCCACAGCTTGACGTTGGCAAGGACAAGGATGATGTTGGATTCGATCCCCATGGTGATGCACTTTTAATTCTTAATTATCTAGCTTTGCTGTGTGCATGCATAAATATATATACTCACTGCTCACATATTCATTGTTGATGTATTGCAATTTGTTTGCTTATTATTATTTAACTGCTGTGATTATTTTAGTATCTGCATGTGTTTTACTGCATTCAAGTTAAATACTTACGTTAATATTTTTGTATGAACTTGTTTGAAACTTTGGAATTACCTTAATAAATTCATTACTCAGACTAAGGGGGTCATTCCGACCCTGGCGGTCCATGACCGTCAGGGCCGGGGTCCACGGAAGCACCGCCAACAGGCTGGCGGTGCTTCCAGGGCCATTCTGACCGCGGCGGTAAAGCCAAGGTCAGAAAAGGGGAAGCAGCGGTTTCCCACCGGTTTTCCCCTGGCCCAGGGAATCGGGATTCCGACCCCCATCCCGCCACCCTGTTTCTGGCGGTTCTTACCGCCAGGAACAGGATGGTGGGAACGGGTGTCGTGGGGCCACTGGGGGCCCCTGCACTGCCCATGCCACTGGCATGGGCAGTGCAGGGGCCCCCTAACAGGGTCCCATGAAGATTTTCAATGTCTGCTTTGCAGACAGGGAAAATCGCGACGGGTGCAACTGCACCCGTCACACCCCTGCAACTCTGGGTGCTACTATGGGACCTATGAATTGGAGGGGTGGGGGTGGTGGCCCAGAGGTCAACATTGCTCAGGAAAAGTTTTTGACGAAGATTGGGATGGGTAGCTGGAGGGGGTCTGGGAGTGGAGGAAGAGGAGGTGGTTGTAGGAGGTGTAACTTTAGGTGATTTGGGTGCAGGTACAGGTACTGGAGGCTGTCGTGAGGTGGATGGATGTTGGGTGTGTGGGTGCCCGCGTTTGTGTACTTTGGGAGGGGGCGTCACAGACACACTGGGAGTGGACACAGGGGACGTGTAAATGGTAGTGGGAGTGGTGAGTGCAGGTGAGCGGGGTGTGGTGCTGGGTGTTCTGGTGCGAGTCCTAGTGCCTTTAGATGTAGTGCATGCAGGTGAGAGTGTAGACGACACTGGGAGGGATGAGGGAAACGACGAGGAGGGGGACACAGTGGAGGCAGTGGATGTTGTTGTGTCTGTATGTGGGTGATGCTTGTGTGAGTGCCTGTGGGTTGTGTGGTGCCTATGTTTACCTGGGCTTCTTTTGTGTGTTGAGGTGTGTGCATGCTTGTCTAATGGTGTGCTTGGGGTAGGCTGGGGTACAGGGGATGGGGTCTGGGTGGAGGAAGTTGGAGGGGGGAGGCTAGACACAGGGACAATGGCTGCCATCCGTGCTGAGGCCAGAGATTGCATGGATCGATGATGGGCAGCCTGACCAGAATGAATGCCCTCCAGGAATGCATTAGTGTGTTGCAACTCCCTTTCTACACCCTGGATGGCATTCACAATGGTAGACTGCCCAACAGTGAGTGACCTGACATGTACAGGGGAAGAAGAGAAGTCATTGCCAACTGCACCGTCGAAGTTAGTGGCCCACATCCCTACCCTTGCCATGTGGCAAATGCATTCACAGTCCTACATGCTCGCAGAACCCTTCCCCCTTCCATCTTACAACCAGCCCTCTCCACCCAGGCATAGCCCATACAACGTGCTCCCTGTGTACTTACCTGTTGGTCTGAAGGACCGTAGAGTAGCGTGTACTGGGGAGGACCCCGTCCACGAGCTTCTCCAACTCTTGAGCAGTGAAGGCAGGGGTCCTTTCCCCAGACGCAGCAGCCATTGTCTCTTCCAGACCAAGGTCACAGCAGCACTTGCAGTGTAGGTCCTCTCCTGTCGAAGATCACTTATCGAGTGATTGAACAGATAGAAAATGGCGGTCACGTCCGCGCGGTGACGTCCGCGGCGGTGCGTATCATTACCGCCGGCGCACTTCATCATTGGCTCCTGGGACCCATAGGGTCCAATGTTAACCAATGCAGCATTGCGCCACGGTCTACGACCGCCTACCGCGACGATGTACAACGCCAGCGCAGTTACCTCACGTCCCATTGTCCCAGTTTAGAGGTCAGGCAGCCGCCATTTCAGGGGCCCACATGGCTTCATTTACTACTGCGTCACACATACCTAGGCCTACACTCAACACACATACAGGAAGAGTTTTGTATTTGGTGTCGTGTTCTGTGTAGCTGTGGGTACATACCTGAGAATTTGCTTACTCTGTGGTCGCTGTTGTCCTTCTTAGGCACCGTCAGCTGGGACATTTGAGGAGATGGCGGAATCCTCCGGTGTACCGACCGCTGGTGGACCTGTTAACAATGGAGGAGCGACATTTGATCATCACCTACAGGTTTGATCGTGACACAATCCAGGAACTGTGTATCATGGAGCCAGACCTGATGTCACCAATCCGCCATCCCACAGGAATCCCCCCTGAAGTGCAGGTACTGTCAGTGCTATATTTCCTTGCAAGTGGGTCATTTCAAACAACAGTGGCCATGTCATCAGGGATGTCCCAGCCTATGTTTTCCAACGTGTTGTCCAGAGTGTTGTCTGCCCTGCTGAAACACGTGAGGGGCTACATCGTTTTCACTCAGGTGGAGGATTTGGCTACTGTTAAAGGTGACTTCTATGCCCTTGGACATATCCCAAACATCATAGGTGCTATTGATGGGACCATGTAGCTCTGGTCCCCCCCGCAGGAGTGAACAGGTGTACAGGAACCGGAAGAGTTATCATTCCATGAATGTACAGATGGTATGTTTGGCAGACCAGTACATCTCCCAGGTAAATGCAATGTTCCCTGGCTCAGTGCATGATGCCTACATCCTGCGGAATAGCAGCATCCCTTATGTGATGGGTCACTTCCAGAGGCACCGGGTGTAGCTATTAGGGGACTCTGGTTACCCCAACCTGTCATGGCTACTGACCCCAGTGAGGAATCCCAGGACCAGGGCAGAGGAACGCTACAATGAGGCCCTTGGGCGGACTAGGAGGGTGATCGAACGCACCTTCGGCCTCCTGAAGGCCAGGTTCAGGTGGTTCCCTATTCTACTCACCAAAGAAGGTGTGCCAGATCATCATCGCCTGCTCGATGCTTCACAATCTTGCTTTGCAACACCAGGTGCCTTTTCTGCAGGAGGATGGTCCAGATGACGGTGTTGTGGCAGCTGTGGAGCCTGTGGGCAGTGATGAGGAGGAAGCTGAGGAAGAAGACATTGACAACAGGGAGTCAGTCATACAGCAATATTTCCAGTGACACACAGGTGAGAACATTTGCTTACTATTATATTCAATTTCATACTTCTACCCCTATCCTGTCTGTCAATTTGAATCAGTATTGGGAAACTGAGTTGTACATTTATATTATGGTCTCACAGGTGTGGTTACCAACGTGTGTCATCTGCTTGCTTCCTTCATGGACTTGTGCTGTGTGACATAGGTATGTTGACATTAAAATTTTGAACGGATTTTGTCATAGTCATAGCTAATACACATTTTTAAAATCACAGACTGACTCCAGATTGTTTTGTGCTTCAAGGGTGTTTATTTATGTGCTCAAAAATGTAGGGGGGTGGTAAAATGGTGATGGGTGATGGTGGAGGAATGCCCATGGCAGAGTCCAGTCTATTTGTCTCACAGGTGCTTTGCCCATATGGGCATAGGAAGTGGAGCTGGGGCAGTTCAATCTGGACAGGGTAACAAAGTGGGACAGTGGGAGGACAATCAGGGTGGTCTCATTTCCAGGCGGGGGTCTTGCCATCTTGCTCTGTCCTGTTCCTATATCTCAGGGACTGCTTGCGGGGTGGTTCTCCGTCTGCAGGGGGTGGGGTTCTGGTGTGGTGGTCCTGTGGCGTGGCGTCCTGTCCACTAGCGCCGGCGGAGGTGGTGGGCAGTTCATCGTCCAGGCTAGTGTCAGGGGCCCCTTGGAGTGCCACGGTGTACCTCATGGTCTTTTGTATGTCCTTCGGCACCTCTACGATGGTGCCCAGGGCGGAGCTGATGGTTCTGAGCTCCTCCCTGAACCCCAAATACTGTTTGTCCTGCAGGCGCTGGGTCTCCTGAAACTTGGCCAGGACCGTTGCCATCGTTTCCTGGGAGTGGTGGTATGCTCCCATGATGGAGGATAGGGCCTTGTGGAGAGTGGGTTCCTTTGGCCTGTCCGCCCCCTGTTGCACAGCAGCCCTCCCAGTTCCCCTGTGTTCTTGTGCCTCCGTCCCCTGGACCGTGTGCCCACTACCACTGCCCCAGGTCCCTGTTGTTGTTGGGGTGGTGGGTTAGCCTGGGTTCCCTGTAGTGGTGGACACACAGCCGATTGACGTGTCCTGGGTCCGGAGGTATGGGCCCGCTGGGTGGGTGCTGTGCTGGTGTTACCAGAGGGTGGGAGGTCAGTGTTGGGCTGTGCCTCTGCAAGGGGAACCGACTGTCCCAAGGCCCACGATGGTCCGCGCTGGTCATCAGGATCCAGTTGGCCAGAGCTGCTGTCGTCACTGTGGGCTTCTTCTGTGGGTGGAGTGGAGATGTCTGGACCCTCCTGTCTGGTGACGTTCCGTAGTGGTCCTGCAGGGGTATAAGAGCATGATTATTACATGTGTGTGTGTCATGGTGTGCAATGGGTGGGTGTGCGTGTACCCCAGTGCAAGCATTCCTGTGTGGGGGTTTGTGTGATGATGGTTGGGGGGTGTTATGGGTATGTGCAGTGAGCATGGTTTAGTGAGGGATGACCATGCTTAGTTGTTGCATGCAGGGCTTGGTGTTGGGATGTGTGGTTTGTGTTATTAGTACATTAGTGAGGAGTTGGAGTGATAGGGGAGGGGGTGAGGGTGGGGCTGTGTGATAGCATGCAGGTAGGGTGGGGGATATGATAGTTAAGATTTGACTTACCAGTGTCCATTCCTCCACCGACTCCTCCGAAGCCCTCTGGATGCATGATGGTCAAGACCTGCTCCTCCCATGTTGTTAGTTGTGGGGGTCCGCCGCCAGTCTGCTGAATCGCGATGTTGTGCCTGGAGACCACAGAACGCACCTTCCCCCGTAGGTCGTTCCACCTCTTCCTGATGTCCTCCCGATTTCTTGGATGCTGTCCTACAGCGTTCACCCTGTCCACGATTCTGCGCCATAGCTCCATCTTCCTGGCTATGGAGGTGTGCTGCACCTGTGATTCAAATAGCTGTGGTTCTACCCGGATTATTTCCTCCACCATAACCCTGAGCTCCTCCTCGGAAAACCTGGGGTGTCTTTGGCGTGGTGTGGGTGATGTGTGGGGTGGTGTATGTGTTGATGAGTGTGGTGATGTGTAGTGGTGTGTGGTGTTTTCAGCGTGAAATGTTGTATGGGTGATGGTGATGTGTGCCTCTGTGTGGTGGGGTTCTCTATTGCTGTGCTCTCTGTCTGTCACCTTCGTCTCTGATTTTGGGTCGTAGGGGTTTGTGGGTGATGTGGGTGTGTGTTTTATATTGTGTTGGGTGTGTGGCAGTGGTGTTTGTATGTGTCTCAGGTGTGTGTATTTGGAATTGTCCAATGTGGCGGTGTTTTGGAGATGTGTGTGTATTTTGAGCGCGGCGGTGTGTACCGCCAATGGAATACCGCGGTTGAAAGACCGCCGCGTGGATTCGTGGGTCGTGATAGCATGGGCGTGTTTCTGTTGGCGTGACGGTGGAGGTTTTGTTTTCGCCAGTTTAACACTGACCTTTGGTGTGGCGGACTTGTGTGGGCGACTGAATTTCGGCAGTTTCCGGAATGTGTGTCATAATAGCTGGGGTGGAATTCCGCGGCCGCGGCGGTGTTTTGGCGGTCTTCTTCACGGCGGTAAGCGTCTTTTACTGTCAATGTTGTAATGACCCCCTATGTCTTGTGTAAAATGGAAATACAGTGATGTCTCTTGTAATCCTATGCTTTCATTTGAGCCGGTGGTTTCTGGTGCTCGGCACCAGCACTTTTTTTACCAACACTGTCCCTTGTGGCAGTCTGCCACAAGGTGGCGCTGTCTGACAAATATTTGTGAATTGCAATTGGAGGGGCACCGACAAAGTTCATAAAGGAAGTAATCATCTAAATGTGTTGCTCCAATTAGATTTTTTATGCTCTGCAATATAACAGACAACAGACAACGCGTTTCGTTCACCACCTTTGAACTTCTTCAGAGCTATAAAACAAACATACATAAAGTATACATAATTTTCACTTGCTACATCAAAAGATATGATTCCAATATGTAATAGAGCCATGCAAACATGACATATAAAGCTTTGAGCTCATCGTGCTAATAGAAAACAATGTCAAATTTAATCATTACATTTTTGAAAAACATGTACACATGTATCTCCCCCCATGTATTATGTCATGTATAAAATGGAAATACAGTGATGTTTCTTGTAATCCAATGCTCTAATCTGAGCCGGTGGTTTGTGGTGCTCTGCACCAGCACTTATTTACCAACACCAGCACGTGTGACAGTCTTCCACAAGGTGGCACTCTCTGACAAATTTAGAGATGACCACAACAACAGTTTATCATTAATTCAATATACATTAAAATGACTATTACTTGTCTCCCAAAACATTCTTATGTCTTTTTGGGAATGGAATAGTCTGAATTGTTACACTTGGAAGAGTTTGATGGTTTAGTAGTTGTGTTGTTACTATCATTGGCAGCATAGCATAGGCAATGTGTAGTACAAGCTGTAGTGGCCTACTCACGAGATCCCTGTCATTTACTTTATTTTCTTTTCTTTTTTTTTCCACAAATTAAGCACTGTTGTAACCAAAACATAAAGGTATTCTGCGGTTCCTCAGAACAGGAGGTTGAAATTGCCTTTCCACTTCCAGCCTGTCCTCTGAAGCATCCAGGCAGATGCCAGGTGTGCCCCACAAGTAAACATTGCAGGAAAGCTGACCATTCTCTCCTGTCTGTGGGGTCATACCTCCAATCTCAAAAGAAAAACAAGTTTTGCAATCTGAAAATAAAGGGATTTATTTCGTTGGTTGTGTCACAATAAAAATTATAAATACCTAAAAAAACTGAGTAGTTATAAGCAGTTATCCTCCAAAATATTGCAGGTTACAACAGATTCCCTACAATGAATCGGTCTATTAGAGTTTAAGTACTTTACCATGCATAGTTAATGTGCAGGGGCAGTTGGTACCCTTTGAAAGTGGTGGGGTGAGTGGCGTGCCCCACCACTTCTCCCCCAAAAAAAGAAATACCCGTTCCTCCAAAACCTCAAACTAAACCGCCTTTCCCTAAAAAAGCTCATGATAAAACACCCCCTCCCTCCAAAAGCCCAAATGAAAACATAACACTAACTACAAAAAAAAACACTGCATTTACATGCAATACATATATCATATGAAAAAATAAAACAGCACTTACCCACAGGCTGCGCGTTCTTCTCAGTGTTTTTAACTTATCCGATACGTGAAGAGCTCCACTGACCAATACAGATGCTGCTCTCATGCTGTTAACCAGCATGAGAGAAGTGTTTGGATTGAATGGAGAGGGCTGTCTGGATGCTCCTACAGGCCCTGGAGGCCAGTGCTTGTTCTCAATCTGCTGTCTTAAGGCAGCCAAGTGGAAAGCTTCAAAGTGCTTATGTCACTTTGGCCAGCACAAAACAGTCAGCCAAAGTGACATGCACACTTTGGAACATCCAGTCAGCCCTGCCTTTGTCCTCTGCTGCCAATCAGCAGCAGAGGACACGCCAAGCATATCTCTGGACTTGGAGCTGGTGCTGCTGCAGTGCACCATTAAAACTTTTGATTGCCATTTTTTTTATGCTGTGTGGCCCGCACCGGTTGGGGGACAACGCTCCTCTTCCCTCGAGAAGAAACCGCTGATGTTTATGTGTAGAGGTGGCTTGTTTGTACTGTGTAGATCGGGTGTCTGCACCTTAATAAAAAAAAATACATCTCTTATTTCTCTCAAAATGAACTGAAAAAACTCCTGGAAACTTCATTTCTGTCCCCTACATGAGCCAGAAACACTTCCAGTGGATCTAGCCAGCAGCAGGCAAATGCATAGCCTTCTTCCAAGAGGTAGGAGCATTCAGAAACTGTGCCTCAGTGTGTGGGATTGTTGCAGGTCAGGACAGGGCATTAGGACCCTGTTGAATGACCAGTGGCCACATAGTGATTCCTAGTGAATGGGGTCCAAGGGAGGAAAGGAGGGCCTGAAGGGAAGAAGGGCAGTAAAGGGACTTTATGGAGCGGAACAGACATGTTGTGCTGACCTATGGAAATAAAGCACCTACCTCATCTTGTGGCCTCTGAAAGTTGGTCCTGTACATGACACATGGAAACACTTTACTAGCTTCTTGGCTTACAACAACTTTGCCAAAGTGAAGATTCCCCATTCACATCCTTCACAACTGGGCAGTTTTCAAGGAAAAGGATGTCTATCTCTAGAAGGGCATGAGGTGGTTAAGCAGAATATCAGAAACAAAAATATTGTGGGCCAAAATGTTGTGTGAAGAATATCAAGGAGAGAAATATTGTGAAAGTATGTTTCTATAGGTAAGCAAAGTTTTATATACATATATGTATATATAACTCCACATATATGAACCGTGATGGTATATATATTAACTTAAAAAACCAAAGGTTACAGGGACGTTATACTTAGGTTCTGAATTTACTCGTACAAAACATTAGAAATTTACCAGTTATAGTTATTTCAAGTAACTATAACTCGTGCGTGAAGGTAACTATAATTCATGCCCCCACCATGCACAGTTCTCTTATGAATAATTTTACAACAAATGTTACAGTGATAATATCAATGATGTTACAAAAAATGTCATGAGTGATGTAATATCTGGGGTAATTAGCAGTGCATGACAAGGGCGTGAGTATAGCTATCTGTGGCCAGTTCCTGGGTCCAACCCCCCCCTAACCACCCAACCCGGAGAGAGAGAGAGGGATAGAAAGTGAGAGATTGAGAGAAAGAGAGCAATTTAGGCTTTGATGAATGATATTCTTAGAATTAGAAAAATTAAAAAGAAAAATGTTTTTGTCAATTAAAAAGAGTGAGATCACTTTTCAGTACAAACCTAAAACTTTGAAATTTAAAAGAATTTAAAGACAGAAAATGACCATTGTCACCCCTGGAGTAGAACCCTCAACTTTCCATGTGAGCATCTGTGATCTTAACCTTTAGGCCATAGGTCACTCCTTAGTGTGATGCTTCCAGACATACCTATGACACTCAACCCACTCATGTGATTGGAAAGAAACAGGAATGTTCCATCACTAGGAAGGTTTAACAGTGAAAACACTAGTAAATGACCAAACACACTGCCAGTGATACTAGGATTTGAACCATCAGCCTATCGAGTGACTGCATAATACCTTGACCATTAGGCCAGAAGTAACTCTTTTCTGCTCTGCATCGAAACGTACCTATAACATTTGTACCAAACATCTTGCTCGTTTGATTCTTTTTAGTCATTGTATGGGAAGACAATTGCAATAACAAACTCTCTCTCCCTTCCATCCTTTTATGGGATGGAAGAGAGCGAGAGAGTTACAGGAGGCATGGGAGGCACCTCAAGGTCATCGTATTCATAGCCAGCTCCCCACATCCTGCAGGAGCTTGCATTGCTCCCACAAGTGAGTGCTGTTTGACAGCTCTCACTTGCGGAACGTGACGTGCTTGCTCTGACTTGGCGGGAGCTTTCAAAGCAAACAGCAATGTTCCGGGGGGTGGGCACCCCAGAACATAGTAGGAACTGGCTTTGGGTGGTGGCAGTCCCTAGGGCCATCATTGGCTCCATGAGGGGGGCCACCTCGCTCCCCTGCATACAATCATATATTTGCCCCAGAGAGGTGGTGGTCCCCAGGGCTGTGAGGGGCAACATGCCCCCGCATTAGTATATTAAATCCTTGCCTGGGTGAGGTGGTCGTCCCTGGGACTGAGGTGGGGGCTCATGGCCCCACTGCATTGTATTTGATTACAGGTCCGGGGAGGTGGCAGTCTCCAGGCTGCTGGGGTGATTGAGCAGCCACCCCACAATTTACTCTATTACAGGACCGGAGAAGTAGCTGTGCCTGGGGCTGTGGGGGTGCCATGCTGCTCCCCTGCATTCATTATAAATAAGCCCCGGGGAGGTGGAGGTCCCTGGCCATCAAACTACCCGAGGAGGGGGGACACCATGCTTCGCAGATCCACCACAAATTTCCAGCAATATAAAAAAAAAAAGTTTTTTACCCGGTGAGGGGTTTCCAGCACCAGAGCTAAGGGGTCAGGGTGACCTATATTTCTATGTATTTAGGCCAATATTTATACTTTTTTAGAGCTACATTTGCGCCGCTTTTTTACACAAAAACAGCGCAAACGTACAAAATACAATTGTATTTTGTAAGTTTGCGCCGTTTTTGCGTCAAAAAGCTGCGCTAATGCGGTGCTAAAAAGTATAAATATGGCCCTTAGTTTTCTTTTAATGTTTAAAAACGTACTGAATGGATTTACACCAAATAACAAAAAGCACTCTTTTTGGACCCAAAGCTATCTTTCTACCAAATGTGGTGTAATCCTTCCCAGCAGTTTGGGCTGCAGTTGTGTCTAAAATCCCTATGGAAATTATAATGGGAAAGGCACAATTTTTTACCCATGTTGACGAATCACCCCCTGTAAAACAAGATTCACAAACAATTGTGAAGACTTGTCAAGCAGCACCAAAGATATAGGCAAGTCAAAAATGCTTTTTCAAAGGAAACATGGTCCTAACTATAACTACCTACTGGTGTCCGCCAGTAGGATGTATCTCTCTCTCTCTATATATAAATATATATATATATATATATATATATATATATATATATATATATATATATATATATATATTCTCTCTTCGAGGTACGTAGCTGTGGAGTTAAGACTTGAGAATAGTAAATCTATACTAACCTATATGCACTTACCTCCTCGATATTTTGGTCCTCCATGTTTTTGAACACGATATTCTGACCACATAATATTTTTGTTTACAATACTCTGTCAGTTATACAGAGCATGACAAACTGCATCTGGAAATGGAATCAAAGAAGTATTACTGAGAAGAGTGATGTTAACAGATATGTTGCCAGGGATATCGGACAGTCCTTGCTGAGTGAGGAGGGAGACTTATTCAAAAACGGACACTACAATAGATGCTGAATAGTCAAAGCCCCTACAATGGGGACAGCTAGCCCACTCACTGCTCTCCGACACTGCAGGATCAGATTTCATATGCCACAAGGAACCACAAAAGTTTACCTTTTTAGGGTCGAGTCTGCGTCGCATGTGCTTGCACATGCGTATTGCTACCGAGACGCTTTAGGAATTAGAAAAGGGATCATAGCCCTGTCCACGTCATGTCAGTGTCTTTCATTGGTTCGAGGGCTTGACGGTTAGAATCGACTTGCTTTGATTAGTGGAAGGCATGCATACGTCATGCCTTTTCTGGTGGTTAGCCCTCCTTAAGTGTAGCGACCAAGTACAGAAAACATGTGAGGCTCGCTGTTTCCCGTCAGGTTTGTGGACAATTTTTTCTCTATTTTCGCAGCGCGATCTCGGCTGGCAGAAGTCGAGCGATTTGCATAATATCGACCCTGTTACACAGTTAATTGCACTTTTGCCGGTTATGTACATAACTGCACTTTTGCCAATAGGTTTCATTTTTAGTGAACTGTAGCAGCGCGATCGCGCTGTTTTTTTTTCTTTTAACGTGGCAAGAAAAGTCCGGTTGGGAGTTTACAACTGGTAATAGCTGTAACTCTGACAAATGCGAGACCCGTTGCATTGAAAATGCTTGTTTAAATAATGAAAGTTGTGTGCTGTGCAAATTTTGCAAATCTTAAAAGAAAGAACAGTTGCCTTGGCATCTTTGCACACACCTACGTTTGGGTCATTGATCATGCAGCAGTCTGTTCATTTGGAAAGGGGATTATTAGGACTACTTTCTGCTGTACCTAAGTCCCATGATCAAGGATCAGCTGATTGGAATATCTCTGGGGCTAGAAAATTATTTTCTGAATTCTTTACTAAGTGTTTGAGGGCCGTACTGACTACGCATTAGTAGGCAGTTCTGGAAGTGGAAACAATACCCTATGAATGTATTATTTTGCAAGGCTTGTTAGTATGATTCTGGGAGGGAGTAGATAGTGGTGATTCCAATTGGGCAAGACTTGCAAGCCCGTGTAAACATCTTAAGACCTGCTGAAACGATTTTAATTTAGGCACTGATAGCTGTAAAGCTACCTGTGAAATGGAGGATTTCATTTAAATCCCTCTATTTGGCCCATAAAGCCTTATCTTGTCTCCAACAAAACTCTTCATCCCTGAAATTTGTAAGTTGCACAACCTGAAAGAAACTTAGGGGCATATTTATATTCTGTCTGTGCTGAAATAGCGTAATTTGTTTACTCTATTTCAGCGCAAACATAACTCCATATTAATATTTTGACGCTAGGCACGTCTAGCATCAAAATATTGGAGTTAAAGTCATTTTTTGCTTGCATCATTGAGATGCAAGGTTGGCGTTCCTGGGCAAAACATGACTCTAAGGCCCAGGCGCCTTATTTATCCTCCCGTGCAAAAATGGTGCATGGGAGGGAGGCGAACTTAAATAATGGCACTAAGCTTGCTTAGCACCATTATTTAGCGCTTGGATCAGGGCAGGCGTTAGGGGACCTGTGGGCCTTTTTCCATGGTCAGAGACCATGGAAAGAGCCCACTGGTGCCCTTCCCTGACCCCAGGGACACCCGCACCAGAAAGGCACCCATCCCAGGTAAGAAGAGGTAAGTAAAGGTGAGTATATATATATTTTTTTTAAATGCCAAAGGGGGGCTAACTTGGGCCCCCCTACATGGCACTGGCCATTGGGCTGGGGGGCATGACTCCTAAAATGGCCTGGGGGATGGGGATGTGTGCCCTTATCCCCCTGAAAATTACATCAGGCCCCAGGGGATGTGATCCCGGGGACAATATCAGCCCAGGGAGGGGGACCGTGTACCCCCCTCTATTGAAAAAAGATGTTGGGTCCAGGCTCTGGGGTTCCCAGGGCTAAAATTGGCACAGGGAGGAAGAATGCATGACAAAAGATGTCAGGACAGGGGAATGGGGTACCCCGGGCTGAAATCAGCACAGGAAGGAGGGCCACTTGTGCCCCCTCCCCTTCAAACTAAACTCCACCACCCCCCCAGGCCCTTACCCACCCCAGGGGGGGGTTAAAGAACAAGCACAGGGGCACACCCTTTTAAAAAATATATATTTTCTAATCCTCTGAATTTGCAGAACATTTTTTGACTCTAGACAGAGGGACCGCCACCACCAAGTCTAGGGGGTCACATTTTTTTAGGACTTAGGACTGATTCCCAAGTTCTAGGAAAGCTGCCACCACTTCCTGGTTGAGGTGGTGGCAGACAATCAGATCTCAGCAGGAGAGCTGTCAGTTCCACAAATGCTTTGCGTCCATAGATAATAAAGAAATTTAAACACATGAATGGATTTACAACAAAATGCAAACAGCACTCTTTCTGGACTAAGATCTAGCTTTCTGACAAAAATGGTGTCAATCTGGTGAGTGGTTTAGGCTCTAGCAGTCTAAAAATCCTATGGAAAAATAAGTGGGGATAACGCATTTGGGACCCCCCTATTTTCTTGGCCACACTTGACAAATCGCCCTGAAACTCTGTGCGCTAACTTCTCAAAAAGTAACACGTTTTTGAAAAAGTTTCATGGAGATTTAACAAATGCTAGATGGATAGAGAGATAGATAGATAGATAGATAGATAGATAGATAGATAGATAGATAGATAGATAGATAGATAGATACACATAAACAAGATTGGTGCAAAACTGGACAGTTTCTTTGTCAAAAAAGTGATTTCACGTTAATTTCTTTAAATTAGAAACCGTTTCAATATACCAACAATAATGATATTTTCATTGTTTCATTGTACACTCTATGCAGCAAATCACAAACCAAAAGGTAAATGTCCTCTTTAATACAATGACATATGAGGTAAGAGCTAAGAGCCACTCAAAGCCTCCCTTGCAATGTTTAATTCAGAAAATGTAACCAGTATCTTAACAACCTTGGGACAACATGCTGTTTTACAGGAAATGTTCCACAAAAGGGCAAGTTAACTGCCATGTTCAACCCTAACCTGTTTATGAATAATGAAACAAATCATTTATTAATGTGTTTCAGAAGGTCTCATATGCATAATCATTGCTTCTAAATATCAAGTAGCCAATATCAATTCAATTAACACATCACACAACAATCAGGGCAAGATGTGGTTGGGGCCATGATGTGTCAGCTTCACCCAGTTTGTTCTGAGCTTGCAATAAAGTGCCTCATTCAATCCGAGCACATGCAAAGCATGCACACTTTTTAAAACATTATGGGGGTCATTACAACCCTGGCGGACGGTGTCAAAGCTGCGGTAATACCGCAAACAGGCCGGCGAAAAAAAAAAAGGGAATTATGACCGTGGCGGAAACCGCCAACATAGACAGCCACTTTAACACTCCGACCGCCACGGCGGTACAGACAAGCGGCGCGGCGGTCACCGCCAACAGACAGGCGGAAGACAATGTACCGCCCATAGTATCACAACCCACCAATCCGCCACCTTTTCCGGGGCGGATTCACCGTGGATAAAAACACGGCGGAAACAGCTTTTGCAATGGAAAAACGCTCACCTTAACACACTCCATGAAGGAGGCCACCATGGAGCCGGCACTACAAATACTCCCTGCCCTTGTCTTCCTGTTCGTCTACGAACACCAGAAACGGCGGCACCGAAGACAACGGTGATACTGCACCTATGACATAGGGCAGGGGGGAGGCAAAAGTCAGGGGGACACACACGCAACACCCCCACCCCCCACCCCCACCCTTGCACATTACAACACACACACCAATGCATTTCCAAACATCACAGTAACAACCCACAACCCCCCTGGAAGAATGCAAAGACTAAAGGAAATCAGTTCAACCATTGTAATGTATCGACACAGAGTAACCAAATATATACAGATATATATACACATTCTAGAATTTATACATTACGATTAGTAGTGCAGGTTTGCACATATCAATGTCCGTGGACCACTGGGCCCACAAAGCATGGCCGACGCCCACACTAGATACCTGTCCACAAACGGAGAGAACACTGCAGGGGCATCAGATAGAAATACAACAGGCACGTCAGGGGGAAGGGAAGGGGGGGCACCTCAGCCGGATTACAGCACCACACCAGATCCATGACGGGGCTCCATGCCCATTGATGTATCCTGGGGAGTGCAAAGCCACAGTCTCTCAAGTCTCTACAGTGGGTGGCTTTCCCACTGTTACATCCTGGGGAGTGCAAAGCCACAGTCTCTCAAGTCTCTACAGTGGGTGGTTTGCCCACTGTACCATCCTGGGGAGTGCAAAGCCACAGTCTCTCAAGTCTCTACAGTGGGTGGGTTGCCCACTGTTATATCCTGGGGATTGCAAAGCCACAGTCTCTCAAGTCGATAACATTCTCCACTGGTTCTGGAGGAGGACTGGTGCCCAGAGTGCTTCATCCTGTGCAGGACTCAGGTAGTGGATGCATGTCTCCACTGGTTCTGGAGGGGGACTGGTGCCCAGAGTGCTTCATCCTGTGCAGGACTGAGGTAGTTGATGCATGTCTCCACTGGTTCTGAAGGAGGACTGGTGCCCAGAGTGCCTCACGCTCCCCGTGACGGTCCCAGTTCCGTCACTGTCCCAGCTGCACATGGGCTAACGATGCTTGAGTTGACGGTCTTTGCCCTGTTCAGCGGTGCTTGACTTTGCTGTGTCAGACCTGTTCAGCGGTGCTTTGCCATGGCGGTCTTTGCCCTGTTCAGCGGTGCTTTGCCATGGCGGTCTTTGCCCTGTTCAGCAGTGCTTGACTTTGCTGTGTCAGACCTGTTCAGCGATGCTTTGCCATGGCGGTCTTTGCCCTGTTCAGCGCTGCTTGACTTTGCTGTGTCAGACCTGTTCAGCGGTGCTTTGCCATGGCGGTCTTTGCCCTGTTCAGCGGTGCTTTGCCATGGCGGTCTTTGCCCTGTTCAGCGGTGTTTGACTTTGCTGTGTCAGACCTGTTCAGCGGTGCTTTGCCATGGCGGTCTTTGCCCTGTTCAGCTGTGCTTGACTTTGCTGTGTCAGACCTGTTCAGCGGTGCTTTGCCATAGCGGTCTTTGCCCTGTTCAGCGGTGCTTGACTTTGCTGTGTCAGACCTGTTCAGCGTGCTTTGCCATGGCGGTCTTTGCCCTGTTCAGCGGTGCTTGACTTTGCTGTGTCAGACCTGTTCAGCAGTGCTTTGCCATGGCGGTCTTTGCCCTGTTCAGCGGTGCTTGACTTTGCTGTGTCAGACCTGTTCAGCTGTGCTTTGCCATGGCGGTCTTTGCCCTGTTCAGCGGTGCTTTGCCATGGTGGTCTTTGCCCTGTTCAGCGGTCTTTGCCCTGTTCAGCGGTGCTTGACTTTGCTGCCTCTAACCTGTGCATTGGTGTGTGGCATGATGGTCCCTCAGTGCCCAGCAGGGCTGTGGCTACCGGGGCCCTCCAGGGCACTGACGCTGGTGGTGGTCTCTGGACCAGTGACGATACTGCTGCCCACCAGGGCACTGACTCTGGCGGTGGTGTCCGGACCAGTGACGATACTGCTGCCCTCCAGGGCACTGACTCTGGCGGTGGTCTCCGGACCAGTGACAATACTGCTGCCCTCCAGGACACTGACTCTGGCGGTGGTCTCCGGACCAGCGGGGAGGATGGCGGCCTTCCCCGCTGTGCTGCTCCTACCAGACTTTGGAGACTTCTTCTGCCCCTTCACCACCTTGGGAGGAGTCACAGCTGACTCGGCACGCCCCCCGGGACCCTTGTGAGCAGTTTTGCCGGCAGGAGTCTTCACCCCCTCCTGTCTGGCACTGTCCAACTTAAGGTGCTTTACAGGGGGTGGACTGGCAGTGCTTTGGCTCTGTGTCACACTGCCTGCCCTGGTGGCCGGTGCACTCCACAGACCTCTAACACACACCACTGGTACCGGACTTTTTTTGGCTGAGGTGCTACTATGGGACCTATGAATTGGAGGGGTGGGGGTGGTGGCCCAGAGGTCAACATTGCTCAGGAAAAGTTTTTGACGAAGATTGGGATGGGTAGCTGGAGGGGGTCTGGGAGTGGAGGAAGAGGAGGTGGTTGTAGGAGGTGTAACTTTAGGTGATTTGGGTGCAGGTACAGGTACTGGAGGCTGTCGTGAGGTGGATGGATGTTGGGTGTGTGGGTGCCCGCGTTTGTGTACTTTGGGAGGGGGCGTCACAGACACACTGGGAGTGGACACAGGGGACGTGTAAATGGTATTGGGGGTGGTGAGTGCAGGTGAGCGGGGTGTGGTGCTGGGTGTTCTGGTGCGAGTCCTAGTGCCTTTAGATGTAGTGCATGCAGGTGAGAGTGTAGACGACACTGGGAGGGATGAGGGAAACGACGAGGAGGGGGACACAGTGGAGGCAGTGGATGTTGTTGTGTCTGTATGTGGGTGATGCTTGTGTGAGTGCCTGTGGGTTGTGTGGTGCCTATGTTTACCTGGGCTTCTTTTGTGTGTTGAGGTGTGTGCATGCTTGTCTAATGGTGTGCTTGGGATAGGCTGGGGTACAGGGGATTGGGTCTGGGTGGAGGAAGTTGGAGGGGGGAGGCTAGACACAGGGACAATGGCTGCCATCCGTGCTGAGGCCAGAGATTGCATGGTTCGATGATGGGCAGCCTGACCAGAATGAATGCCCTCCAGGAATGCATTAGTGTGTTGCAACTCCCTTTCTACACCGTGGATGGCATTCACAATGGTAGACTGCCCAACAGTGAGTGACCTGAGGAGGTCAATGGCCTCCTCACTGAGGACAGCAGGGGTGACTGGGGCAGGGGCAGAGGTGCCTGGGGCGAAGGTGATGCCCACCCTCCTGGGTGAGCGGGCACGGAGCGAAGGCTGAGGGGCTGCTGGGAGGGCGGTGCTGGTAGGGGGGGTGGCGGCGGTACCTGTAGAAGTGGGGGCACAGATGGTGCCGCCACCACAAGGGAGCTCCCATCGGAGGACGAGTCCGTGTTGCTGTTTGCAGATCCGGTGACCGACGTGAAGCTCCCCTCGCCCTCCGTCCCATTGGTGTATTCAGAGTCCGTGGTGTGGCCCTCCATGGCCATGTGGGATGCAGCTCCCTCATGCTCCGGTGCCACTGTACCTCCGCCTGATGATGCTGATGCACAAAAGAACAGGGAGAGCAGAAAAAGGGGGGGGGGACGACAGAAGAAAGACAGGTTGAGTGCATGGTGTACCGCTACCGTTGGCGGACAATACAGACACAGCAGCCCCCTGCACTACGCTGTGCTCTTGGCCTCTACAGATGCAATTCCTGGGATATGGCCTACATGGCTATGGGTGTCATCTGCCCACATAGATGACACAGGGGCATGTCTACCTGTACTTGGCACTCTACAGAGGTGGGGTGGAGTGGCACATGGCCTGCATTAGGGAGGGGCCAGCCTACGGAACTCGCCCTGGCCTAGGGAAACCCACAGCCCTCCTCCCCCACCCAGACCCCTCCACTGCGCGCAAAGTCCGCAGAATGAGAGTGTACTCACCCCCTTGTGTCTGCTGTGATGCCCTCAAGCGCCCATCCAACTCAGGGTAGGCCACCGCCAGGATCCGGAACATCAGGGGGGTCATGGTTCGACGGGCACCCCTCCCACGTTGGGAGGCCATCCCCAGCTGAGCCTCCTCCGTCTTCTTGCTCCAGCGGCGAATGTCCTCCCATCTTTTCCGCCAGTGGGTGCCCCGTCTCTGGTGGACCCCCAGGGTCCGGACGTCCTTGGCGATGGCAGGCCAAATGTCCTTCTTCTAGTGGGCGCTGACCTACATGACATGTACAGGGGAAGAAGAGAAGTCCTTGCCAACTGCACCGTCGAAGTTAGTGGCCCACATCCCTACCCTTGCCATGTGGCAAATGCATTCACAGTCCTACATGCTCGCAGAACCCTTCCCCCTTCCATCTTACAACCAGCCCTCTCCACCCAGGCATAGCCCATACAACGTGCTCCCTGTGTACTTACCTGTTGGTCTGGAGGACCGTAGAGTAGCGTGTACTGGGGAGGACCCCGTCCACGAGCTTCTCCAACTCTTGAGCAGTGAAGGCAGGGGTCCTTTCCCAGACGCAGCAGCCATTGTCTCTTCTAGACCAAGGTCACAGCAGCACTTGCAGTGTAGGTCCTCTCCTGTCGAAGATCACTTATCGAGTGATTGAACAGATAGAAAATGGCGGTCACGTCCGCGCGGTGACGTCCGCGGCGGTGCGTATCATTACCGCCGGCGCACTTCATCATTGGCTCCTGGGACCCATAGGGTCCAATGTTAACCAATGCAGCATTGCGCCACGGTCTACGACCGCCTACCGCGACGATGTACAACGCCAGCGCAGTTACCTCACATCCCATTGTCCCAGTTTAGAGGTCAGGCAGCCGCCATTTCAGGGGCCCACATGGCTTCATTTACTACTGCGTCACACATACCTAGGCCTACACTCAACACACATACAGGAAGAGTTTTGTATTTGGTGTCGTGTTCTGTGTAGCTGTGGGTACATACCTGAGAATTTGCTTACTCTGTGGTCGCTGTTGTCCTTCTTAGGCACCGTCAGCTGGGACATTTGAGGAGATGGCGGAATCCTCCGGTGTACCGACCGCTGGTGGACCTGTTAACAATGGAGGAGCGACATTTGATCATCACCTACAGGTTTGATCGTGACACAATCCAGGAACTGTGTACCCAGTTGGAGCCAGACCTGATGTCACCAATCCGCCATCCCACAGGAATCCCCCCTGAAGTGCAGGTACTGTCAGTGCTATATTTCCTTGCAAGTGGGTCATTTCAAACAACAGTGGCCATGTCATCAGGGATGTCCCAGCCTATGTTTTCCAACGTGTTGTCCAGAGTGTTGTCTGCCCTGCTGAAACACGTGAGGGGCTACATCGTTTTCACTCAGGTGGAGGATTTGGCTACTGTTAAAGGTGACTTCTATGCCCTTGGACATATCCCAAACATCATAGGTGCTATTGATGGGACCCATGTAGCTCTGGTCCCCCCCGCAGGAGTGAACAGGTGTACAGGAACCGGAAGAGTTATCATTCCATGAATGTACAGATGGTATGTTTGGCAGACCAGTACATCTCCCAGGTAAATGCAATGTTCCCTGGCTCAGTGCATGATGCCTACATCCTGCGGAATAGCAGCATCCCTTATGTGATGGGTCACCTCCAGAGGCACCGGGTGTAGCTATTAGGGGACTCTGGTTACCCCAACCTGTCATGGCTACTGACCCCAGAGAGGAATCCCAGGACCAGGGCAGAGGAACGCTACAATGAGGCCCTTGGGCGGACTAGGAGGGTGATCGCACGCACCTTCGGCCTCCTGAAGGCCAGGTTCAGGTGCCTCCATATGACAGGTGGTTCCCTATTCTACTCACCAAAGAAGGTGTGCCAGATCATCATCGCCTGCTCGATGCTTCACAATCTTGCTTTGCAACACCAGGTGCCTTTTCTGCAGGAGGATGGTCAAGATGACGGTGTTGTGGCAGCTGTGGAGCCTGTGGGCAGTGATGAGGAGGAAGCTGAGGAAGAAGACATTGACAACAGGGAGTCAGTCATACAGCAATATTTCCAGTGACACACAGGTGAGAACATTTGCTTACTATTATATTCAATTTCATACTTCTACCCTATCCTGTCTGTCAATTTGAATCAGTATTGGGAAACTGAGTTGTACATTTATATTATGGTCTCACAGGTGTGGTTACCAACGTGTGTCATCTGCTTGCTTCCTTCATGGACTTGTGCTGTGTGACATAGGTATGTTGACATTAAAATTTTGAACGGATTTTGTCATAGTCATAGCTAATACACATTTTTAAAATCACAGACTGACTCCAGATTGTTTTGTGCTTCAAGGGTGTTTATTTATGTGCTCAAAAATGTAGGGGGGTGGTAAAATGGTGATGGGTGATGGTGGAGGAATGCCCATGGCAGAGTCCAGTCTATTTGTCTCACAGGTGCTTTGCCCATATGGGCATAGGAAGTGGAGCTGGGGCAGTTCAATCTGGACAGGGTAACAAAGTGGGACAGTGGGAGGACAATCAGGGTGGTCTCATTTCCAGGCGGGGGTCTTGCCATCTTGCTCTGTCCTGTTCCTATATCTCAGGGACTGCTTGCGGGGTGGTTCTCCATCTGCAGGGGGTGGGGTTCTGGTGTGGTGGTCCTGTGGCGTGGCGTCCTGTCCACTAGCGCCGGCGGAGGTGGTGGGCAGTTCATCGTCCAGGCTAGTGTCAGGGGCCCCTTGGAGTGCCACGGTGTACCTCATGGTCTTTTGTATGTCCTTCGGCACCTCTACGATGGTGCCCAGGGCGGAGCTGATGGTTCTGAGCTCCTCCCTGAACCCCAAATACTGTTCATCCTGCAGGCGCTGGGTCTCCTGAAACTTGGCCAGGACCGTTGCCATCGTCTCCTGGGAGTGGTGGTATGCTCCCATGATGGAGGATAGGGCCTCGTGGAGAGTGGGTTCCTTTGGCCTGTCCGCCCCCTGTTGCACAGCAGCCCTCCCAGTTCCCCTGTGTTCTTGTGCCTCCGTCCCCTGGACCGTGTGCCCACTACCACTGCCCCAGGTCCCTGTTGTTGTTGGGGTGGTGGGTTAGCCTGGGTTCCCTGTAGTGGTGGACACACAGCCGATTGACGTGTCCTGGGTCCGGAGGTATGGGCCCGCTGGGTGGGTGCTGTGCTGGTGTTACCAGAGGGTGGGAGGTCAGTGTTGGGCTGTGCCTCTGCAAGGGGAACCGACTGTCCCAAGGCCCACGATGGTCCGCGCTGGTCATCAGGATCCAGTTGGCCAGAGCTGCTGTCGTCACTGTGGGCTTCTTCTGTAGGTGGAGTGGAGATGTCTGGACCCTCCTGTCTGGTGACGTTCCGTAGTGGTCCTGCAGGGGTATAAGAGCATGATTATTACATGTGTGTGTGTCATGGTGTGCAATGGGTGGGTGTGCGTGTACCCCAGTGCAAGCATTCCTGTGTGGGGGTTTGTGTGATGATGGTTGGGGGGTGTTATGGGTATGTGCAGTGAGCATGGTTTAGTGAGGGGTGACCATGCTTAGTTGTTGCATGCAGGGCTTGGTGTTGGGATGTGTGGTTTGTGTTATTAGTACATTAGTGAGGAGTTGGAGTGATAGGGGAGGGGGTGAGGGTGGGGCTGTGTGATAGCATGCAGGTAGGGTGGGGGATATGATAGTTAAGATTTGACTTACCAGTGTCCATTCCTCCACCGACTCCTCCGAGGCCCTCTGGATGCATGATGGTCAAGACCTGCTCCTCCCATGTTGTTAGTTGTGGGGGAAGAGGTGGGGGTCCGCCGCCAGTCTGCTGAATCGCGATGTTGTGCCTGGAGACCACAGAACGCACCTTCCCCCGTAGGTCGTTCCACCTCTTCCTGATGTCCTCCCGATTTCTTGGATGCTGTCCCACAGCATTCACCCTGTCCACGATTCTGCGCCATAGCTCCATCTTTCTGGCTATGGAGGTGTGCTGCACCTGTGATTCAAATAGCTGTGGTTCTACCCGGATTATTTCCTCCACCATAACCCTGAGCTCCTCCTCGGAAAACCTGGGGTGTCTTTGGCGTGGTGTGGGTGATGTGTGGGGTGGTGTATGTGTTGATGAGTGTGGTGATGTGTAGTGGTGTGTGGTGTTTTCAGCGTGAAATGTTGTATGGGTGATGGTGATGTGTGCCTCTGTGTGGTGGGGTTCTCTATTGCTGTGCTCTCTGTCTGTCACCTTCGTCTCTGATTTTGGGTCGTAGGGGTTTGTGGGTGATGTGGGTGTGTGTTTTATATTGTGTTGGGTGTGTGGCAGTGGTGTTTGTATGTGTCTCAGGTGTGTGTATTTGGAATTGTCCAATGTGGCGGTGTTTTGGAGATGTGTGTGTATTTTGAGCGCGGCGGTGTGTACCGCCAATGGAATACCGCGGTTGAAAGACCGCCGCGTGGATTCGTGGGTCGTGATAGCATGGGCGTGTTTCTGTTGGCGTGACGGTGGAGGTTTTGTTTTCGCCAGTTTAACACTGACCTTTGGTGTGGCGGACTTGTGTGGGCGACTGAATTTCGGCAGTTTCCGGAATGTGTGTCATAATAGCTGGGGTGGAATTCCGCAGCCGCGGCGGTGTTTTGGCGGTCTTCTTCACGGCGGTAAGCGTCTTTTACTGTCAATGTTGTAATGACCCCCTATGTCTTGTGTAAAATGGAAATACAGTGATGTCTCTTGTAATCCAATGCTTTCATTTGAGCCAGTGGTTTCTGGTGCTCGGCACCAGCACTTTTTTTACCAACACTGTCCCTTGTGGCAGTCTGCCACAAGGTGGCGCTGTCTGACAAATATTTGTGAATTGCAATTGGAGGGGCACCGACAAAGTTCATAAAGGAAGTAATCATCTAAATGTGTTGCTCCAATTAGATTTTTTATGCTCTGCAATATAACAGACAACGCGTTTCGTTCACCACCTTTGAACTTCTTCAGAGCTATAAAACAAACATACATAAAGTATACATAATTTTCACTTGCTACATCAAAAGATATGATTCCAATATGTAATAGAGCTATACAAACATGACATATAAAGCTTTGAGCTCATCGTGCTAATAGAAAACAATGTCAAATTTAATCATTACATTTTTGAAAAACATGTACACATGTATCTCCCCCCATGTATTATGTCATGTATAAAATGGAAATACAGTGATGTTTCTTGTAATCCAATGCTCTAATCTGAGCCGGTGGTTTGTGGTGCTCTGCACCAGCACTTATTTACCAACACCAGCACGTGTGACAGTCTTCCACAAGGTGGCACTCTCTGACAAATTTAGAGATGACCACAACAACAGTTTATCATTAATTCAATATACATTAAAATGACTATTACTTGTCTCCCAAAACATTCTTATGTCTTTTTGGGAATGGAATAGTCTGAATTGTTACACTTGGAAGAGTTTGATGGTTTAGTAGTTGTGTTGTTACTATCATTGGCAGCATGGCATAGGCAATGTGTAGTACAAGCTGTAGTGGCCTACTCACGAGATCCCTGTCATTTACTTTATTTTCTTTTCTTTTTTTTTCCACAAATTAAGCACTGTTGTAACCAAAACATAAAGGTATTCTGCTGTTCCTCAGAACAGGCAGTTGAAATTGCCTTTCCACTTCCAGCCTGTCCTCTGAAGCATCCAGGCAGATGCCAGGTGTGCCCCACAAGTAAACATTGCAGGAAGGCTGACCATTCTCTCCTGTCTGTGGGGTCATACCTCCAATCTCAAAAGAAAAACAAGTTTTGCAATCTAAAAATAAAGGGATTTTTTTTGTTGGTTGTGTCACAATAAAAATTATAAATACCTAAAAAAACTGAGTAGTTATAAGCAGTTATCCTCCAAAATATTGCAGGTTACAACAGATTCCCTACAATGAATCGGTCTATTAGAGTTTAAGTACTTTACCATGCATAGTTAATGTGCAGGGGCAGTTGGTACCCTTTGAAAGTGGTGGGGTGAGTGGCGTGCCCCACCACTTCTCCCCCAAAAAAAGAAATACCCGTTCCTCCAAAACCTCAAACTAAACCGCCTTTCCCTTAAAAAGCTCAAGATAAAACACCCCTCCCTCCAAAAGCCCAAATGAAAACATAACACTAACTACAAAAAAAACCACTGCATTTACATGCAATACATATATCAAATGAAAAAATAAAACAGCACTTACCCACAGGCTGCGCGTTCTTCTCAGTGTTTTTAACTTATCCGATACGTGAAGAGCTCCACTGACCAATACAGATGCTGCTCTCATGCTGTTAACCAGCATGAGAGAAGTGTTTGGATTGAATGGAGAGGGCTGTCTGGATGCTCCTACAGGCCCTGGAGGCCAGTGCTTGTTCTCAATCTGCTGTCTTAAGGCAGCCAAGTGGAAAGCTTCAAAGTGCTTATGTCACTTTGGCCAGCACAAAACAGTCAGCCAAAGTGACATGCACACTTTGGAGCATCCAGTCAGCCCTGCCTTTGTCCTCTGCTGCCAATCAGCAGCAGAGGACATGCCAAGCATATCTCTGGACTTGGAGCTGGTGCTGCTGCAGTGCACCATTAAAACTTTTGATTGCCATTTTTTTTATGCTGTGTGGCCCGCACCGGTTGGGGGACAACGCTCCTCTTCCCTCGAGAAGAAACCGCTGATGTTTATGTGTAGAGGTGGCTTGTTTGTACTGTGTAGATCGGGTGTCTGCACCTTAATAAAAAAAAATACATCTCTTATTTCTCTCAAAATGAACTGAAAAAACTCCTGGAAACTTCATTTCTGTCCCCTACATGAGCCAGAAACACTTCCAGTGGATCTAGCTAGCAGCAGGCAAATGCATAGCCTTCTTCCAAGAGGTAGGAGCATTCAGAAACTGTGCCTCAGTGTGTGGGATTGTTGCAGGTCAGGACAGGGCATTAGGACCCTGTTGGATGACCAGTGGCCACATAGTGATTCCTAGTGAATGGGGTCCAAGGGAGGAAAGGAGGGCCTGAAGGGAAGAAGGGCAGTAAAGGGACTTTATGGAGCGGAACAGACATGTTGTGCTGACCTATGGAAATAAAGCACCTACCTCATCTTGTGGCCTCTGAAAGTTGGTCCTGTACATGACACAAGGAAACACTTTACTAGCTTCTTGGCTTACAACAACTTTGCCAAAGTGAAGATTCCCCATTCATATCCTTCACAACTGGGCAGTTTTCAAGGAAAAGGATGTCTATCTCTAGAAGGGCATGAGGTGGTTAAGCAGAATATCAGAAACAAAAATATTGTGGGCCAAAATGTTGTGTGAAGAATATCAAGGAGAGAAATATTGTGAAAGTATGTTTCTATAGGTAAGCAAAGTTTTATATACATATATGTATATATAACTCCACATATATGAACCGTGATGGGATATATATTAACTTAAAAAACCAAAGGTTACAGGGACGTTATACTTAGGTTCTGAATTTACTCGTACAAAACATTAGAAATTTACCAGTTATAGTTATTTCAAGTAACTATAACTCGTGTGTGAAGGTAACTATAATTCATGCCCCGACCATGCACAGTTCTCTTATGAATAATTTTACAACAAATGTTACAGTGATAATATCAATGATGTTGCAAAAAATGTCATGAGTGATGTAATATCTGGGGTAATTAGCAGTGCATGACAAGGGCGTGAGTATAGCTATCTGTGGCCAGTTCCTGGGTCCAACCCCCCCCTAACCACCCAACCCGGAGAGAGAGAGAGGGATAGAAAGTGAGAGATTGAGAGAAAGAGAGCAATTTAGGCTTTGATGAATGATATTCTTAGAATTAGAAAAATTAAAAAGAAAAATGTTTTTGTCAATTAAAAAGAGTGAGATCACTTTTCAGTACAAACCTAAAACTTTGAAATTTAAAAGAATTTAAAGACAGAAAATGACCATTGTCACCCCTGGAGTAGAACCCTCAACTTTCCGTGTGAGCATCTGTGATCTTAACCTTTAGGCCATAGGTCACTCCTTAGTGTGATGCTTCCAGACATACCTATGACACTCAACCCACTCATGTGATTGGAAAGAAACAGGAATGTTCCATCACTAGGAAGGTTTAACAGTGAAAACACTAGTAAATGACCAAACACACTGCCAGTGATACTAGGATTTGAACCATCAGCCTATTGAGTGACTGCATAATACCTTGACCATTAGGCCAGAAGTAACTCTTTTCTGCTCTGCATCCAAACGTACCTATGACATTTGTACCAAACATCTTGCTCGTTTGATTCTTTTTAGTCATTGTATGGGAAGACAATTGCAATAACAAACTCTCTCTCCCTTCCATCCTTTTATGGGATGGAAGAGAGCGAGAGAGTTACAGGAGGCATGGGAGGCACCTAAAGGTCATCGTATTCATAGCCAGCTCCCCACATCCTGCAGGAGCTTGCATTGCTCCCACAAGTGAGTGCTGTTTGACAGCTCTCACTTGCGGAACGTGACGTGCTTGCTCTGACTTGGCGGGAGCTTTCAAAGCAAACAGCAATGTTCCGGGGGGTGGGCACCCCAGAACATAGTAGGAACTGGCTTTGGGTGGTGGCAGTCCCTAGGGCCATCATTGGCTCCATGAGGGGGGCCACCTCGCTCCCCTGCATACAATCATATATTTGCCCCAGAGAGGTGGTGGTCCCCAGGGCTGTGAGGGGCAACATGCCCCCGCATTATTATATTAAATCCTTGCCTGGGTGAGGTGGTCGTCCCTGGGACTGAGGTGGGGGCTCATGGCCCCACTGCATTGTATTTGATTACAGGTCCGGGGAGGTGGCAGTCTCCAGGCTGCTGGGGTGATTGAGCAGCCACCCCACAATTTACTCTATTACAGGACCGGAGAAGTAGCTGTGCCTGGGGCTGTGGGGGTGCCATGCTGCTCCCCTGCATTCATTATAAATAAGCCCCGGGGAGGTGGAGGTCCCTGGCCATCAAACTACCCGAGGAGGGGGGACCCCATGCTTCGCAGATCCACCACAAATTTCCAGCAATCTAAAAAAAAAAAGTTTTTTTACCCGGTGGGGGGGGGGGTTCCCAGCACCAGAGCTAAGGGGTCAGGGTGACCTATATTTCTATGTATTTAGGCCAATATTTATACTTTTTTAGAGCTACATTTGCGCCGCTTTTTTACACAAAAACAGCGCAAACGTACAAAATACAATTGTATTTTGTAAGTTTGTGCCGTTTTTGCGTCAAAAAGCTGCGCAAATGCGGTGCTAAAAAGTATAAATATGGCCCTTAGTTTTCTTTTAATGTTTAAAAACGTACTTAATGGATTTACACCAAATAACAAAAAGCACTCTTTTTGGACCCAAAGCTATCTTTCTACCAAATGTGGTGTAATCCTTCCCAGCAGTTTGGGCTGCAGTTGTGTCTAAAATCCCTATGGAAATTATAATGGGAAAGGCACAATTTTTTACCCATGTTGACGAATCACCCCCTGTAAAACAAGATTCACAAACAATTGTGAAGACTTGTCAAGCAGCACCAAAGATATAGGCAAGTCAAAAATGCTTTTTCAAAGGAAACATGGTCCTAACTATAACTACCTACTGGTGACCGCCAGTAGGATGTATCTCTCTCTCTCTCTATATAAATATATTCTCTCTTCGAGGTACGTAGCTGTGGAGTTAAGACTTGAGAATAGTAAATCTATACTAACCTATATGCACTTACCTCCTCGATATTTTGGTCCTCGATGTTTTTGAACACGATATTCTGACCACATAATATTTTTGTTTACAATACTCTGTCAGTTATACAGAGCATGACAAACTTCATCTGGAAATGGAATCAAAGAAGTATTACTGAGAAGAGTGATGTTAACAGATATGTTGCCAGGGATATCGGACAGTCCTTGCTGAGTGAGGAGGGAGACTTATTCAAAAACGGACACTACAATAGATGCTGAATAGTCAAAGCCCCTACAATGGGGACAGCTAGCCCACTCACTGCTCTCCGACACTGCAGGATCAGATTTCATATGCCACAAGGAACCACAAAAGTTTACCTTTTTAGGGTCGAGTCTGCGTCGCATGTGCTTGCACATGCGTATTGCTACCGAGACGCTTTAGGAATTAGAAAAGGGATCATAGCCCTGTCCACGTCATGTCAGTGTCTTTCATTGGTTCGAGGGCTTGACGGTTAGAATCGACTTGCTTTGATTAGTGGAAGGCATGCATACGTCATGCCTTTTCTGGTGGTTAGCCCTCCTTAAGTGTAGCGACCAAGTACAGAAAACATGTGAGGCTCGCTGTTTCCCGTCAGGTTTGTGGACAATTTTTTCTCTATTTTCGCAGCGTGATCTCGGCTGGCAGAAGTCGAGCGATTTGCATAATATCGACCCTGTTACACAGTTAATTGCACTTTTGCCGGTTATGTACATAACTGCACTTTTGCCAATAGGTTTCATTTTGAGTGAACTGTAGCAGCGCGATCGCGCTGTTTTTTTTTCTTTTAACGTGGCAAGAAAAGTCCGGTTGGGAGTTTACAACTGGTAATAGCTGTAACTCTGACAAATGCGAGACCCGTTGCATTGCAAATGCTTGTTTAAATAATGAAAGTTGTGTGCTGTGCAAATTTTGCAAATCTTAAAAGAAAGAACAGTTGCCTTGGCATCTTTGCACACACCTACGTTTGGGTCATTGATCATGCAGCAGTCTGTTCATTTGGAAAGGGGATTATTAGTACTACTTTCTGCTGTACCTAAGTCCCATGATCAAGGATCAGCTGATTGGAATATCTCTGGGGCTAGAAAATTATTTTCTGAATTCTTTACTAAGTGTTTGAGGGCCGTACTGACTACGCATTAGTAGGCAGTTCTGGAAGTGGAAACAATACCCTATGAATGTATTATTTTGCAAGGCTTGTTAGTATGATTCTGGGAGGGAGTAGATGGTGGTGATTCCAATTGGGCAAGACTTGCAAGCCCGTGTAAACATCTTAAGACCTGCTGAAACGATTTTAATTTAGGCACTGATAGCTGTAAAGCTACCTGTGAAATGGAGGATTTCATTTAAATCCCTCTATTTGGCCCATAAAGCCTTATCTTGTCTCCAACAAAACTCTTCATCCCTGAAATTTGTAAGTTGCACAACCTGAAAGAAACTTAGGGGCATATTTATATTCTGTCTGTGCTGAAATAGCGTAATTTGTTTACTCTATTTCAGCGCAAACATAACTCCATATTAATATTTTGACGCTAGGCACGTCTAGCATCAAAATATTGGAGTTAAAGTCATTTTTTGCTTGCATCATTTAGATGCAAGGTTGGCGTTCCTGGGCAAAACATGACTCTAAGGCCCAGGTGCCTTATTTATCCTCCCGTGCAAAAATGGTGCATGGGAGGGAGGCGAGCTTAAATAATGGCACTAAGCTTGCTTAGCACCATTATTTAGCGCTTGGGTCAGGGCAGGCGTTAGGGGACCTGTGGGCCTTTTTCCATGGTCAGAGACCATGGAAAGAGCCCACCGGTGCCCTTCCCTGACCCCAGGGACACCCGCACCAGAAAGGCACCCATCCCAGGTAAGAAGAGGTAAGTGGAGGTGAGTATACATATATTTTTTTTAAATGCCAAAGGGGGGCTAACTTGGGCCCCCCTACATGGCACTGGCCATTGGGCTGGGGGGCATGACTCCTATCTTTACTTAGACAGGAGTCATGTCCATGGGGGTTGTGTGCCAAAATATGGTGCTAATCCAGTTATAGTCATTTTCTTGACTCGAAACTGACTAGCGCCATTCTTTGAGCACAACCTCCAGTTTTCCCTACACCTTCCCCACCCAATTTGCGTCAACTATTTTGACGCTAACCGAGCCTTACCACCGGCCAGCGTCTTGGGATGGCGCTAGCTGGCTGTATACTTTTTGACACTAAACTGCGTTAGCGTAGTTTAGCGTCAAAAAGTATAAATCAGGGCCTTAGATCCAAGGACTCTCATACTGGTTTGGAGATCTACCCTCTGTGGCAGAAGCCAAGCAGCAGCGCCAGGCAAGTCTTTTATTTAATCAGGCATTTCTTTGGAAGGCTGAGGGCTTGTAGGCTCAGAAGACTTCATGAGAGACAGAAAGAGGGTGTGGGGGGGCAATCAGAGAGGAAGAAGAGGATGGAAGATAAGGGAAAGAATGGCTGGATAGAAAAAGAAAGATAGCACGAGGAAATGCAGGAACTGGGGCTTGGTATAGCACTTGTGCCAGGGCTGTTTTCTCCAGTCCAGTTCTGGTAAGCAGTAAAGTTTCTTGCCAATATTTATTTGTTCTCAAGCCTCTCTGTTACAATTCAGGAAATTATCGAAAACCGGGCTCTTTCCACCATAGCTAGCAACTCTGCCCGATCTGGTTCCGATTAGTGATTTCCACTGTTTTACCTCCCAGATGCCTAGAGGTAGACAGACACTCGCACTGTATAAGTACTAAACATAAGAATATCATATAAATTAGTAGCTTTATTTTGGAGTTGGTGAGGTTGAGTTTGTTGGTCACAAACCAGAGACAGCTCTTGCAGTCTCAGCTAAACTTGTTAAGAACTGATGGCCAAGTTTGATGGGCAGCGATCCTGTGTTAAGGAGCACGTGGACAGAGCAACAATGTTTGCCCCGGTCCAAATTATTTAAAAGTATTTGCACCAGTGCAAAAAAGGCAAAGTTAATAGATCATATCGTAGCTTTGTTTGAATAATAAAGAAACAACTACGATGAGGCAACCTTTGAGGCACAATCTGCTCTGTTCCATATTCAGGAAGCAAAACAGTAGTATTATTATGTAGTGTGTATTTTTGCTGCTTCTGCATACCGAGAGACCCATCTTATTATTATTAACAGTGCAAGGATAGAGACAACATGCCAACAATAAGGGTGCAGTGCTGGTCGTTAGTAAATCTGCAGCTTCCAAGCATTCTTTTTATCCTCATCACTCAATATTGCCTATACAAATAATATCCTAACGACCAAGCCTTCATTTAAAGGGAACACAAAAACGCATCGGTTATACGACAAACAGGATAACCGATGCCATGTGAAATGTGTCTAGGGGAAAACCTGAAAGTGGAAATTTTACTGCATACTTTATAATGCCAATATGGTCCGAAACTCCCTTTTCCATCCAACTCAGGATTGCTGAGATACCCGTAATAACGACCTAATACTTCCATCTATGTATGACCCAAGGTGCAGACCTACATTATGCACAATGTGTAAAAACAAAGGTTAAAAATAGAACAGGATGGTCGGCAGAAACGAGAAAACCATTATGTTGCAATGTTTTTTTTTTCCTTACAAAATGATTTTTAGGGTGACCTTCTGTTATTGTCCCTTATGTTACTATGGTAACTATATACCAGCTTGTGCCAAAAGAATTCTGTTATCGTCATATAATCCCCTTTCTTTTTGAACATGTACCTTCAAGAAACAAAGACTTGTTAGCTACAGCCCTATAATAAGTTCCGCCATCCTATTTCCTTTTTTGTCTCTTCTGATGTTTCTTTAAACTGTACTGGATTCTAATTATGAAAAGATAATCTATCTGTCAGATGACCAGTCATGTTTAGTTGCCCAAATGTTGCTTATTGTCGAGCACTCCAGCTCTGTTAAGGCAGTTTTATTGGAATGGCACAAGGACCATTTTTGGAAAACGTATTGGGCTATACTGATGTTGACAATATTGCGATGCTACACATTTTGGTAAGTTTACTATTTTCGGTATTTGCAAACTCTGAGTATACACTCGCTACAAAAGTATAAGTCACATATCTCCGCTCCCAGAGTAGTGCAATTGGCTTACGGTTGTGTGGGAGGATGGCATTGTCCCTATACCCCTCCATGACCCTTCCCAAACCTCTATTACTCCTCCCTAATAACTGTAGTAGTACGTCCCTTTTCCCACACATTCCGTGGTGTCCCTCTTAGATTTATTAATAAAATCTAAATTTACATGTGTGGACACTCTGCAGTTGGGGAGGAGATTTTACACGTTGTTGTACGTCTTGAAGTACTTCAAAAATAGAACTACAAAATGTAGTTTGTGAATACGGCCCAGTATCTTTCCCTTTGTTGATATTGTACAGGAGGCTATACTGATTCTGTGTAAGTCTCAATTACTTTGTTTATTATATCAGAAATGATGTTAATCCCTCCCGCCTTCATTTTTTCTGTTCCTACATGTCCTGAATATTGTGAGGAATTCTCAAACTTTGCTATGTATTGTACTCGTAATATCTGTGGTTCTTGTTGGTTGCTTTGACACCATTTTGGGTCTTGCTCATATCCATAAAAATCTTTGTAAGTAAAAATAAACAGCAAAGAACAAACCACCACTTCTCCTCTCAGACGCACAGATCAGTCATTCATTTTATATAAAATGTACAGGTCTTCTTGAAATTATTATAATCTTGGGGTTTTAACGTAAGATTTTGAAACCTGAGTTACATTTGAATATTCCTGTGGCGGGAATTCTGAAATGTTCAAGCATTTAAATAAAACGTTAAAAGACAGCCATGTTCTGGCATATCAAATGGAACAATGAGGCGACGTGCCACCGCGAGACAAGTACATTATCAATTAAAAAGAATCATAACTACTACAGTAACTTTGTGCTTAGAATTCCAGTACCAAAGCAGAGTCTCAGAATGTGGGCCGTTCCAAATAAAATATGCAGCATTTTACGTTTAAGCATATATTTGTACAAGCTTTCATTTCTAAAGGTACATCCACTTATGAAGATTCATTCCTAAAATGAGATTTTTGAAATATGATGAGCTGAGAGAACATGACCTGAGGTGGAGGCTCATAAGGGGAATAGTGCCATGATGAAAACAATAAATTCACCCTCATCCACAAACTCAAGCACGTGGCCTGCTTACCCCCTGCAGAATAAATCATCTCTATTTTCTTCGGTGTGTGGTAAAGATGTCTACTGTGATGTTTCATTCTGTTCTCTGCTTCAAGAAAAAGATGCTAGTCACTTACTCCTGCATTGCTTATCCTCCCAGAGACTTGCACATTTTACCTCTGTACTCCATAGTTTATACAATTCATTTGAATTATTACTTTGATGCATACTGGGCGCATGGGCTTCAAAGGCATTTACCACCTATGTTCTATGTTCATACCTCTGAGTCACTGTAGTGTACAGGTTGAATACACTATAAGAAAAGAAACTACCACTCACACTCCTGTGTACGTTTTTGTAGTATCTTTATTCAGGATCCACAACAGCCATCAGCACCCTATCAGGTCCAGAGTCAGCCTCCAACTGCCAACCCGCCAGGCTCTCGAACCCCCCAGTGCACTGATGTCAAATGAAAAATAGAACTTTTTAGGATACAGAGATCTAAAAGGCAAAGAGCCATAACACAATTAACACCATATGTCAACATATGTCACATATTACATCATCCTCCCCCTTTAAAATAACAAACAAATCAAAACAAAGTTAAAGAATAGCACATAGTTAGTCCAAAATAAAATCTTCAAACTTGGAAGGCATTTTAACTACTCTATTGCTTCGAGTAAACATCAAACCGGATGAGCTAAGATCATCCGCGTTACTTATATCATTACTGGGTAAATTTATCTCATCATGAGTGAGAAATGTTTCTGACTCTTTCTCACATGTGATATCCGTTGCATCATGCCTTTGTAGTCCTTCCTCATCATTTCGAACACGGATTGATTTACTCTCACGTGTAAGCGAAGGCGAAGAAACATTGTGAAATAAGATATTACTAGATATATCTTCCTTCCTATCAGCATAAACCTCCTTGAAAATGTGTGCCTGTTTGACAGAAATAGGAATAACATTGTTCCTGTTCCACCATCCTTTACCTTCTAATAAAACGAAAACTTTAGTTACTCTCACCACTTTTACAGGTAGTGTATATTTTGATTCCCCTTTAGGAACTCTCTGAGGTTTTTTAATCAACGCCCAATCATGAACATTTATATCTGTTTCTTTGGCCTTATTACTTCTATCATAATTTCTTTTTTGAATTAATTGTTTTTCTAAAACTTGTTTTCTCAAATCGCTCAATACTACATCTTTTTTTACTTAATTTGTGCAGACAAGAATTAGCCAGCCAGTCCGGTACAAGTTTGGACCTTGACTCCCTCCCTCTGAGCAGAGTAAATGGAGAGACTCCTGTGGTGGAATGTGGTGTGTTCGAGTAGGCCCAAATTTTCTCCTTGAGAAAGTCACGGACATCATAATTACTAGCTAGAGCAGTTTGGATTCCTTCTTTCAAAATTCTATCAGCTCTCTCTACCAATCCATTGGAAGCAGGACTATATAAGGCAATCTGCAGATGAAGAATATTGAACTTCTCCATGAAGCTTACCATTTTCTTTGAAGTGAAATGTACCCCATTATCGGTGACAATGACTGGTGGTGCACCCTCCAGAGCAAATAGATTTGACAGGAACTGTATTGCAGTGTCAGTATTGGCATCTTCCACAAATGAAAAATAAATCCACTTTGAGAAGTAGTCAATTGCAACAATCAGGTACCTCATATCTTTAGACAACATATGAAAAGGTCCAGAAAAATCCATAGCAATTCTTTTCCAGGGTTTACTTGGCAAGGGAACAGTGTGCAGAGGTTTAATACTGCCTTTCCAGTGTTTATCTGACACGACACATGATGGACACGTGTCAATAAAATCTGCAACTTGTTTATCAATATTGGCCCACCAATATTTACCTTTTAATGTTTTACAAGTGGCAGACTCGCTTAGGTGACCTTCATGTGCTATTTTAATCAATCTTAGTCTCAAATCACTAGGTGGTAGACATACAGAACCTCTCATGCAGAATCCATTTTCGCAAGACAATTCCATAGCTATCTGTTTGTAGGTATTCATCTCACCACAATATTTCCGTTTGTTAGGCCAACCATGTTTGATGTAATGCAAAACTTGAGATAGTAAAATATCATTGGACATGGCTAACTCCCATTCTTCTTGTGTGAACAATCCATCTGATGCAGAAACTAGATCTAAGACCCCCACTACACATTCTCTGTCTTGGTCCTCGCTCACATCAGGAGACTGTGGTAATGGAAGGCCAGATAGGCAATCTGCCATAAAATTTTTCCACCAGTTACATACTACATCTCAAGATTAAGGGGGTCATTACAACTTTGGCGGGCGGCAGCTGCCAATGCGGCCGCACTCCGCGGTGCCCATTTGGACATCCCCGCCAAGTTTCCGCCCACCGGCCCAGCAGGGATGTGGGCCGCAACATGGGAGCCGGCTCCAAATGGAGCCGGCGGTGTTGCGGCCGTGCGACGGGTGCACCCGTCGCGCTTTCCACTGTCTGCAAAGCAGACAGTGAAAAGCCGCAAGGGGCCCTGTCAGGGGGCCCCTGCACTGCCCATGCCAGTGGCACGGGCAGTGCAGGGACCCCCAGGGGCCCCACGACTCCCCGTACCGCCAGCCTTTTCCTGGCAGTTCATACCGCCAGAAAAAGGCTGGCGGTCGGGGACTCGTAATCCCCTGGGCAGCGCTGTAGGCGGATTATCACCGCTGGGGCAAAAGTGGAGAATACTGCCGGCCCGGCGGTGCGACCGCGACGCGTCCGCCGCGGTCGTAATAGGCCAGGAAGCACCGCCAGCCTGTTGGCGGTGCTTCTGTCATTTTAGCCCTGGCGGTCTCAGACCGCCAGGGTCAAAATGACCCCCTATATTCTTGTAATTTAGAGAAAAGTCTTATGAGTCGGGCAGATGCCTTACCCAGACCATTACCACTCATTAAATATACTAAAGGTTTGTGATCTGTGTAAATCTCAAAATGAGTTTCCCATATGTATGTTCTAAACTTCTGGACCGACCAAACGCAAGCTAGAGCTTCCCTTTCAATGGTGCTGTAATTACATTCGGCACTAAAGAGGGTTCTAGATGCAAATGCAACTGTATGTTCTTGACCATACAGCTATTGCCCAAACATGGCTCCTAGCCCCTTAAGACTAGCATCCACTGTTATGAATGACCTAGCAAATGGAATGAATGATTTAAAAGTGGGTGCAGACAATACTACCTGTTTGATGTGCTCAAATACATCATCAACTTGTTTATCCCAGACATATTTACTGCCCTTTCTAAGTAGTGACCTCAGTGGTTGTACTAATAATACAAAACCACTAAAAAATCTCGAATAATACTCACAAAGTCCAAGAAAAGATCGTAGCTCATCTTTGTTGGACGGAGGAGGGGTTTTCTTTATGGCTTCCAGATTACACATTTTGGGCTTAATGCCTTCAGCTGATATAGAATGACCAAGATAGTTCACACTTTCAACCAATTACTTGCATTTCTCGGTTTTGATGGTCAAGCCACAACTTTGAAGGATACTAAACACTTTGTCTAGTGCCTCTTCATGTACTTCCATGGTTTCAGTGTGCACTAAAATGTCATCTTGAAAAGCGCAAACTTCCTTCAGTTGACCAAGTAAAGTATCCATCATTTTTTAAAATACGCACGCTGCTGAGGCCAGACCAAAAGGCAATCTGAGAAACTTAAAAGCTCCATAAGGGGTAATGAAAGTAGTCAAATAGTGGGATTTTTTCTAAGAGGAATCTGGTGATATGTCAAATGTAAATCTATTGCTGAGAAAAATTTAGAGTTTCCCAAAGTGGTTATTAGCTCTTGGATATGTGGCAACGGGTGGCAATCTACTAGAATATTTTTATTGATTGATCGTAAATCTACACATTGCCTAAGATCCCCATTTTTCTTTTTGGTGACCACGATCGGAGAAACCCACTCTGAAGCATTTGTTGGAGTAATGATATTGTCTGAAACTCACTTATTAAGTAACACTTTAAGTTGGTCTCTGATAGACAAAGGAACTGGTCTGACTCTATGCGAGACAGGAATAGCTCCTTCTTTGAGCCTAATAGTGTGTTCAAAACCCTTGACAGTCCCAACTTTGTCAGCAAAAATCTTGGGAAGTTTCAGTGTAAAGCGTTCTGGAACTGTGTTGCTGGCCATGACTTGTAAGACAGAATTTGTTTCATCATTGTGTGGTCTTTAACCTAAGATTATGGGATTCTCTTGCCCTGGGCATAACACAATGCCCAAGCATGCAAAATCTTTCCATCCTACTATGTTCCTCCCTCTCAAGGCCGCGTAAATTTTCGTAACAACCGACCTTCCCAAAATCTCTAAAAGGGCAGAAAAGAAATCTAACAGATCAATATCTTGATCCCCAAGAGCCTTGGGTGCAATTTCAGCATTTTCCAAATTGTTTGTTTCTTGTCACAAATGGAAGAAGGTTTTGTCTGCTTAAATGGTAACAGGTGCACCAGAATCAGCCATAACAAATATCTTCTTGGAGTCTACAAGTGCTTCACACATTGGACCCTTGAAGTTTTCAACATACCCTTTTTTATCACTTGGAAGATCTACTGTGAGAACTATATTTGATAGTCTGCTTGAACAATTGGTCCTTTCACTTGTGTCTTGTGTGTACACATTACTGATTCTCACCTTGGTCCCAGAATAACAGACTGCTTGGAAATGACCAATTTTTTGGCACTTCTAACATCTTTTTCCCATTGCAGGACTGGTAAGATTGTTCCACAAGTGATTGTGAGAACCACAACGGTAACAAGTCTTAGCGGATTGAGATTGAGCTTTCTTTTGTTTAAATGACCTCTCTTTGACATAGCATACTCCTGATTCATCAATTATCTGACTAACATTTGTTTGTTCATTTCCACACACTACAGCCTGCCCAAACACTACTCTAGACGTGACAATGGATCTCTCAATAGCCTTATAGCCTTCTCTAAGTCGATAACCTCATCCAGAGAAGGATTGCGATACGCCAAGAGACGCTCTTGAATTTTCTTGGAATGGCAGTGGAAAACAAATTGGTCTCTTATGTATGTGTCTACGATATTGCCAAAGTCACATTTTGCTGCAAGCACACGTAAATTAGCTAAATATTCATCAGCAGATTCATCTGCAGACTGCCTGCACATTGCAAAGTTAAACCTCTCAAGCAGAACATTTGAGTCATCTGAATATTGTTTATTGATCCTCTCTTTTCCTTCAAAGTAGACACCCCAAACTGTGTCCTCACCCACTGGTGGTGGAATAGTTGGTAAATTGTCAAATATGCGCTGACCAGCAATCCCAAGGTGGTTAAAAAGAAGGGACAGTTTCCTAGCTGGTGAATAACCAATAGCGTCTATTGCAGAAAGATAGTTTTCAAATATTCTTAGCCATTCATTCCATTTTATTCCAGGTTTACCAGCTTTTTGCAAGAAAGGAGGTGGTTGCACCACCAACTGATTTGTTGACATAATAGAACAATGAGCAGGTGGTGATGACAGTGAATTTGTACTGGATTCCTGATGGAGAATTGTGGATGAATAAAAGGTGTTTCTAAAATAAAGCAGGCACTACTGTGAGTAAGTATAGTCTCAAAGATACTTGTATTCCTCCCATAGTCTTAAAATATGGGATGGATATCTTCCAGATTGTAGTATAACACAAACAGGTGCCTGAGCAACAGAAAACAAACAACTTCCTGTTGAGATATCCACAATTAACTTATGTCTGCAGCAATGTGCGAGACATACACCGAGAGAGACATTACTGTGTATTAGAAGCGTTGTAGGGGACGCGCGGCTGCAGGCAAAAACGATCTCCGTATAGTTGAAGCGTCCTTAGAGACGCGCGGGTGCAGGCAAAATGACGATCTCCACCAGCGGGCTGTTGTCTGGCAACAAAATTGTCCCTGGAGACACGCACCTACACGTCGATGACGTGAGCTTGTTAAGGAATCCCAAGAGTCGTGATGACAAGCCTTTGGAAGCACACAGCTGCACGTTGATGCCACTTGGTTGCTATGGAACCCAAGAGTCAGAGTGCGCTCGGGTCCACACGCGCTGGTAATTTCGAGCACATATATCGCGTACCGTCTAGTGCGATAAAAAAAAAGATTTATCCAGTTTTCTGTTTTGCCGGAAAGCTCACCTCGAGCGGGATGAAAGAGCAGGAACACAAGGCTGGCAGCACACGCTCAAGTAAAGTCATCAATGCCATCTGCATCGGGTTAAGGTCAATGGATCGGATATTCACCCCACTCCTGGTACAAATGTAGTGTAGAGGTTGAATACACTATAAGAAAGAAACTACCACTCACACTCCTGCGTATGTTTTTGTAGTATCTTTATTCAGGATCCACGACAGCCATCAGCACCCTAACAGGTCCAGAACCAGCCTCCAACTGCCAACCCACCAGGCTCTCGAACCCCCCAGTGCACTGATGTCAAATGGAACATAGAACTTTTTAGGATACAGAGATCTAAAAGGCAAAGAGCTATAACACAATTAACACCATATGTCAACATATGTCACATATTACATTCACCCCAACATGGACGCATCCTAAGATACCTTCAGCAGTCTGACGTTTCACGTGCTGGGAAGGCCCAAAAGTAACAAACACTGGCAATGCTTCTGGTCATGCTGCATCAGGTGATTGAGATTGCCGTTTACAAGTATTAGGAGGTCAGGGTCTTTATCCTCCTCAATCACAATGGCACCATAGAATCACTCAGATGATGTCATAGACACATAACAGTGACCAGTAAATGACCTAAACCTGGATAGCATATTGACAGCAGATGTAGCAGTTCAAAGATATGCAGTGGGATACATAATTACACACAGTCCCAGAACACCAGCACAAATGATCAGGATGTTATCGTAGACAAAGTGTCCCTGTTGGTAAAACACTGTTAAAAGGTCAATCAGAGGAATTAGCATTTGATTCAAGCTAGCTCTGACTGTGGGCCGATGTAGTTTCAGTAATGCTGGGAATCTTTTTACATGACCCCTGATGAGGTTGTCAGCACCATTCTTGACCATGTAGGTTCTAGAGAGTTGTTGCTAGGGATACCGTCATAGGGGTGGGACCCTGGGTATGATTGGGGTTGACTTGTTATGTCTAGACCTATGCAGAGGAAAAGGTGTATGTAGAGGAGGTACAACCTGAGCTTGTGGAGAAAGAATTTCAGCATTGTTACAGAGATGAAGTAAGTGTTCAAGCAGAGGTCAGTTTGAAGTAAACGTCACACTTTTCAGGGGAAGGAGGTTGTAAGGGATAGACACATCAGAAAAGGTGGTAGTTGGATGATAGTGGGGACTTGATATGGTGCTAAGTCTTCTTCCTATATATTCCTCACTAGCAGCTTGCAAGTTTGGCCTAAATGTTCCTGGGGAAATGATGATTTCCAGACAAAACTCTGGTGGTCATTATGACATTGGCGGTAAATGCTGCTTACCACCGCGGTGACGGCTGCCAACAGACCGTTGCAGAGGCGAACATCCGTCTGCCATATTGTGCACACACAACATAAACCGAGAAAATACTGCCACAAACACAAATCCGCCAGACCAAAGGTCAGTGCTAAAGTGTCGTTACGAACACCCATACTGTTATGCCAACAAAACAATGCCCACCACATTATGACCCACCAATTACCATGGAAGACATTCAATGGCAGTAAACTATTGGTGATACACTGGCGCGGTTCGAATGTCCAAATACAAAACAACACAACATTGGCCAAAACTAAAACCACACTCCTGACACTCATAGACATACCACACCCACCCACAGCACTATAAGACACACACCAACATTACACACAACTCTTTGCCAACACAATAAGACTGCAATAGCTAACTACGCAAATCAGAGAGACAACTACCCACACACACACCACAACCACCCATACATCCATCACGCACTCCACATCCCACACCCCACCACATTACTCAACACCCTCTGCACAACACACACCACACAACACCCATGTCCCCACTAAGGCACCCCAGTTTCACAGATGAGGAGTTGCAGGGCATGGTGGAGGAAATAGTCAGGGTAGAGCCACAGCTCTTTGGAGCACAGGTACAGCAAATCTCCATTGCCAGGAAGATGGAGCTATGGCGGAAAATCGTGGACAGGGTGCACAAGAACAAGGGACGACATCAGGAAGATGTGGAACGACCTACAGGGAAAGGTACGTTCCATGGCAGCACAGCACCAGCTCACCATCCAGAGGACTAGCAGTGGACCCCGACTTCCTCCCCCACAGCTGACAGCATGGGAGGAGCAAGTCAAGGCAATCCTGCATCCTGAGGGACTCACTGGATTAGCCGGAGGACTGGACACTGGTGAGACAATATTTACTACTTATCACTCCCCATACCTGTATGCCATCTCACCCCCTCACCCTGACTCCCATAACTCCACTCCATCCCACACAGTGCACTTACACATATGACTAACCCCAATGCCAAGCCCTGCATGCCATACCAATGCATGTACAGCCCTCCCAGACCTGCATGTATATCCATCACCAAAGCATGCACAGCATGGAGAATTAACAATCCCAAAATACATCACCATACACAAACAAAACTGGCAGGGCAACAATATTGGCGAAGCTAGAGATGTACAATATGTCACAGACATGAAGTATAATAACATTACTTACATCCCCACAGGTGCCCCAGCAAATCCCAGCAGGGAGCAGGCGCTACGACTATCCAGTCCCCCAACAGAAGATGCTCCCAGTAATCACAGCAATTCTGGACTTCTAGATCTGGATGAACTACCTGGCCCATCAGGAACCGCTGGTCAGTCGGCCACCCCAGCCCACTCCCAGTCCCCCACAGAGCCTCCCCCCTCAGTGTCCAACACCACAGCACCCACTCAACGTCCCTACACTTCTGTCCCCAGGACACATAAATCAGCAGTGTGCCCACCTGTACAGAGTCTCCAGTCCACACCTCACAGCCAAGACAATCAGGGTCCTAGGGTCAGGGCAGTGGGCACACCGTTCCGGGACACCGTTCAAGGGGCCAAGGACACTAGGACGACAGCTGTGTGCCATGGGGAGGACTCACTAATGTCCTGGGGGCTTACCAACTATCCCGGGACAAGATGGGCCAGATTCTTAACAACATGCAGGAGAACAAGCGGCTGCAGGAGGTACACCATCAGGAGATCAGGGAAGATTTGCATGCCCTCAACACCCCCATGGTCTCTAAAGCGGGGGTGCTGGCTGATATGGCCAACCTCATGAGGGAATGTACAGCACACCAGCGGGCCCCTTCCACTAGCCAGTCAACTGAACAGCCCACCACATCTGCTGCAGCTAGTGGACAGGAGGCCCTGCCACAGAACCTACAGGACACCAGCACCCCTCCCGCTGCAGAAGGTGAATCACCCCCCAAAGTTCCCTGTGACTCAGAGAGATGCCAGAGACACTTGCTAAGACCATGATCACCACCAGGAAATGAGACCCTCATCAGTGTCCACCTTGTGTTCCACTCTGTCACATTGTCCACTTTGAACTGCCATTGCTCCCCTTCCTATGGCCCCTTGGACACTGGACCTGTGCTACAAACAGACTGGACCAATACCCTGGACTTTCCTCTACCATCACTCCATTCCATTGCACTACCCCTTCTATTAATTCCACTACAATAAACACCCTTGAACACAACTTGAGTGATTGTGCTTTATGTGATGAACATGTGCACTTATAATAACAGTTACATCTTGTGCAATTGACATGAACTTTGGTATAGCATACAAATGATGAGCTGTAGCTGTCCGTAGTCATACCATCAGTGCAAAGTAGTAACAATACCAATATCTGCAAATAGAGAAGGCATAGGTGACAGTCAGTTGAGATGCAAAGGAAGTGACTGCCATCCAGCTACAGCCACACTGAAATCAGAAAGAATTAGAGGAATAGACAGTTCCACCGTCTTACCTGTGTGTCATTGGAAGTACTGCTGTACTACTGATGTTCTGTTGTCCACATCCTCATCATTTGCCTCCTCATCCTCACTGTCCCCAGGGTCCACTGCTGCCACAGGGACATCTCGAGTCTCCTCCTCCTGCAGAAAAGGCACATGCCATCTGTGGGCTAGGTTGTGCAACATCCAGCATGCCACTACTATCTGTCAGACCTTCCTAGGTGAGTAGCACAGGGATCCACCTGTCAGATGGAGGCACCTGAACCTGGCCTTCAGGAGGTCGAAGGTACGTTTTATGATTCGCCTAGTTCGCCCATGTGCATCATTATATGATTCTCAGCCCCTGTCCTGGCATTCTTCCCAGGGATCCGGAGCCACAACAGGTTTGGGTAGCCAGAGTCACAAGCAAGAATTGAGGAGCAAACATTATAGCAACACAATGGTATGGGGATTACTCCAGAAGGCATACACTGACATATCTTGGGTGGGGACTCAGGTTCACCTATCAGCCACAACCTGTGCTTCTGTAATTGTGCCATCACATTTGGGATGCTGCTATAGGACAAAGGCGTTGTGCACCGACCCAGGATACTTAGCAGTGATGTGGGAGATGTACTGGTCCGCCAGGCACACCATTTGCACATTGAGTGAGTGGAAACTCTTCCGATTCCCGAACACCTGTTCTTTGTGGCATGGGGAACAAATGCAATACGTGTTCTGTCAATCGCCCTAAGAAAATGAGGAATATGTTCCATTGCATAGAATCCAGCCTTCACAGTGGCCAAATCTTCCACTTGGGAGAAAGTGATGTAGCTGCACATGTGTTTGACCAAGGCAGACAAAACCCTTGCCAGCACTATTGAGAACATTGGTTGTGATGTTCCTGCTGCCAAGCCCTCTGTCACTTGGAAAGATCCAGTTGCCAGGAAATGGAACACTGATAGAACTTGCACAAGAGGGGGGATCCCAGCGGGATGACGGATAGCTGATATCAGATCAGGATCCAATTGTGTACACAGCTCTGTGATGGTGGCCCTGCCCAGTCTATAGGTCAATAATATGTGCCTCGCCTCCAGTGTAGCCAAATACACAAGGGGTCTCTACACGGGGCTTGCATCCTCATCCTATTTCTCCACAGTGGTAGGTATCAAGAGATGCAAGAGTGAGAAGAGTGTCACAAACTGAACAATGGAACCACCACCCCAGTGCAACTGGGCGAATATGTGACAGAACAACTAGGCCCTACTATAGCCTAAACCACTACTGCTAAACAACTAAAAAGTCTCTACAACTAAGTACTGAACAACTACTGTCTAAACAACAATTGTGCCTGAATAACAATTGCCTGAACAACTAATTTTAAGGTAAGGTTTTCTTTTTGGTTTTTAAACAACTTATATATATATATATATATATATATATATATATATATATTTTCTAAACAACGTATGTATATTATTTAAATATATATATATATATATATATATATATATATATATATATATAAATTCTAAGCAACTAATAAACCAAAAAAAAAAAGTCATGTGTGAGAGGCCGGAGTCTATGGTATTACCTCTGCAGATCAGTGCCCATCAGAAGAAGAGATTGTGGTGCCATCACCAAGGAAGTGCAGACCCTGTGGGTCTATAGCAGGCAGAGCACCCACTGCAGGAAAAGGTGGGAGGACCTGAGACACTGGGCCCGGAAGACCACAGAGACCAAGCTGGGGATGTCCTCCAATGAGGGGGGGTGCCAGTCGAAACCTGACCCTCCTGATGGCCCCTCATACTGATGGTGGCCTACCTAGAGGTGGATGGGTGCTTCATGGCAACACAGCAGCCACAAGTGGGTGAGTACAATGAGTGTGACAACCATTTTTGTTGGCTAGCATGGGGTCCTGGTAGTGGGTTTCAGTTAGTGGGTGCCCTTTAATGCCAGCTCAGACATTGCTGCGTGATCCAGCACAAGATAAATGGTTTTATAGCAAAATCTTATATTCCAGTTAGGTGGCATTCCAGGTCAGAAAGGGCTTAGTGGGTCCCAGGAGGGGTGCAATTGGCAGTGGTTGGCTCTCATCTTGCTGTTGTGCCTTGCCAATGGAATGACAGTGTGATGCATAGTGCCCAATTGTGATCCCTGTTTGTGATAATAATGTGTATGCCATCTGCGGTGTTGGTGCTGTAATTGACCCAGTGCTCCCTTTATCTCTCTCCCTCTATTTTCTTCCGTCATCCTTTCCATTTGTGTGCAGTAGCATCATCTGGTGGAGAAACAGGGGCACCTGCGACTGAGGGAGCTGCATCCCACAGGACCCAGCAGGCAGAGTCCACTAAAGCCGAGGAGACCAGTGGGACGTCGGGCGAGGGGAGCACCACAGCAGAGAAAGGAGGTGAAAAAACTGACTCTGATTCCTCCTCTGATGGGAGCTGCCTGGTGGTGGCAGACACCTGTGGAACCACCCCAGCTACTGGTATAGCCACCACCCCCTTACAAGCACCACCCTTCCAGTAGCCCCCAACTGAGTTGCCCATGCCCACTCACCCAGGAGGGTGGGCATCTCCATCACCCCAGACACCTCAGGCCCTGTCCCAGTGTGCCCTGCTGTCCTCATTGAGGAGGCTATTGACCTCCTGAGGTTCATCTCTATAGGGCAGTCAGCCATAGAGAATGCCATCCAGGGGCTGGCATCACAGATGCAGCAATGCAATGCTATCCTGGAGGGCATCCATGGTGGCTTGGCAGCCCTACAGAGATTGTTTCAGGCTCTGTCCTCCTCTCTGATGGCAGCCAGTGTCCCTGTTCTTACCGTCCCTCCTCCAGCTACCACTTTCCAGTCCCAGTATCCTCAACCCCAACCCATCCCATGCACTCATAAAGACAAGCATGTACACAAAACATCAGACAAGAGTAGTACAGTCAAACACAGGCAGCACTTCAGGTCACAAGCACTCTCACAAACAAAAGACAATTGCACACACAACCACATCCACTGCCTCCACTGTCTCCCCCTCCTCCTCCTCGGCCTCCTTCACAGTCACATCCACACTCACACCTACATGCACTGCATCAACAACCACCATCACCACATCATTCAGCACACACACCTCAATGGCAGAGGTCCACAACATCCATCCACGCGTCCCCTTTGTCCTCTCCCACCCTGTCTGCCCCTCCCAAGAGACACAAATGCATGCACTCAGACTCCCAACAGCCATCCACCTCACACACACACACTGCCCATGCACCTGCACCCAGTCCAGCAGGCGTACGCCTCTGACAATCACTCCCTCAACCTCCACTCCTATCCCTCCTCCCACATCCCACCCCAACGTACCTAAGAAGCTTTTCCTTGCCCATCGTGATCTCTTATCTCCCTCTCCACCCCGTCCTGTCCATAAGAGCAGAGTCCCAACGACCCAGCACAGCACCTCAGCCAAACAGTCTGGCACTGCTCCCATCAAATTCTCAGCTGCTGACACAAAGGGGCCACAGCGTATGACGGTTGCCACTACTTCTGTGAGAACACCTCCGCCTCAGAAAGGGAAGACTAGGGTGGTGAAAACCAAGGGACAGGAGACGGGGACAGCAGAAGCACTTCCGAGTCCTGGAGGCAAGAGAGGATAGGTTACCACTCCACCACCCAAGAAAGGTAAGGTTTCCATTCCACCACACAAGAAAGGGAAGGTACCCACTCCACCACCCAAGAAAGGAAAGGTTCCTACTCCAATAGCAAAGAGAGGCAAGAGGCCATCTCCACCAGCAGAGGGCAAGGATCCCTCACCTCCAGCAGAGGTAACCCAGGGTAACACCTCCACCAGCAGTGGGCAAGGAGCCCTCACTTCCCGCAGATGGCATGTAGGCCACCCACCAGAGACAATTGGGCAAGGAGACCCGTTCAGAACCAGTGGGCATGTTCCCCACTTAAGAGACTGCACCCTTACACTCCCCACCAGGGACAATTGGGGATGGAGCCCCCTCCAGAACCAGTGGGCATGTTACCCACTTCAGCTGCAGTGCCCGAATCCCCGCCCCCCTTCCCCTTGAGGAGCCTGCCCATTCCCAACATGATGTCCCTGCACAGTGGAGTCCGGATAATGTCAGGAGTCAAGTTTGGCCTTGGACTGTACTCTGTGGCCATGTGGGCCTTTTGTACTTTGGACTGGCCATTGGCCCTTTTTGAATATTGACGGATGCTTTTGTTTTCGCATGGACCATATGGTGACTGTTGGCATCATATAACAGTTCACTTGAACCTCAATGTGGTCCTTGTTTTAATTAGACATGGGAACTGTGACATTGGTTTAACTCTGCAGCTGATTGTGTGTGCGGTGTGTGTGTGGATGGTGTGCATTGTGTGTGTGTGTGTTACTCTCTTTTTCCTCCCTTCCTCCCGTGTATGCTAGGCAGGTGTACTCACCGTCGTCATCTTCATCAACGTTGGTGTTCCACAAGGACCATGGCGCAGAAGAGCATCAGGAAGACTTGAAGTTCTGGTTCCATGACGGCAGGGTTCTCTGTGTCTCTGATGGTGAGTCTTTTGTTTTCTATGCAATGCTTCCACCCAGCTTTTGATGGCGTTGGTACTGCCCTGGAAATCATGGCGGTTTGCTATGTCATAATATGGTGGGCGGTGCCTTGTCTTCTGCCTGGCTGTTGATGGCTACAGCTGTGGTTAGTGGTGTTAACACCCAGGCGGTTTGTGTGGTACATTGTCTGTCTATGGGTCATAATTTGGCCACTTTAACAGTCACCGCCAATGTCATAATGAGGGCCATACTGTTCTTGGAATATGACTGGCTGTATAATCTTCAGTCCCTGAGAAAATGCATGAGTGAGAAGTATGCTATACACTGGAGATTGAAGAGTAACTGCAAGTTGCTTCCAGTGATTAGAATGTATTCCAAGACAAAAGTGTTAGTTTTCTACAATTGTTTGCATACTTTGAGGAATGAGAGGACTCAATGTATCTGTTGTGGCCTATGGTCTTTCAATTAGGGTGACAAAGATGTAATGTTAAGGGCAACATCTATTCTAAGAAAGACAAGCATAGATAATAAATTGGAGACAGCTTAGAGAACCATCCCAAATGGCAAGACCATTGTGAGAATTCAATATTTATCTTGGGGCCCTGTATGGAGAACACTGCGTCCAGCTGGTTTGTTTTTTGAGCAATCCAAAATGGAATTTCTTCTCATTTGGTGGAAACTTTAACCATAATTGCATTAATAGTTGCAGGGTTTATACCAAGTGTAGCTAATTGCTGTTGGACAGCTGGAGCAGCCCTTGCTGGGTGCAGTATTCAATGTTCACATTACGAATTGTATTAAGCATCTATGTAATCTTACTAAATTATTATATAATGGGTGTAGATCTTCTGCCAGTACATTTTGTACATAAGGGTTGTAGGCAGCTAGGACTGGCCATGAGGCCCGTCATTACTGAGGGGAACCAGTCTAATGTTTTCAACAATGTGTGGAAAGGCACCTTGGAACCGATTTTGATTTTCAAGGTATATTAATGGAATTTCTAAGTAATGATGTGCTCTGTATTGTTGTGGAATATTTGCTGTGTATGTATGAAATGTATGTGTATTGACCTCCATTGCAGGAAAATGGACCCATGAATAAAATGTTTCTGTGTTGTACGCTTTGTGTGCCTCAACCACAAATGTAAAATCTCCAACCCTATTAGGCAGCCCATTTGCAAGTAAATGTTGTGTGAAAGCATCTCTACAGTTTATTGGAATAACTACTGGATTCGCCATTTTGAAAATGAAAAATGTAGACATAGAACCACCAACTGGAGTATCCTTTTTATAGTTCAAACTGGAACAACCTACAGGCAAACAGGCAAATATAGGTGCTACATATGTAACTGAGGAGGATTTTTACCTAACATCACAGATGTCTCTGTATGAGAGGTGAATAGGGCACTTTACGTATATGAGAGAGAACGACTCCGAAGATCCATTAAATAAGTACCAGACCTTGATACCTTGGTGGCACCATGTTATGCAGTTCCTACTTTGGTAATAGGACTGCGTGTTTAGGACGGCAGCACCTCCAAGTGTGGGAGACTGAGTACATCCTACATGGTTAGTAGCGGTTGGCCCAACTCCTGGCTAGCACACAGTGCCTCACCTAAACCTCCAAACCTATTGGGGTAAAGGTGATTATGGCAACCTGAACATTACAAATGTGACTCTCATGTAGATGGCAATCCTCTGGGGAAGTTGGAAGTTCAGCACAAACAAAACTGCCTGCCATGCAGTATGCCTCCCAGGATGATCATGACCGGAATGCCCTCTACCCTCCTTAGGTCAGTTTGTAGTTTCTATAATAATACATGCCACATTAGGACCACAGTTCTGATGTAATGTTGTGTCTCGGAGATAATGCTGGCTCCTGGACTGGCAACACAAGTCAGCATATCATGTACTGCATGTAACAGCTTTGGACAAAGAGTACAGATTACATGTAGTGCAAAGGCTGATTAAATGAACAGCATGATCCTTGCCTTCCTGGGATGAAGCAGCTAATAAAATGTGGAAAAGCCATCGCTAAAAAGCAGTCTCGCTAATCATGAGTAAAAAACATACATAAAATGTGAATAAAACACAAACCATAAAACTAAGCTAAAACAAGGGTGCCCAACTCAGATACTAAAGGGACCCCACTATACCAGCATATCATCCATATATGTATCTAGCACCACGGGAATGTGTGTTTTATTAGAAGAGGGTTGAGGATGGATTATTTGAATAATTTTTGTACCCTACCAGAGATTAATAATGTGGATGATAGCATGCAAGGATTTTCACTAATTTATCACTGATGATAGGTGGAACAGAATTCTTGAGATCTTGTGAGGGACTGATGACTTTGGACAAAGCTTAGTATGAAAGGAAGAAGCAATACAATTGAAGGTAGGTAATGATAAGTGATGGTAGTTAGAACCCCCCTTCCCACTCTACTATGTTTTTGCACTCAGGGATGGCAAAGTTTGTTGCACAAAAAATCAGTATTTTTGTTGCAGGCTTAAAATGTGCCTGTCATAAACATACTGCTTGGTCTTTGGTATGTCTCTCTTGAACACTATATCAAGTAACAGTATGTGACCTAATAGCAGAGCTAGGCCTAGGAATAGGAGGTTGTGTGGCAAGTTTGAAAACTCTTCTCTCTCTGGCATCTGACAACTCCATTCCAAAGGTGCACAGGGCATGAGGGAGGTGAATATTGAGGGCACAGGAGACGTGTGGTGAAACAATGGGGGGGGATAGAGAAGTGTCCTGAGGTTGGAGGAGGAGAAGGAGGAGCGCTGGAAGGTCTTGGTTGTAGACAGCCAAGGATCAGCACGGGCATGGTAGACACGCGACAAAGGGCAGAGGAGGGTGGCCTGGGGAAATATGGAGGGTACAGACCTCAGCTTGCTAGCACAAGAGAAGGGACCTGTGCATTTGCAAGCTGATAACAGGCAGGTGACAGGGGATCTTAAAACCTCTGCCTCCAGCTGGCCTTTTGCTCAGTCCCCTTTTATTGACTTTGTGGTCTTGCTGTGCAAATAAAAGGAGGATCAGTCTACTACATTTTTAAAGAGAATTTATTTACTTTTTGCAGAAGTGTAGATTTTGATTTCTTTTTCAAATCACAAAATGACAGTATCCTGGGGGTATGAATTAAGATAAGTGAAGATAGTTGGGAAGTTGTTGATGATGTTTCACATTGTGGGTGAAAGCTCATGAAGAGCTCTCACCCACAAGAGAATGCAGTAGGAATCAAGTTTTGTCTGTGACACAAAGTGGATAGTTAGGTAAATAGCCCAGCATGTCATGGTGCACCTCGCCGACACCAAATACCCGTTTATGTTACTTAGTGCAATCTATACAAGGGATTTTTTTCTAGGGCACCTTAAAGCGTGTATGAGCAAATACATGGTTTCAATCGTAATTGATAATATGTCGTTCTAGTTGTATTAGAGAAATTCTCATTATAAAGATTTTATCTATTGTGATGTGCCTTTTTCCATTCAAGTGTGTAAATGCAATAGCTCCTTACATAATATGAGTTACCAGTATGGTAAAGAATGATACAATCAGGTATCACCATATCAGATCAACGATTCTAATGACAGCCATTAGGATTTGCACCCTGGATGGGAAACATTACAATGTTTCTCACCAAGGATCAAAAATGAAGACAAATGGGCCACAGTTAGGAGTGTTTGTCGTGTTAAAAGTATTTCCAGATGAGGCCTGAAAGAAGCTCATAAGTTCCCTTATATTTCCTAATGTTAGTCAAACTGATTGATGTCTACAGTTGTTTGTGTTGCTATTCATAGCTTTACAAAGGTGTGGAACTGCAAGATGTTAGGTTTCTCAACTTTGCACTGACTTATTGCTAACTCAGCAGAAAATAGAGCAGAAGATGACTTATTATTCCCTTGGTAATTAAGCGCATCTCCACATGATTGGTAGTTTAGAAAAAGTGAATCCAATGTTGCATAGCTGTAAAATGACTTATTTTAAAGTGTCTTGAATATGTTGGACTGTTTTTTAGGGATTACCAAAAATTGCATGGTGATTTGTCTCAGAGCGAGAAGATAAAAGGATGTCCCACAGTTCTTGGATATAGCCTGTTAAAGCCAAAAGCAATAACAAACAACATTAAGCAAAAATCTGTGGTTTACACACATTCCTTCAAAACAGATAGGCAACTGGATTAGGGCGAGGGTAGTCCCAAAAAACACACAGTTGAACGGACATAAAGCCAGACCCCACCAAACCTTATGAACATGTACCACATGTTATAACAATTTGCCTGTATATCACATATTTCTTTTCAAAAAATTACAGTAACAATTAAAGAGAGGCTCAAAATCAAAGCAGCATTTTAATGTTGCACCTTAGGTGTAATGAACAATTAAATAATTTAAAAAAGACTTTGGGGGGGCCAGGTACAGCGATCACACAGTTCTTGATATTTTGCAAAGTAATTCATGCCACCCAAGACTTTTCACATCTGGTAAAATCTGACCAGGACGAGGTGGAGCTGTGGGCGGATCCCATATGTTCCACTGCTGAGGTGACAACTGACCCCCCCCCAGACAAGCTGCATCCACTTCTAAGACATGAGAAGAGGTGCAGGGAGACACAGAGGAATCACGTCTGAAACGTTGGATGAATGCCCGTGACGAATGGAGAGGAGCCATGAGGTTGGTGGCAGGAGGTACAGCAGTTGAATCTGCCTTTTTCACTATTTGTTGGCTGAGCCACTGGTGGAGCAGTGCTTGGCTTGTCAGATGTTCCTGAAGGGGGCCACCATTATACCAGCCCAGAGTCATCAAGGCAGCAACCAGGTAGCCAAAGTAAAGTAAAAAGCAATGGGAGGCTGTCTCTCTTGGATCTTTTATAAGGGCAGCAACTTCAGTCTGCATGAGAAGCAAAAGGCCATCCCCAAGGGCAAATACTGTTTTTGGTCAGTGATCTGGTTTTGCTTGGGCAGTTATCTTTGGCCATTTTTCCTCTGGAAAATAGCACTTAGACACTGAATTTAAATTTGAATTGGTTTCTAATGGGACTGCTTCAGCTGGTTTTGTTCCCAGGGGAGGTCATTATTTCATTTTTTTTAGGAATGTGTATTTGGATGGTGTGGTGTTTACCTACTAAAGGAAAGACACTGGTTGGCAGTTGGAGACCGAGTCGGTGGTTGGGGTTTTGTTCCCGTTTTACTTAAGAATAAATACGTGGATAATTGAATGATCCTGATTTTGTTTTCGATTCTTCATTTTGGCGACGAGGATTGGATGAACGCGGGATTGCTTTGAGTTGCGAGAAACAACCTTCGAGACCATAACACTGAGATTCCTTCATCGGCAATCACACGCATTTCATGATGGATTGTTACATGGTCCGCTTGTGAGTAACAATGCTGCTCTCGCTGCGTATGGTTTAGTGGGATTTTGACATCAAAATTGACAGAGGGACAGAAAAACAGTGCTTACTGTGTTTATGCGCTCTGTCCTCGCACGGCCTCTCTCGTGCTTCGCCTCGAGCACAGAACGCACACATTTTTGCTGTCAAGATAACGTCACACACTCTGTCCTTGCGAGACATCTCTTGTGCTTCACCTCGAGCGCAGAACTCTCTTCTTCTGTTATGTGCTCTGCCTCTTGCTGTTTGACGTCTTCGACAACGAGTGTTTGTTGATTAATCTCCATGCCAACGCATTCAGCATAGCAACGTGGATGCGTTACTGACAAGTCACATGCAGATTCATCAAATTGAAAACCTTATCACACTTTCATTGTTTATTTAAGAAGAGACAAAAACTTTAGTTTAATTTGAAATTCCAAAAGTATTTAAATAAATATAAGATGCAGAATGTTCCTGCCCCGTCGTTTTTTTTATCATCTCCAGGAATTCCACCCATTCCTTGGCTCAAGTGGGAAAAGGTGTTTGCTCACTATGCAAGAATTTGTGGAACATCGTTGAGTGCAGAGAGGAAAACTTCTCTCTTGATGCACTGTTTGGGATCTGAAGGGCAGGAAATATATGAACACCTTTCTGATCTTTCGGATCAAGAAGCAGCAGGTTTAAATGAATACGAAATATGCATCAAGAAATTAGACATGCACTACCTCCCTAAGATAAGTACTGTTCTTGAACTATATCATTTTGGACGGAGGTTACAGCGTTCAGGAGAGTCTGTGAAACAATACATTCCAGATTTACGAAAACTGGCTTCCACATGCAATTTTGGTGCTTCTCTTGATGAAAGACTGAGAAATCAGTTAATGTTAGGGTGTACTACTGATAAAGCCTGGGAAAGCATGTGGCACAAAGATAATCCTTCTTTGCAAGACGTCTTGATTGTAGCAAAGTAATTTGAACATTCAAAATCTTGTTCTGAGGTTTTGAAGAAAGAAACGTCATCAAGTGACAGTGGGTATGAGAGCAGGAAAGGAAACTTGGTAGAGGTTGTACAAAATAGTAAGCTCCTCAACAATACTTCGGAATTTAGCAACGCTAACATGAAGCATATAAAAGGAAAGTGTTTCAGATGCGGCAATGAGGGACATTTAGTTAATAATAAAGGATGTTCTGGATGGAAAGCTCTGTGTCGAAGTTGTGAAGGAAGGGTTATTCACGAGATGCTGCAGATGGGCAAAAAATCTAAAGAAAGTGCAAGAAGTAGACTTTGTCGACAATGAGGAGGAAGGGGAAAATTACATTTTTCAGATTAAAAGTTTCTCCAGCAATGGTCCTTTGGAAGTAGTTAAAGTAAATGGAACTTCGGTTAAAATGTTGTTTGACTCTGGTGCTAAGATAACACTCATCCTTAAAATATTTTTTTTGAGCAAACGTTGGCTGGTAGTGTACAACTATTTTAGCCGGACATTAAGCCAAGAGGTTATGGGGGTAAACCGATACGTTTACTAGGATATTTTTGTGGCACTATAAAATTCAAAGACAGTGTTATACCAGGGAAAATTCATGTCTCAATGAAAGGAGATTCTCTTATAACCTGGCTACATCAACGTGATCTCAACGCGTATCTAGATCTGAATGAGGATCCCCCAGTATGTGTTAGAAATAGTCCAGTTAAAAACGTATGTGATATCGATTCCACAACACAAGCAGGGAATGATTCTGTGATCAGTCTGGTAGAGAGCAGTGATGTAAAATGCATGAAAGAATTCTCAGAAGTATTTACTAAAAGGATTGGTTGCCTCAAGAACTATTGTCATTTCATAAAATTTAAATCGAATGCTATACCTAAAGTAGCTAAAGTCAGGGGTGTGCCATTATTATTGCGAGAAGACATGAGGATGGAATTAGACAGATTGGTTAGTGAAGGAGTTATAGAGGAAGTGGAGGCTACTGAATGGTTGTCTCTGGTGGTCATGGCACAGAAGGCTAATGGAAGTGCAAGACTGTGCGTAGATTTGAGAGAACTTAACAAAGTAGTGATTGTGGACCATTATCCTCTTCCTAATATTTGCGAATTATTGTGCTCTCTTGATGGTGCGAAACACTTTTCTTCTTTAGACCTAGCTTCTGCATACCATCAAATTACTTTACATCCATACTGTCAGGATTTAACTGCCTTTGTGACACCTTTTGGAACATTTAAATTTGTGAGACTGCCATTCAGATTGATTTCAGCAGATGCAGTGTTCCAAAGGGTAATGGAGCATATTCTTAAGGGGCTAGAAGGTGTTAAAGTTTACCAGGATGATGTGTTGATTTTTGGATCTGATGGGGGACAGCATGATGATCGGTTGAGGAAAGTTTCGTCAAGGTTGCAAGGTGTTGGGTTGACATTGAAAGCAGAGAAGTGTAGGTTTGATGTGCAGGAGATTGAAAATATAGGTCATGTTGTGAGTGATAAAGGGATCAAGCCTAAAGCTGATTATGGTTAACATAATCTGTAAACGTGAGACTCCTCAAAAAAAAAAAAAAAAAGGGGGTGATGAAGCTATTAGGAATGGTGGAGTTTTATAGCAGATTTATTCCTAATATGGCTCGGAAAACGTCAGGAATGAGCGAATTATGAAAAAATGTGAGGAAGAGTTTAGTTTGATAAAACAGTGTTTGAACTCAGCTTCAAATCTTGGCAGCTTTGACACAATGGATGAGTCTTGGGTCTTGACTGATGCAAGTTCAAAAGGATTAGGAGCGGTACTTATGCAAAAAAAGAATGGTGTGGAACGTACTATTTTGTTTGTGTCTCATGCTTTGAGGGGTGCAGAATGTAATTACTCTTTAGTAGAGAAAGAGGTACTTGCTGTATATTGGTCAGTATGAAAACTGAGGAAGTTCTTGTGGGGAAAGACATTTCTAATCAAAACTGATCATAAGCCACTTAGAGAAGTGTTTTGCAAGAAGGGTATAGATTTAGTATCCCACAGGATACGGAAATGGGTTGTGGCACTGCAGGATTTTGACTTTGAAGTGTCATATATACCTGGTGTTGATAATTTGTTAGCGGATTGTCTATCAAGGATGGTGAATGTGGAAAACAGTGAAAGAATCCAGGAGGAAGAGGAAAGTTTGGAAAAAGAAGAAGTCAATGTGTGCAAAATTTCAGAGGGGATTGTTTCTGAAGAAATGTGGAGAGATGGATTGGGGAATGGTGTGGTCTTAAAAAAGGTGATGTCTCTGGTCAATAATGGATAGTGTGGGAAAAATAGATGTGAGGATGATTTGAAAGGTTTTTGGCAAGTCAAAAATTAATTATCAGTGGTGGATGGTTTGCTTATGAGAGGAACAAAACTAGTTCCCCCCGGTTAATATAAGAGAAGTTTTAGTAAAACATGGTCATGCAAGTAACATGGGTATAGCCAAGACTAAGGCGAGGGTGAGAGAAGGATATTGGTGGCCTGCTATGGATGTACAGATAGAGCGTATGGTAAGAGATTGTATTGAGTGCTCATCTTGTGATAAAGGGTTGAAATGCAGGACACAACCAATGGTGTTGAGAGAACAGGCGAGCAGTCCTTGGTCAGACATTGCTATTGATATTTTAGTACCTATAAGAATTAATTTGTTTGATCGTTATGTGTTAGTGTGTTTGGATATGTGGTCGCATTGGCCAGAGGTTAAAATTGTAAGTTCTGTGGAATCAAAAGTAGTTATTGAATTTTTTGAAGATTTGTTTGAGAAGGAAGGGTTTCCGAGTTATATTCTTTCAGTTAATGGTGTGAAATTCACTACAAAAGATGTAGAAGGATTCCTGCAGGAGAGGAGTGAGACATAAGAAAGCAGCACTTTACCCTCCGGAGCGCAATGGTGTGGTTGAAAGATTTGTTAAAGTCTTGAAAGAAAGTGTGCAACAAGCTCTATCTTCAAGGGGTAATTGGGAAGTAGCTATAAGAAAGAAGGTAAGAGGGTATAGTTTTACTCCTCATTCTTCTACTGGGGTTGCCCCTTTCCAAATATTCAGAGGAAGGAGGCCCAACACTGAGATCTTGCCGCTGTGGGTATCTGAGAAACGGATGATGGTAGACAGCCAGATTGATGAGACTGGAAATTGGAAAGTGAGAGAAAGGGAGAAAATGTTGCGTAGAAAGGAGTTGTATAATGTGAGGAAAGTGGTGAAGGAGACAGTGGTAAGTGTGGGAGATTGGGTGAAAATAAAATTACCTAGGAAAGGGGGAGTTTCCAAATTCAGTCAACCTTATAAGGTGATTAAAGGTTTTAGAAATGTGGTAAAGTTGAGTGACCATGGAGTATGGAATTTGAATAGAGTGGCAAGATTTATGCCAGCATATGATGGAAGTGGTGCGGATACTGAAACACAATGTGATGATCTCACACAGAAATGTAAGCCTCAGGGAGTAAGAAGTAGGCCTCAGCGAGTAAGAAAGAGCCTTCTCTTTATGAATGATCATGTTAGGTAAAAAACATTGTGATTTACGATTTTAATATTGTTCCCACATTGTTTTGTAAGAATATGTTAGGTAAAAAATGTTGTGATTTATAATTTCAATACTGTTTTCATATTGTTTTGTAATATGGAAGATTTATAGATGGGAAATGTGTACTGTTACTTGGTGTGGTGAGGGAGGTGGTGTGGTGTTTACCTACTATGGTTCTTGAACCTTGGAACGGTTCTAGAAAAGAATGTAGTAAAGACACTGGTTGGTAGTTGGAGACCGAGTCGGTGGTTGGGGTTTGTTCCTGTTTTACTTAAGAATAAATATGTGGATAATTGAATGATCCTGATTTCGTTTTCGATTCTTCAGACAGCCAACAGGCGCCACTAGGCTGCAGTACTGGCAAGCAGTAAAAGGGCTCCCCTGGGCAACTATTGTTTGGTTACTGTATCTGTACGACTCTGGTCAACATCCTGGAGGGAGATGGCTGATGCTTGTCCCTCTGCCTCAGATATTCACTCTGCTATCTTGTCAGATCATCTATGTGGGCTTCCAGTAGCTTGCAACAATATTTGCTTCTATTGTTTATACTAGCCGCTAGCCATTTAGTCGACCTCTCTGCTGGGCAACAAAAGTAAACAAGCCTGATGTGGAAAAAAAAGGGGAAAACACTTTAAGTCCAGGGCTACTGCAGAAAGCTTGGATTCCTCCACTTTGACACAAAGGGTTAAGAAACAAGCAGGGCAGCTTGTTGCAAGAGCAAATTGTAGCCTTCACTCTCACAAGGAGATCAGGATGTCCTCTAACCTAGTGGTTCCAAACCTTTTGACCTCTGTGCACCCCCACTTTATCATTACTGGAACACGGGGACCCCCATTGAATCATTATTGGAATCCGGGGACCCTCACCGAGTCATTAGTGAAAGCTGGGGACCTAATCTGTTAATATTATTTAGTTTTCTAAGCAGTCACGGATCTCCTGAGGAGGCTTTGTAGACCCCCAGGGGTCCTGGGACCACAGGTTGGGAACCTCTGCTCTAATCCTTCAAGCCCTAAGGACACCCTTCAGCTTTCAGGTCATCACGGTGTGAAGGGCAGGAGCTAGAGCTGCGGAGCAGGGGGTGGGCTCCCCACAGGCTTCCATGGTTGCAGAGATAGTGGCTGAAACTGTAGACTCTTTCAACACCTCTAGGGAGTCTGCTACCAGGGAGTATGCTGCCTTTTCTTCTATCTCAGCCTCTGGGCCATCATCCTTCGGTGGGGCTAGACCGGTTCTTGAGGAAAAGCCTGGTAAAGCCAAGGACTATCCTCTGTTCATTAAGGGTAAATCAGATTCTCTTGCCACAGAATTGACACAGCCTACTCCCCTCCAGGTGGCCTTGCTTGAACTGGTTCACACCCCAAGCCCTTGTGTATCACAAAAACAGCTTCTAGGCCCCCAGGCTACAATCACTCAGGTATGTTCGTAACCGGTATGGGATCGGACCAGCAGGAGGTACAGTTGCATTCATCCACAGACGAGTTAATAACTATGCAAGTGGACAGCAAAAGTATGCTTAATATGATATTCAATGAGATCAGGGATCTCAAGTCATCAAAGGCTACTGAAGTGACAGCTTTGCACACAAGGCATGCTAAAACGGAGCAGAAAATGTCCCAGCTCCCGGAAAGGCTCAAGGAGATGGAGGCCAGGATGTCACAACTGGGAGACTAAGGAGTTCATTACAACCCTGGCGGATGGTGTTAAAGGTGCGGTAATACCGCAAACAGGCCGGCGGACCAAAAAAGGGAATTATGACCCTGGCGGAAACCGCCAACAAAGATAGCCACTTTAACACTCCAACCACCACGGCGGTACAGACAAGCAGTGCAGCGGTCACCGCCAACAGACAGGCGGAAGACAATGTACCGCCCACAGTATCACAACCCGCCAATCCGCCACCTTTTCCGGGGCGGTTTCACCGTGGATAAAAACACAGCGGAAACAGTTTCTGCAATGGGAAAACGCTCACCTGAACACATCCCACGGGGAAGGAGGACTCCATGGAGCCGGAATTGCAAATCCTACTGGCCCTTGTATTCCTACTCATCTACAAAGACCAACGACGGCGCCGGCGAAGACAATGGTGAATACTGCACCTACGACATAGGGGAGGGGAGGCAAAAGTTAGGGGGACACACACGAAACACCCCCACCCTCACCCCCACCCACGCATAGTACAACACACACACCAATGCATTCACAAAATCTCAGGAACAACACACAACCCCCCCGGAAGAATGCAAAGACCAAACAAAATCAGTTCAAACATTGTAATGTAGCAATATAGATGTCTCAAAAATATACAGATATATCATTAAATCAGTCAAATGTATATACATTACGAGAAGTAGTGCAGATATGCACACATCAATGTCCATGCATCACTAGTCCAAACATGCATGGTGGAGGCCCACAAAAGATACCTGTCTACAGACGGAGAGAACACTGCCGGGGCATCAGATAGAAATACTACAGGCACCTCAGGGGGAAGGGAAGGGGGTGGCACCTCAGCCGGATGACTGCAAAGCCAGATCCACGATGGGGCTCCATGCCCATTGATGTATACTGGGGAGTGCAAAGCCACAGTCTCTCAAGTCTCTACAGTGGGTGGCTTGCCCACTGTTCAATCCTTGGGAGTGCAAAGCCACAGTCTCTCAAGTCTCTACAGTGGGTAGCTTGCCCACTGGACCATCCTGGGGAGTGCAAAGCCACAGTCTCTCAAGTCTCTACAGTGGGTGGGCTGCCCACTGTTACATCCTGGGGAGTGCAAAGCCACAGTTATCGCAAGTAGATAACAGCCTCCACTGGTTCTGTAGGGGGACTGGTGCCCAGACTGGATTAGTGTCCCTGTGACAGTTCCTCTCCCGTCACTGTCCTAGATGCACATGGGATAACGATGCGTGATGTGGCGGCCTTGTCATCCTTCTGCGGTGCATGCCCTGTTCAGCGGTGCTTTGCCATGGCGGTCTCTGGACTGTTCAGCAGTGCTTTGCCATGGCGGTTCTCGAGTGTTCAGCGGTGCTTAGCCATGGCGGTTCTCGAGTGTTCAGCGGTGCTTTGCCATTGCGATCTCTGGACTGTTCAGCGGTGCTTTGCCATGGCGGTCTCTGGACTGTTCAGCGGTTCTTAGCCATGGCGGTTGTCGAGTGTTCAGCGGTGCTTTGCCATGGCGGTTCTCGACTGTTCAGCGGTGCTTTGCCATGGCGGTCTCTGGACTGTTCAGCTGTACTTTGCCATGGCGGTTCTTGACTGTTCAGCGGTGCTTTGCCATGGCGGTTCTCGACTGTTCAGCGGTGCTTTGTCATGGCGGTCTCAGGACTGTTCAGCGGTGCTTTGCCATGGCGGTCTCTGGACTGTGCATTGGTGTGTGGCAGAACGTTCCCTGGACTAGGCATTGGTGTGTGGCATGACGTTCCCTGGACTGGGCATTGGTGTGTGGCATGACGTTCCCTCATTGCCCAGCTGGGCTGTGGCAGCCGGGGCCCTCCTGGGCACTGACTCTGGCGGTGGTCTCCTGACCAGTGACGATACTTGGGCCCTCCTGGGCAATGACTCCGGCGGTGGCGGTGGTCTACTGACCAGTTACGATACTTGGGCCCTCCTGGGCACTGACTCCGGCGGTGATCTCCTGACCAGTGACGATACTTGGGCCATCCTGGGCAATGACTCCGGCGGTGGCGGTGGTCTCCTTACCAGTGATGATACTTGGGTCCTCCTGGGCACTGACTCCGGCGGTGGTGGTGGTCTCTTGACCAGTTACGATACTTGGGCCCTCCTGAGCACTGACTCCGGTGGTGGTCTCCTGACCAGTGACAATACTTGGGCCCTCCTGGGCAATGACTCCGGCGGTGGTCTCCTGACCAGTTACGATACTTGGGCCCTCCTGGGCACTGACTCCGGTGGTGGCGGTGGTCTCCTGACCAGTGACGATACTTGGGCCCTCCTGGGCACTGACTCTGGCGGTGGCGATGGTCTCCTGACCAGTGACGATCATTGGGCCCTCCTGGGCACTGACTCCAGTGGTGCCGGTGGTCTCCTAACCAGTGACGATGCTTGGGCCCTCCTGGGCACTGACTCCGGCAGTGGTCTCCTGACCAGTGACGATACTTGGGCCCTCCTGGGCACTGACTCTGGCGGTGGTCCCTGGACCAGTAACGACGGTGCTGGCGGTGGCGTTCCGACCGCCGGGAAGGATGCCGCCCTTCTCCGCCGTGATGCTCACACCAGGCTGTGCAGACTTCCTTTGGCCCTTCCCCAGCTTTGGAGGAGTCACAGCTGACTCTGCAATCCCCCTGGAACCCCTGTGAGTTGTTTTGCCTCCAGGAGTCTGCACACGGTCCCGTCGGCCACCTTCCAATTTCAGAGCCTTTACAGGGGGTGGGCTGCCAGTGCCTTGGCTCCGGGTCACACTGCCTGCCCTAGTGGCCGGTGCACTCCACACACCTTGAACAGGCACCACTGGTACTGGAGGCTTTTTGGCTGAGGCGCAACGACGGGACTGATGAATTGGAGGGGGGGTGGGGGCAAAAAGATCAATTTTACAGAGTGACAGATGGGTAGTTGGAGGGGGTCTGGGAGTGGAGGAAGAGGAGGTGGTTGTAGGAGGTGTCACTTTAGGTGTTTTGGGTGCAGGTGCAGGTACTGGAGGCTGTCGTGAGGTGGATGGATGTTGGGTGCGTGGTTGCCGGAGTTTGTGTACTTTGGGTGGGGGCGTCACAGACACACTGGGAGAGGACACAGGGGACGTGTAAATGTGAGTGGAGGTGGTTAGTGCAGGTGAGCAGCTTGTGGTGCTGGGTGTCCTGGTGCGATTCCTGGTGCCTGTAGATGTAGTGCATGCAGGTGAGAGTGTAGACGAGACTGGGAGGGAGGAGGCAGACGAGGAGGAGGGGGACACAGTGGAGACAGTGGCTGTTGGTGTGTCTGCATGTGTGTGATGCTTGTTTGAGTGCCTGTGGGTTGTGTGGTGCCTATCTTTGCCAGAGCTTCCCTTGGGTGTTGACGTGTGTGCATGCTGGTCTGTAGGTGTGCTTGGGATGGGCTGGGGTACAGGGGATTGGGTCTTGGTGGAGAAGGTTGGAGGGGGGAGGCTAGACACAGGGACAATGGCTGCCATCAGTGCTGAGGCCAGAGATTGCAGGGCTCGCTAAAGGACAGCCTGACCAGAATGAATGCCCTCCAGGAATGCATTACCGTGTTGCAACTCTCTTTCTACACCCAGGATGGCATTCACAATGGTGGTCTGCCCAACAGTGAGTGACCTGAGGAGGTCAATGGCCTCCTCACTGAGGGCAGCAGGGGTGACTGGGGCAGGGCCTGAGGTGCCTGGGGCGAAGGTGATGCCCACCCTCCTGGGTGAGCGGGCACGGGGCGAACGTTGAGGGGCTGCTGGGAGGGCGGTGCTGGTTGGGTAGGTGGCGGCTGTACCTGTAGAAGTGGGGCGCACAGATGGTGCCGCCACCACAAGGGAGCTCCCATTGGCAGACGAGTCCGTGTCGCTGGTTGGAGATCCAGTGGCCGACGTGAAGCTTCCCTGGCCTCCCGTCCCACTGGTGCATTCAGAGTCCGTGGTGTGGCCCTCCATGGTCATGTGGGATGCAACTCCCTCGTGCTCCGGTGCCACTGTACCTCCGCCTGATGATGATGATGCACAAAAGAGCAGGAAAAGCACAAAAGGGGGGGGGGGGAGACAGAAGAAGAACAGGTTGAGTGCATGGCATACCGCTACCATTGGCGGACAATACAGACACAGCTGCCCCCTGCACTACGCTGTGCTCCTGGCCTCTGCAGATGCAGTTCCTGGGATCTGGCCTACATGGCTATGGTGGACATCTGCCCACATGGATGTCACAGGGGCATCTATACCTGTACTTGGCACTATGCTGCGGTGGTGTAGAGTGCCACATGGCCTGCATTACAGAGGGGCCTAGTCTACGTATATCTGCGTGGCCTAGCTACACCCACAGCCCTCCTCCCCCACCCAGACCCCTCCACTGCGCGCAAAGTCCGCAGAATGAGGTTGTACTCACCCCCTTGTGTCTGATGTGATGCCATCAAGCGCCCATCCAACTCAGGTAGCTCATCACCAGGATCCAGAACATCAGGGGGGTCATGGTGCGACGGGCACCCCTCCCACGTTGGGAGGCCATCCCCAGCTGAGCCTCCGCCGTCTTCTTGCTGCAGCGGCGAATGTCCTCCCATCTCTTCCGGCAGTGGGTGCCCCGTCTCTGGTGGGCCCCCAGGCTCCGGACGTCCTTGGCGATGGCACGCCAAATGTCCTTCTTCTGGTGGGCGCTGACCTACATGACATGCACAAGGGAAGAAGAGAAGCCATTACCAACTGCACCGTAGATGTAAGTGTCCCCCCTCCCTACCCTTGCCATTTGTCCAGTGCAATCATGTTCCCTGAACTCTGCCCCCTTCCCTCTTACAACCAGCCCTCTCCACCCAGGCCTAGCCCATACTACGTGCTCCCTGTGTACTTACCTGTTGGTCTGGAGGACCGTAGAGTAGCGTGTACTGGGGGAGGACCCCGTCTACTAGTTTCTCCAACTCCTGAGCAGTGAAGGCAGGGGCCCTTTCCCCAGACGCAGCAGCCATCGTCGCTTCCAGACCGAGGTCACAGCAGCACTTGTAGTGTAGGTCCTCTCCTGTCGAAGGTCAGGTATCTAGTGATTGAACAGATAGAAATTGGCGGTGACGTCCGCGGCGGTGACGTCCGCGGCGGTGCGTATCATCACCGCCTGCGCACTTGTTCATTGGCTCCTGGGACCCATAGGGTCCGATGTTAACCAATGCAGCATTGCGCCGCGGTCTACGACCGCCTACCGCTACGGTGTGCAACGCCAACGCAGTTACCCCACAATCCCATTGTCCCAGTGTAGAGGTCAGGCAGCCGCCATTTCAGAGGCCCACATGGCTTCATTTACTTCTGCGTCACACATAGCTAGGCCTACACTCAACACACATGCAGGAAGGGTTTTGTGTTTGGTGTCGTCTTCTGTATAACTGTGGGTACATACCTTGATACAATTTGACTCGGTCGTCGCTGTTGTCCTTCCTAGGCACCGTCAGCTGGGACATTTGAGAAGATGGCGGAATCCACCGGTGTACCGATCGCTGGTGGACCTGTTGATAATGGAGGAGCGACATGTAATCGTCACCTACCGGTTTGACCCTGCCACAATCCAGGAACTATGTACCCAGTTGGAGCCAGACCTGATGTCACCAATCCGCCATCCCACTGGAATCCCCCCTGACGTGCAGGTGCTGTCAGTGCTCCATTTCCTTGCAAGTGGGTCTTTTCAGACAACAGTGGCCATGGCATCAGGGATGTCCCAGCCTATGTTTTCCAACGTCCTGTCCAGAGTTTTGTCTGCCCTGCTGAAACACGTAAGGAGATACATTATTTTCTCAGAGGTGGAAGATTTGGCTACAGTGAAAGGTGACTTCTATGCCCTTGGACATATCCCCAACATCATAGGTGCTATTGATGGGACCCATGTAGCCCCCCACAGGAGTGAACAGGTCTACAGGAACAGGAAGAGTTATCATTCTATGAATGTACAGATGGTCTGTTTGGCAGACCAGTACATCTCCCAGGTTAATGCTATGTTCCCTGGCTCAGTGCATGACGCCTACATCCTGCGGAATAGCAGCATCCCTGATATGATGGGTCAACTCCAGAGGCACCGTGTGTGGCTATTAGGGGACTCTGGTTACCCCAACCTGTCCTGGCTATTGACCCCAGTGAGGAATCCCAGGACCAGGGCAGAGGAATGGTACAATGAGGCCAATGGGCGGACTAGGAGGGTGATCGAACGGACCTTCGGCCTCCTGAAGGCCAGGTTCAAGTGCCTCCACATGACAGGTGGTTCCCTATTCTACTCACCGAAGAAGGTGTGCCAGATCATCATCGCCTGCTCGATGCTTCACAATCTTGCATTGCGACGCCAGGTGCCTTTTCTGCAGGAGGATGGTCCAGATGACGGTGTTGTGCCAGCTGTGGACCCTGTGGACAGTGATGAGGAGGAAGTTGAGGAAGAAGACAACAGGGAGTCAGTCACACAGCAATATTTCCAACAGGTGAGAACATTTTCATTTTTACCATTACATTCACTGTCACACGTCTTCCTCTATCCTGTGTGTTATTTCATAGCATTATTTGGTAACTGAGTTGTTCCTTTCCATTACGGTTTCACTGGTGTGGTTACCAACGTGTGTCATCTGCATGCATCCTTCAAGGACTTGTGATGTGTGACATAGGTATGTTGCCTTTACAAGTAGAAGCGCATTTTGACACTGTCATTGATAATACATATTACCAAATCATAGACTGACTCCAGATTGTTTTGTGGTTCAAGGGTGTTTATTGAGGTGCTAAAAAATGGAGGGGGGTTGTCAAATGGTGAGTGGGGATGGTGGAGGAATGTCCATGGCAGAGTCCAGTCTATTAGTCTCACAGGTGCACTGCCCATCTGGGCATAGGAAGTGGAGCTGGGGCAGTTTAAGTATGGACAGGGTAACAAAGTGGGACAGTGGGAGGACAATTAGGGTGGTCTCATTTCCTGGCGGGGGTCTTGCCATCTTGCTCTGTCCTGTTCCTGGATCTCAGGGACCGCTTGCGGGGTGGTTGTCCGTCTGCAGGGGGTGGGTTGCTGGTGTGGTGGTCCTATGGCGGGGCGTCCTGTCCACTAGCGCCGGCGGAGGTGGTGGGCAGTTCATCGTCCTGGCTAGTGTCAGGGGCCCCTTGGAGTGCCACGGTGTCCTTCAAGGTCTGCTGTATGTCCTTCAGCACCCCTACGATGGTGCCCAAGGCGGAGCTGATGGTCCTGAGCTCCTCCCTGAACCCCAAATACTGTTCCGCCTGCAGGCGCAGGGTCTCCTGAAACTTGTCCAGGACCGTCGCCATCGTCTCCTGGGAGTGGTGGTATGCTCCCATGATGGAGGATAGGGCCTCGTGGAGAGTGGGTTCCCTTGGCCTGTCCGCCCCTGTCGCAGAGCAGCCCTCCCAGTTCCCCTGTGTTCCTGTGCCTCCGTCCCCTGGACCGTGTGCCCACTACCACTGCCCCCAGGTCCCTGTTGTTGCGGTGGTGGGTTACCCTGGGTTCCGTGTAGTGGTGGACACACCGCTGATTGACCTGTCCTGGGTACAGAGGTTTGGGCCCGCTGGGTGGGTGCTGTGCTGGTGTTACCAGAGGGTGGAAGGTCAGTGTTGGGCTGTGCCTGTGCAAGGGGAACCGACTGTCCCGAGGCCCACGATGGTCCGGGCTGGTCATCAGGATCCAGTAGGGCAGAGCTGCTATTGTCACTGTGGGCCTCTTCTGTGGGTGGAGTGGAGTTGTCTGGACCCTCCGGGGTGGTGACGGTCCTTCGTGATCCTGTAGGGGCATAAGGACATGATTATTGCATGTGTGTGTGTCATGGTGTTCAGTTGGTGGGGGACCATGTACCCCAGTGCAAGCATTCCTGTGTGGGGGTTGGGTGATGATGGTTGGGGGGGTGTTGTGGGTATGTGCAGTGAGCATGCTTTAGTGCTGGGTGTCCATGCTTAGTTGTGTCATGCAGGGCTGGGTGTTGGGATGTGTGGTTTGTGTTATGAGTACATTAGTGAGGATTTGGAGTGATGGGGAGGAGGTGAGGGTGGGGGTGTGTGATAGCATGCAGGTAGGGTGGGGGATATGAAGGTTATGAATTGACTTACCTGTGTCCATTCCTCCACCGACTCCTCCGAGGCCCTCTGGATGCATGATGGTCAAGACTTGCTCCTCCCATATTGTTAGTTGTGGGGGAGGAGGTGGGGGTCCGCCGCCAGTCCGCTGAACCGCGATGTTGTGCCTGGAGACCGCAGAACGCACCTTCCCCCGTAGGTCGTTCCACCTCTTCCTGATGTCCTCCCTATTTCTTGGGTGCTGTCCCACAGCGTTGACCCTGTCGACTATTTTGCACCATAGCTCCATCTTCCTGGCTATGGATGTGTGCTGCACCTGTGAGCCAAAGAGCTGTGGCTCTACCCGAAGGATTTCCTCCATCATGACCCTGAGCTCCTCCTCAGAAAAGCGGGGGTGTCTTTGGCGTGACATGGGGTGGTGTGGGTGATGTGTGGGGTGGTGTATGTGTTGATGAGTGTGGTGATGTGTAGTGGTGTGTGGTGTTTTGTGCATGGATGTTGTGTTGGTGATGGTGTTGTGTGCCTCTGTGTGGTGGGATTGTCTGATCTGTGCTCTCTCTCTGGCCTTCGTGATAAATGTTTGGTCATAGGGGTTTGTGGGTGATGTGGGTGTGTGTTTTATATTGCGTTGGGTGTGTGGGAGTGGTGTTTGTATGTGTATCAGGTGTGTGTATTTGGAATTGTCCAATGTGGCGGTGTTTTGGAGATGTGTGTGTATTTTGAGCGCGGCGGTGTGTACCGCCAATGGAATACCGCAGTTGAAAGACCGCTGCATGGATTCGTGGGTCGTAATAGCATGGGCGGGTTTCTGTTGGCGTGGAGGTGGATGTTTTGTTTTCGCCAGTTTATCACTGACCTTTGGTGTGGCGGACTTGTGTGGGTGTCTGAATTTCGACGGATTCCGAGATATGGGTCATAATAGCTGTGGCGGAATTCCACAGCGGTGTTTTGGCGGTCTTCTGCACGGCGGTAGGCGCCTTTTACCGCCAATGTTGTAATGACCCCCTAAGTCTCATTGATTCAGAAGCATGCCACCCAGCTCAAGAAGCAGAATTTATCTCTTGAGGCCAAGCTTGAGGAGCTTGAAAATCAATCTTGATGTTTCAATTTGTGTATTTTGGGGGTCCTGGAAGGCTGTGAAGGTCATCAAGTCCTTCAATGGGTCGATTCCTTCATTAGATCTCAGATTCTTCCAGATTTTATAGGGGATCTATTGATAACTAGGGCCCATCGTGTATCAGCCCAATGCTCTCTTAACCCTATGTTCCCATGCACTATCTTTGTTAATGTTATAAATTATCAGATCAAAGAAAAGGTGTTGATAGAGGCTATCAAGCGCAAACAATTTTCTACACCTGAGATTCCCCAATGCCGCATTTTCTCCAATGTGACTGCTCCAACTGCTCACAGGATGAAAGACTTTGTGAAATTGATGCACTTACTTACGACCCAGGGCTTACAAGCATCAATCGTGCAACTATCTAAATTGAAGGTTTTGTCTAAAGGACAATTTCATCTTTTCACTAACATCATGGAGGCTCTGCAGTTTCTGCACAAATTTTCCAAAATGACAAGTATGTAATTTAAGGTGTTCATTTAAGGATTTGGTGCTGGTCAGCACCCTGAGTCATGACAGCCTGGATAATCTAGGGTTTTAGGAATCATGACCTCCTACTAAAATGTGTTTCAATTTGGTTTGTTCTGATTAGTGTTTTAGTCTGGCAAACACATACTTATTTGAAGTACAGTTATTTCATTGATCAATTCTTTCATGTCATCAAGGCACGGGAGATTAAAATACGGTCGCAACAGGGAGCAAAGTCATGCCACCCAGTGTAAGGTGCTACATCACAGGGGGGGTAGAGCAGGCAATTGTCCTTCTGCTAGGGGGTTTTGTCTCTTTTTTTCTTTTTCAGGTTGATTCACTTTTGAGGAGGTTGGGTGGGTCCTTGGACAGGTGGGTTTCACGTATAATAAAAAAGAGCAGGTTTGAAGTTGGTTTGAACAAGTTGAGGTAGGCAAGTTGGAGTGAAGTTCAGTGCAAGGTCAGTTTTAAAAGACAGTACATTGTTGACAAGGGGATGTGAAATCAGATCTATATCTTGTGATATGAATGGTATGTCAAACAGACACAAATATGTGGGAGTGTTAAACTGGCTTGTATGTGGGAGTGTTAAGGGGCTGTTCACCCATCTGTCAAATTCCTGCAGGAAACTCATCTAAAGACCAGTTCCCCCAAAATTCATATTCCCAAAAAGTATGTGCAAGCTTTCTTTGCCTCCGCAGGTTTTGCTATAAGGGAGTTGGCAATCCTCTTGGGGAGGAGGCTCGATTAGCAGGTCCATGATGTGATTAGATACCCTGAACCAGGTGGCTAAGGGTGAAGATTGAAGTTAATGGTGTCACATTTAATTTGGTTAGCTACTACGCACCCGTGCTTGATGATCCCAATGCCTTGTTACAGACTTATAAGATTTCCATGGGCCCCCTGGTTTTGGTGGGAAACTTAAATTTTATTCAGAATTTAACCCTGGACACCTCAAATAAATCAAAAAAACAACTTTAAGCAAACACCAAAAACATTTTAGATGCAATTAAGTACAATTTCGCTTTATTAGATTCGAGGAAGGCATAATCACCCCCATATTATCCAATATACTTGTTTCTCTTGACGATATGTGTTAATTTATTTGGGATTTTGTTTTTTTTTAAAACAGAGACACAGCCTCAATCTTCTCTGTGTGAGAGGCTTTTAACAGGGGTGGCTCCTCTGCAATGGCAGAGGAACGTTGCACTCCTGGCTAAGAGCCAGCAGCAGAAAAATAAAACAATACTTTATTATCATTTAATTTTTATGCTGCTGGCTCAGTCAGCTTGTGAAGAGATGGGCAGGTCTGGGCCATGGGAGGGGGGAGGAGGAATAAACTCCAGGCCGGCCAAACACACATGCGCACTTAGGTTTCTCCAACTCGGCTAGGTTGAACAGCCAGGTGTGAGAAACTGTACAGACCCCAGGGCAGTGCCTGAGCGGCAGTCCAATCAGCTCAGACAAATCCTGAAGCTGCTCTCATGCAAGGTTTAGCATGAGGCCAGTGCCAGGATTGCTGGAGAGCCTGTGCTTCAGGGAATGCTGGCACACCAGAACAGCAGAGGAGTGAGGCGGCAGGAAACCACAGGACATTTGTGGCGGTGGCCGCTGGCTGTTAAAGCCTCAGCAAAGAGCCATACAATCGGGCAATAGCGCAATTGTAGAAAACAAATCGCCTTGCTCCAAGCGGCTGTAGAGTCGGCTTCACAGGCCAATATGGGAGTTTGTGGTCCCTTTCTGCAGATGAGAATTTTGCTAAAGCTAATCAAAGGCTACGGGAGTACTTTACCTTAGAAGAAATTGAGAGCTCATGGGCATACCACCATAGACTGTATGAAGAGAGTCAGCAAATTGGTAAATTCCTGGCAGGAAGCTTCATTGGTCAGGGAATTAGTGGATCTGACAACGTGCAACATGTTTTCTGGTAAAGATAAGGTCTCTGATTTGTTCTTACAGCATTATAAAGCTCTGTATGAGCGAAGTTACCAGACTACACAGCTTCAGCTACTAGATTATTTTCAATCAATCTGCCTCCTGCGAACGACTAGCTCCCAAGTCGAGGAGCTTATTTCTGCTATATCCACTACAGAAGTCCTGGGAGTTCTTGTGGCTATGCTAATGGGAAGGTGACTGGCAATGACGCCTTTCTAATCATATTTTATCAACTCTTCGCTAAAGATATCTTACCCTTTTTGACTGACTTGGTTAATTTGCTCAAAGGAGGCGGTCAGATTGCTCGTTCATTTGAGGAATCTTCAATTGCTAGCTTTTTAAAGAAGGAAAAGAACCCTTGTGGTGTAAATTTATATCGCCCCTCAGTTTATTCAATGCAGATTATAAGTTATTTATGAAGATGTAGGCAATGCATATTACCCCCCTTGCTCAAGATTTAATCCATGGGATCACACCGGTTTTGTGGCTGGCTGGTTAATGGTTGCTAACACCAGCTTTTTAGTACAAGCATTAGCTTACTTCTCAGCTAATCATAACAGAGCAACATGAATAGTGGTTGATGCTAAGAAAGCTTTCAATCTGGTCAATTCAATTTGCATGCCCTCTATTCCTCTCTTGAAAAATGTGGTTTTCCTGTTCAGTTTATCAATATGCTCGCAGAGGTGTATCAAGGTGCCCAAACTAAAGTAATGGTTAATTCTCAGTTAGCGGTATTAGTTGATATTAATCGGGGGACTAGACAGAAATGCCCCCTCTCTCCAATTTTATTCAATTTTGTTTCTAGAACCTCTCGCATTCAGGATCTGAGCCAATTTGGCTATTGAGGTCCCCTTCTGCCAGAATGCCTAAATTAAAGATTTGCTGATGACGTCATTTTTCATCTAAAACCTGACAGCGAGAATGTCCAGAGAACACTGGAGGAGTTAGAACAGTTTCAAGATATCATGGGTTACAAAATTAAACAAAGTACTGTTTTTATTCTCAAATATTCCATTAAAATAAGCACGAGATATTTTAGTGATCTTGATATAATCTTCCTTCAGTTTGTGTGGAACCGCAAAACTTCAGGATGAGGTGCTCAGTACTTCAGCTTGACATTGCAAAGGGTGATTTGGCCCTCCCCCATATTCAGACGTATTATGAGGCAGCTTGTTAGAAATGGGGTCTTTGGTTGGCAGTCAGGTTACCCCCTGTCCAAGCAAGGACCCTCACTCTAGTTAGGATAAGTCACACACAATCCAAATAATCCTGTGCCCACCTTCTGGTAGATTGGCACTGAGCAGTCAGGTTTAACTTAGAAGGCGATGTGTAAAGTATTTGCGCAATAAACGATACAATACCACAATATAACACCACAAAAATACACCACACAGTGTTTAGAAAAATATATAACATTTATCTGGATAAATGCAAGTCACAATGATTAAAGATGATTAAAGATGAAATAAGCAAATGTAGGGATCTCACTGAAAGTGATATCAAGTGTCTTTAAAGTTAAGGTATAACTGTAAAAGCAATAAAAAGTGTCTTAAGTTCTCCTAGAAATACCAAGTGTCTCTTGCAGGGCAAAGTACGTGGTTTGCATTGAAAAATCCCTACAAAGGACCACAGAGGAAGAGATGCGTGGAAAACGGTGAGTGTGCGTCGGTTTCGACCGTTCGCATGCGGACTTGTGTCATTATTTTTAACGCGGGGAAGATGTTGCATCGATTTCTGGTGTGCGGACTTGGATCCTCTTCAGGTTGAGGGATTTTCAGACGCCCCAGGGAGGATGCGTGGAATCCTGGGCTTGCGGAGCCAAGTCACAGGGGCTGACACTCCGTCAATTCCTCTTAGGAAGTCGGGCAGCATCGTTTTGAGTCGGCTTGCGTTGATCCAATAGGACCGTGTGTTGAAGTTCTGGTCCCGTCGCAGGCGCTGCATTGATCTTCTGTCGCAAAGTCAGGCTGCATCGTTCTGGACCCGGCGTGCAGTGAAATTTTCACTGGGAGCAGGCTGTGCATCGTTCTTGGCAGACGGTGCATCGAATCTTTGCCGCACGGGGATTTCAGCTGCAGGAGAAAAGCCTTTTTGGTCCTGAGACTTCAGAGAACAGGAAGCAAGCTCTATCCAAGCCTTTGGAGAGCACTTCTGCAGCAAAGCAAGAGAGCAGCAAGACAGCAGGGCAGTCCTCTTCAGAGATCAGTCAGGTGAGTCCTTTAGGCAGCCAGGCAGTTCTTCTTGTCAGGGTGCAGGTTCTGGTTCAGGTATCTTCTCCAGGAAGTGTCTGAGGTGGTAGGGCAGAGGCCCTGTTTTTATATCCAAATGTGCCTTTGAAGTGGAAGAGACTTCAAAGAGTGGCTTCAGTTCAATCCTGTCTGCCGGGGTTCCAGTAGGGGGTGTGGCAGTCCTATGTGTGAGAGCAGGCTCTCCACCCTCCCAGCTCAGGAAGACCCATTCAAAATTCAGATGTATGCAAGTGAGGCTGAGTATCCTGTGTTTGTGATGTGCCTGAGTGAATGCACAAGGAGCTGTCAACTAAATCCAGCCAGAATTTGATTGTAAGGCACAGAACGATTAAGTGCAGAAAAATGCTCACTTTCTAAAAGTGGCATTTCTAAAATAGCAATATCAAATCCAACTTCACCAGTCAGCAGGATTTTGTATTGCCATTCTGGCCATGCTAAACATGACCTTCCTACTCCTTTCAAATCAGCAGCTACCACTTAAACAATGTATGAGGGCAGCCCCAATGTTATCCTCAGAAGGGAGCAGGCCTCCCAGTAGTGTAAAAACGAATTTAGGAGTTTTACAAAATTGTCTAGAACAAGAAGATAAGATGATGTCTACGCCAAAAGGGCAGGATGCCTGAAGAGATTCTTGCCTTCATGGTAATTTTTCAATTATTTACAAACTGTGTAGGGGATGGTCCACTAGCTAATCTGGGTTACCGGAGTTGTTTGGGAATAGCTATATCTGGAGTATTATCCCTTCCTATTTTGTTGGCACATTTGCATGGGTTCACTTTTGTAATACAGTGATAGGCATCAGTGGGTCGACCTCATATCTTGAGTGCATTGGTCCTTTAGGTGGTATTAGGCCCGGGCATTTCTTTGAGCACTTTAATTGACTCAGCACTTGTTTACGTCAACACGTGTTCACTTTTGCACATTTTAATCTTATTGTATTTTTGGAATCTTAGGACCAGTGTTTTGAATGCATTAACTATGCGTTTTTTAGCTTTTTTTTTACTAGAAACATGTGTGAAATTTTGACACAAGATATATTTTTACATTATTAAAAATATGCTGCACAGATGAAGTTCGGCACAGCAGTGACTGACTGGAAGATCTGGAATGTTTTAAGGTATTCTAGCTTTGTCTATTCATCTCTGTTCAATCAAAATATATTAAAAAACACTAAGGGCCTGATTCTTACCTTGGCGGGCGGCGGAGGCCGCCCGCCAAAGTACCCCCGCCAGAACACCGCACCGCGGTCGTCAGACCACTGCGGTGATTCTGGGATTTCCACTGGGCTGGCGGGCGACCGCAAAAAGGCCGCCCGCCAGCCCAGTGGAAATCAACCTTCCCACGAGGACGCCGGCCCTGAATGGAGCCGGCGGAGTGGGAAGGTGCGACGGGTGCTGTTGCACCCGTCGCGTATTTCAGTGTCTGCAAAGCAGACACTGAAATACAAAGTGGGGCCCTCTTACGGGGGCCCCTGCAGTGCCCATGCCATTGGCATGGGCACTGCAGGGGCCCCCTGGGGCCCCACGACACCCCATACCGCCATCCTGTTCCTGGCGGCAGAGCCGCCAGAACAGGATGGCGGTATGGGGTGTCAGAATCCCCATGGCGGCGCAGCGAGCTGCGCCGCCATGGAGGATTCTTATGGGCAGCGGAAAACCGGCGGGAGACCGCCGGTTTTCCTCTTCTGACCGCGGCCAAAGCGCTGTGGTCAGAATGCCCTGCGGGGCACCGCCAGCCTGTTGGCGGTGCTCCCGCCAACCCTGGCCCGCCGGGGTCAGAATGACCCCCTAAATCTTGTGATGCATGAAGGAAGTAGGTTGAGCTCTTTGACCCTCGAAATAGTAGAATCCAGTTATGTTTTCTGGATATGCACATTAAAAACGTCTATACCAAATTTGCACACATTGAACTTCAGAAGAACCTATCTGTTCACTTGTTCGTCATTTTGAAAAACTATCAGTATTTTAATATTTGGTGTTTGACAAGCCCAGGCCTGGCAGATAATGAACATCCTCAATTTTTTATTAATAGTACTGTGGGTACTCTTGAAGGAGTTATTTAGGTTCTATGCTCAGCATTGTTGTTGGCAATGCCCAAGAGGATATCAGTTAGTGCTACGCATATTTATTTTCCAGAGTGAACGTGCAAGATTACTGATAATAAGACTGAGATCAACACATCATTTCACATGAAATATAAAGGGATCCAAGAGATGGTACCAAGATTTGATACTGCTCCAGTTTGAATTTGCACTTGTGAATTTGATCACACTAAAAGGCTCGGTTGTCCTTTGGCTCCTCTACTAAGATGTGCTATGTCGCTATGCTATGGAAAATAGTTCCAGAAGCAGGGAAGTTCAGAGACCTTTCCCCAAATGACTAAGGTTGTCATTACGAGTCAAGGTGGAGGTGGCGGTCGCACCGCCACAGCCCCGGCAGAGCGGACCGCCATATTATGAGCACAGGGATAAAACCAACAGAATACAGGGGGCGTGGTCTGGCCATGGATGACGATGGCCGCCTGAAAGTGGAGCTCTGCAGGATGGCGGGACTGGAGCCGGGGGGGGGGGCGTGGCAGAGATGCGGAGCCTCTCCATTGGAGTTGGGTAGTTGAGGAGAGAGTCCTGCTGCTGGGGGGCTGGCCTTCGGGGGCGACGCAGAACTGTGGCCCCTTGCCTACCGGCATCCCGGCGGCTTGGAGACGCGGCCTACGTCGCGGGCCCGGACCGCGGCTTCCAGTGTTCCCGACCTCCACCTCCGAAGCCGTCCTCGTGAGGGGTCAGGCGGAGTCGGGGTTGGATTGGATGTCCACCTGGGGCCTCCGATTCCTCCCTTCTCCCGCCCCCCCACCTACTAACCAACCGGCGAGGTGCCGGGAACAGCAGCGGAGCCCAGAGAGACGCCTTTCCGGACGGCCTGCCACGTATCTGCTGGCAACGCACCGGGGAGCTTACAGAGAAGCCGATGCTGGGACCCACGTCATTCTTGCTCTTGGTTGTGTGGAGAGACACGAGGTGACGGGAGGTGAGCTGCGCCTCCACCTGAGGCTACACCTTCACCCTCCTTTGTTCACCTGCCACTTCTGTTGCCCAGCGGGGGCCCCTCCCACTTTCCCCCACACAGAGAACTTGAGGCTCAACAATGCCACGCTGGACTGCCTGGGGACGGAGGGACTGTGGTAAGCTTGAGGGGACTAGCTGGTCCTCTTCTCCCCCCTATCCACGCGAGAAGACCCACCCAACTAGGATCTGGGAGTCAGTAGGGGGCAGACCCCCTAGTTATTGGTCAAGTGATAGCCACGACGCCCGGGGGACCCAGCAAACATGATCCCTATTGGCACAGGGCACGATGCCGGGGGCTGAGGGGTAAGAGATGTCCACACAGGCAGAACGCTGTGCTATTTTCATTGGAGGTGACCAATTCACTCAGTGTGGGGATGCTAACCTGCTGCTTCCTTGCCCATCCTCCTTTCTTCTACTCATCTTTAGGGGGTGCTCCGGCCCTTTGGGGGGCCTTCTGCTGCGTCCTTGAACACCTCTCACATTCCCCCTGCCTCTCCCTTCTCCTCTAGCGCGAGGGCGGAATAGGCTGCATCAGCTGTCAGGACTGGATTCACAGCGAACTGGGCGACAGATATCCTTCAACACACGGGGTGCCCGCACCCTCTCAGAGGCAGAGAGAGAGATTCCTCCCACTGTGCCCTGAACTCGGTGGCTGGCCGTCCATTCCTCGCCAGTCTGAGGCTTCCTTTGTTCTCAAGGACACGAACTGCGCTGAGAGCTACGTTTGGAATTGTGCCAATTGCCGGAAGCCCAGTTGCGGGAGTGGAGCCCCCCTCCCCATCCCTTCTTCCTCTCATTCTGGAACGCAAACTCTGATCGACCTTACCTGCCCAAGAGGACGGCCTGAGGCCCTAATCTCTTACAATACCGCGTTTGGACTCATTGGTGGGGCCAGAAATGCCAAGCGGTAGTCGTCGACCAAGAACTCAGGCAAATTGGTGAGGCAGCTGCTCTATTCAGAAGCCTTACTTCACTCAAAGGCGTCATCCTCTGCCCCGATGGCCCAGCCGCCTGTGCAGCATCATAATACATCGGACGTGGCCCAGGAGTCCACCATGGACCGTATCCTCCAGGAGATATCGGCGGTGGGCTGGAGGTTGGAGGGAATGGACAACGCAATTCATTACCGGCGGAAACAAAATCCATCCATTTGGATATTGCTGCCTTCCAATCATGTGTGCATGGGCTGGAACAACAGGTGTCACTAGTTGAGGCCCACGCCGCCTCCTCCCAGGATCGGGACCAAGAGCTCCTATACCTCCGTAGCAAGGTGACAGATTTACAGGACAGGAGTAGGAGAGACAATGTCTGATTCCTGGGATTCCCTGAAGCAATTGAGGGCGAGGATATGCACTTGTTCTTGAGAGAGACGCTGCCCAGACCCACGGGCTTAACCTTTGATCCTACCCTAGAGTTTCAAAGGGCACACAGGCTCAGTCAAAAGAGATCCGATGCATCTGCTTGCCCCCGGTCGATTATAGCCTGTTTCCTCCGCCATGCGCAAGCCCAACAGCTTATACACGTGCCCACGGATTCTGTCAGATGGACGGTCAGGAAATCTGGATAACGGTGGACTTTTCCAAGGAAACTAGCGAGCGCAGAAGGGCATTCCTGGTCCTTTGCCCCAGACTCAGACAGATGGAGGTGAAATATGGCCTGTTTGAACCGGCGAGAATGTGGGTTATGAAAAACGGAGTGTCCCAAGACTTCTACGACCCATAGGACCTGCGCTCTTTTTTGTATAGCCCACAATCTATGGACACTTCTGCCTCGCTCTCACACCGAGACGCACTCATATCGGACCAGAATACTATGTCCCGGAGACCCGCACCAGGAGGGTCAGGAGCAGACCATCATTCTACAGTTCCCCACCCCAGAGGTCGGGACCTGGAGCGCCTCCTGACTAGCTAAAAGGACAGAGGGCAGGTCCTGCACTCTGGAACTGCATGCACAAGTGGCGGACAGGGACAAGCCTCGTTCCCCTCTGAAGCCCCCAGCGAACACTTCTTGAACTCACCGTCTTTTCCTGAGATGCAAGACGCCAAGGGCCAGAGCCCTCTGACATCCTCAACGTAGGAGTGTCTGCCCGTCTACCGCTCTAACAAATGGATGAGTATCGATTCAAAATGCTAATTAATGTTAATTACTCTTCTGCGGGCCTCTAGGAGGTCTCCAAACAAGTTAACTAAGTTTCAAAGGACGCCTTGTTCTTGTTGTGATAGTTTGTGCATTGTCCCTAAGTCCTCTCTAGCCCTAACGGCCCACCTGATTTGTTAATTTGTGAGATAATATTATGTTGATAACTGGATTACTGTTTAATGTTTACTATTGTCAAAAATCTACAGTGTTTAAGCGGTGTTCCTGTGACGAGAGCTTCTATATCATCCAATGATCAGGCTCCATGCCTCCTCTCTGTCTCTTCTCTTTGCCCGTGCTCCACTGCGTTCTGCCCTCTCCCCCTTCCTACTTCCCTTCTCCACTCCTCAGCGTACATGCAGCGTTACCGCCGTAGTAGAGGCTTACAACGTTTCCCCCTCTCTCTGCCGCCCCCCTCCTCTTTTCTTATGGGGGAATTATTAAACTGGCCATAGCATGCCCGATGTGCTGGTCCTCTTGTGGCACAATGCTGTGCTGCCCCCGTTGGGGCTCCATTGCATAGAAGGCTCCTGGTCCCTGGGTTACGGGACACTAGTGCACATAGGTGGATATGGTCCCTCGCTGCGCTTTCTCCCCCTCCCGGCTGGGGTCCTGCTAGCTGGGTATGGAGGCTCTTAGGGTTCAGGCGTACACCCGAAGATGACAGTTAAATGACTTTAGGGCTCTTTTCTAGCTCCACATCTCTCCCCCTTTCTCTTCTCCCCTCTTCTCTCCTCTACAGCTTTACTTCTCCTCTTTCATTGGGACAGGCACTAACATCCTTGTTCCCTTAGTCTCACCTTCCTCGCCGCCCTCCCCCGATCGTCCACCCTATTGTGTTTACCCTTCTTGGTTCTACCCTTAACCCCACTCCCTCTTTCTTTCTGTCTTTGGCCCTCTCCTTCCATAACCCCCCCTGCCCATCCCATCTTTTGCACTCCTCTACATTTACACCTACCCTCTCCCCCTCTCTTCTCGTCAGGTGGAACCCCTGGGATATTCCATTCCCCTCCCCTTTTCTATTGCCCAGTTTTCTCCCTCCCCCATGCTTCCTTCTCCCAAATCGGACCCTTCCATCCTCCCCCTCTCCTTCTCCCTCTTCCACCTGTCCCTCTATTCTGATCGTTCTCTTTAGCCCTCTCTCATGGCCGGAAACTTGTCCTCCTTCACCCCATTGCGGGTCGTCTCCTGGAATGTTTATGGCCTCACTCTTTTCATTACAAGGAAGAAAATACCCTCATACCTCAATACTAAGCAGACAGATGTGGCTCTCTTACAAGTGACCCATCTGAATAGCGTCGAGTCTGATAAGTTGCGACAAGAGTGTGTGGGAACAGTGTTGTCTAGCAGTAGTCCTCCCCGCCAATCACCGATGCTACGCCACGAAAGTGTGGTGTCACGATTGTCTTACAGAAAAGCCTACCTGCCACTGTCACTAAATTGTGGGTTGATCCGGAGGGGCTGTACGTGTTTGCCAAACTGAAACTAGGAGGCTCTTCGATCTGTGTGGGTTCTGTATATGTACCAACTGGTTCAAAAAGGCAGTTTTTCTTACGTATTTATCGCCTCTTGACAGATATAAGGGCTACCCAACACATAATTGGGGGAGACTGGAACCTAGCTAGGGACGCAATACTGGACCGGAACCGACCTTTGGACACCGCTAATAATGGAGACAGGGCCTTACTGATGTCATGCAGGATAATGGTCTAGTGGATTTTTGGAGACTTACACACCCGGCAGATCGGGAATATACCTTTTTATCCCCGGTCCATGGCACTCAGTCCCGATTGGATTACTTCCTTATCTCTCATAGCATAGAGGCACATGCGCAGGACACTCGTATATTAGATGGGGGTTTATCAGATCACTCCCCGATCTTATTGGTCGTCCAGCTGGGCCTGATATCCCCTGGGCGCAAGTCTTGGGGATTTGCTGTCCACCGCTACCGCACCCCTCATGGGAAAGTGCAACTGCAGGCACATGTATCGACTTACATACACGACAACCTCGGCACGGTGACGTCCAAAAGGGTCACATGGGCGGCGGCAAAGGTGGCCTTACGAGGCCAAATGATGCATGATGCTGCACTGGGGAATAGGGAGAGTAAGGCGCAGCAAGTGGCCTTGGAAACTGAAATCAGGAGCTTGACACGTCAATACACAGACCACTCCTCCCTATCCGTCCGTAAACAGCTGGAGAGAGTCTGTATGGCTTTGAATGAGCTCTTCACCTCTCAGGCCCAATACATGCTGCAACCCCTGCCTGGGAGACATTAAAAACAGGGGGAGACGGCCAGGCACCTGCTGGCAGCTCAACTCCACCTGCGGGAGGCAACACTAGCTATACCGGCCATTAAGGCAAGTACGGGGGAGATTCTCACGCACCCACAGCAGATAGTAGAGGAATTTGCAACCTTTTACCATCACCTCCACACAAAAGAATCGCAGTCCTCTTCTGCCCAGGTGGAGACTTTCCTTAACAACCTTACTCTCCCCTCGCTCTCTGATGAGGGCCGTGGCTTATTGGAGGGGGATATCACCCGTCAGGAGCTTCAACAAGCAGTAGCTAATCTCCCCTACCATAAGTCATCCGGAGAGGATGGATTCCTGGTGGAATTTTATAAATGGGCGAGAGAAGATGCACTCGATGTCCTGCATGAAGCGCTCACTGAGGCGGGTCAGACGAACTCCCTAGGGGCGATCTCCAACACCTCTATCATTGCCGTTACACCAAAGCCTGGTCGAGATTCCTTGCTTTGTAAGGTCATACCGTCTCTTATACATGAGACACAGGTAGGGTTGGTGCTGGGTCAAAGCTCACGTAACCATCTCCGTACCCTATGCCATAGCCTCTGGAAGGTTCAGGACCTATGGGAGGCTGCGCTGGCACTGTCCCTAGACACGGAAAAGGCGCTCAATCGCATTGAATGGCCATACTTATTTACGACGCTGAAGAAATTCAGACTGGGTGACCAGTTTATATCCAAAATCCGCTTGTTGTATGAACACCCTACGGTGTGGGTTAATTGTGGGGGTTTCCTCTTGGATCCCTTCCCCGTTCGCAGAGGAACCTGACAGGGATGCCCTCTATCCTCCCTTCTGTTCCTTCTGGTGCTAGAGCTGCTGGCGGCTGCCATCTGCGCCTCTCCACTGGTGTCGGGTCTCCCCCTTCTAGGAGGTACTTCCAAGCTTTATCTGTACACGGACGACGTTCTGCTTACACTTACTGACCTCGAGCGCTCCTTGCCCACTTTAATGGGGATTATAGATGACTTTGCTCCCCTCTCCGGGTATCGGGTAAACTTGGACAAAAGTGAGGCCCTCCCCCTTTCATGGGTGGCGACAAAGGCAGTGCTCATAGGACTCCCATTTCGATGGACCCTGAAGCACCTTAAATGTTTAGGAGCCTTAGTCAACCGTCGCCTGGAGCGAATGGTGGCAGACAATTTAGATCCCCTTTTAGCACGTATGCGACTGGGCTTCAATAAATGGTCCCAGCTAGGCCTTTCCATGTGAGGCAGGTTACAGGCAGTGCGAATGGTCACAGTGCCGCAATTCACCTATTTCCTAGGACTCCTACCCCTTCAGATCCCTCTCCTCACGCTTTGTTCGATAGACGCCGCAATCAGGTCCTTTGTGTGGGGTACTATGCACCCTCGGCTGGCACCAACCAAACTCAGAGCATGCAGATCTCATGGTGGAATGGGGCTCCCCTCGGTGGAGCATTATGCCCTAGCTCTCCACAAGTCCCCATTAGTAGCCACCCGGCCCGGTCCCGCGGAACAACCGATATGGGTCCCAGTAGAGACAGAGATCCTCGATGGGTTCTATGGAATGACTCCTGTACCCCCTTATGATTCGAACCCGATACTGAAGGCGATGCGTGCGGCGTGGCAAAGAGCTCACCGTCTCTTAGGGGTTCACCCCTTCCTCCACGCCCAGGCCCCTTTATGGCACAATGATAGTTTGCGGGTAGGCGGAAAGCCCCTTAACTGGACAGAATGGAGAGATGATGGGATAGACAGTCTAGCCCAGGTGTTGGAAGAAGATAAGCTCAAACCCTTTGCCAAGCTACAAGAGGAATTTCACCTCCACCCCAAACAGGAGTGGAGATACCTCCAGCTCCAACACTGCATGCGCCAACACACGGACATTATCCAGCGGGGTCTACATCCCTCACCCATCGTAGCGTATATGAAGACATGGGGGAAACACAAGGGGGTTATGGCTGGCCTGTATGGACTCATTATAGGTCATCTACACTCGCACCCAGTACTCGATAACTTGCGTTTACAGTGGCAAGCTCGCCTCCACCAAGTCTTTGACGCAGAGGACTAGGCAGACATGGTGGATGCGCTGGATAGAGGCACACGCGAAGCACGTCTAAAAGTCTGCCTTTTCAAAATGCGACATAATTGGTACTGGATCCCGGCGAAATTGCAAGGAGCAGGCCTTCTTCTGCACGTGATGTGCTGGCGCTGTCCAGAAGCACACTGCGATCTGATCCATGTACTCAGTGGTTTTCTGTCAGTCCGCCCGTAGTGGAAGGCCTGTGAAGGACACTCTGTCGTATTCCATGTACCTACCATCCCCCTTCCCTCCCTCCCTTATGTTGCATGACACTGCTCCGCTTCCGGCCCTAACGCGACCGCAAAAAAGACTATTACACACAGCTCTGGCAACAGCGAAAGTGCCTATTTTACAGTGTTGGAGATCTGTTACCCCGCCCACGCCTGAGGAATGGATAGTGGTGATGACTAATGTAGCCCGGCACAAAAGAATCATCTATAATCTTCAAGATCTGGTAGCCATATTAACTCAGGTATGGGCCCCCTTCCTGTCAGATGTTCCGGTCATGTATTAGTCATTGCTGTTCTTGAGCTAACAACTTACGCCTCCCATCCCCCCTCCCCCTCCGCCCCCTATCCCTTTTTCTTTCTCATCCCGGTATCCCAATATCTCTCTTTTTCTTTCTTTTCCTCCCTCCTGTGTGTCCCCTCTCCCTTTCCCCCCCTTTCCCCTCTTTCCCCTTCTCTCTTTCTCTCCCCTTCCCCCTTTTCCTGGAGATCATCTGATTCCCCTTCCCTCAGTTCTCCCCCTATCCATCTCTCTCTTTCTTTCTATCCATTCTTACTCTCCACCTTTAGCCCCTCCTTCCTCCTACTTATCTCCCCACCATCACCCCCTTTCTCCCTTTTCACCTGTCCCTTCTCTTCTTCTTTTTTTTCAATTTTTTCCCTCCAACCACTTCTGTATCGGTTGGGGAAACTCCAATTATCTCTTTCTATGCAGACATTTGTAGGCCCCCTCTATTAGGGGACACCCGAGTGTTAGGATTCTGCTACCCCCCTGCCCCTGTACATAGCCTACATTACTGGTTCTGCCAGGTGGCAGACAGCACTAGCAAAACACCGGTAGAGCTTTTTGTACGTGTTGACGCTTACTGAAGGGGGGGACGGTGTCTAGAAGCTCAGAGATTGCTGCTCACTGATCACTGACTATACACCATGGACTTATACTCGACCGGGATCCAAAACTGCAATAGATATTTTCTTAAGGGGCATGCCGGTCCAAAGCCTGCACTAACTCTTTGTCTTTTTTCCCTTCCTCCACCTATTACCCTGTTCGGATGGTAGACCTCAACATTGTCATCCTTGCCATCTCCCATCCTTTTTATCTTTTCTCTCCTTGTATCTCTTCTTTTTCTCTCTTTTATTATTGTGTGGATAAACACAAAGAAGAACAAGAGTTCATTGTGGTTACCCGGATTATCTCGAATAGACGTATCTTGAGTAGAAATTTCTGTCCTTGTCGGTTATGGACACCAACAGATGGGACTTGCGATCTGTCATTCTTTGTTTACCAATGTTTATCTTTTGTTTATTATCACTGTATCGCAATGTACTCATGCTAACGTTCTCAAAATATTTTTTTTAATTACAACACAAAACAAAACCAACAGTATACAGCCAAGTCGCGACTCGAACCACCACTGCAGAGATAATACCATGGCTGGTGGCAGGCATATCCAGGCCGGCGGTGAAGCTATTTCCCATGATCCTATTATGAGGCTGCACACCACCAGGATTTCTGGGGGGGTCGCACACATCTGTGACACAAATACTGCCAGGGTGACTGATACCCATAGTGGACAGGTACCTATGCTACAGCTTCCCACTAGTCCTTAACCCAAACCCACCTAAGCAACACATTAGCAAGGTGTGAGTGTGTACTTACCCTCTTGTGGCTGCTGTGATGCCCTCAAGCACCCATCCACCTCAGGGTATGCCACTGCCAAAATGGGAGCCATCAGGGGGGTCAGGGTCCGACGGGAACGCCTCCCTCACTGGGAGGATGTCTCCAGCTGGAGCGCCACAGACTTCGGGCCCAGCATCTCAGGTCCTCCCACATCTCTTTCTCCAGTGGGTGCTCTGCTAGGCATGGACCCCAAGGGTCCGCACTTGCTTGGTGATGGCCCACCAAATCCCTTTCTTCTGATGGGTGCTGACCTGCATGGTTGACACAGACAGAAGGACAAAGTCATACAGAGTGGCATCACAAGTACAGCAGTGGACAGCACACATCTCATCTCTCACATGCCCACACTCACATGTCTTCATGCCACTAACGGTCAGACTCCTCACCCATCTCCATGCATCCATTCTATCTGCCTTATCCCAAAGCCTTACATACACATACACATCACAATCAGACAGGACGGTATATTAGACTCACCTACTGCTCTGGTGCCCCATAAAACAGTCCATTCAGGGGTAGGACCCCGTCCACAAGCTTCATGAGTTCTTCCTGGGAGAAGGCTGGGGCCCTATCACCTGCAGGATGTGGTATTTTGGCTACTAGAGTCAGAACACAGCAGCACCAGCAGTGGAGGTCTTGTGTGCATGAGTGTCAGGAGTCAAATGAGCATTGCCACGTGAAATGGCAGTCACGTCCACCGTGGACATCACCATCACTGCCGAAGGTGATCACCATTGGCTCCAGTCTCCCATAGGTAACCATGTTATCCAATGAGGAGTTGCATGGCAGTTGTGTCCGCCTACCACCATCACATCTAACGCCGGCGGAATTAGGTCACTTCCATTTGTGCTGTGCATGCAGACAGGAGGCTGCCATTTTACGTGTATTTAGTGAATAGTGGCTGAATGTTATGTGTGTAAAGGGTGACATTTTGTGACTATTCCACAGCTTTACTGTGTCCACACAGTCAATGCAGCTTATCGTGACTTCTTCCCTTTCCTATTCCCAGATACAGTTCAATGTTGAGGATGAGACATGCTCCTGTGTACCGGCTAGTAGTCGACCTTGTCACCCTGGAAAAGCAACATATCATTCAGATGTATTGTCTTAACCGTCAGACCACCTTGGAGCTGGTGACCTAGTTGTAGCCTGATCTGTTGCCTGCCATCCGGCATCCCAATGCCACCCCACTCACAGTACAGGTGTTGTCAGTCCTCCACTTTCTTGCCACAGGGTCGATCCAGATGACAGTGGGCTTGGCAGCAGGGATGTCACAGTCAATGTTCAGTAACATTTTGAGGGATGTACTGTGTGCCCTGCTAAGACATCTGCCCTGCTACATCAGGTTCCCCCAACATGCTGATTTAGCCACTGTCAAATGTGCCTTCTATGATTTGGCACATTTCTCTCATGTGATAGGGGACATAGATAGCACACACATTGCCTGATTGCCACCCAGGAGAAATCAACAGGTGTTCAGGAACCGAAAAAAACGTTTATTCTATCAATGTACATGTGGTGTGTCTCGCTGACCAAAGTATCTCTTATTGACAGCCAAGTTCCCTGGTTCTGTGCATGACTCCTTCATTCTGTGGAACAGCAATGTCCCATACATGATGGCACCACTACAGAGGGACCAGGCCTGGCTCATCAGTATGTATACATTTGTCTATGTGCCCCTGTACACTCAACTCTCTTCACACCCTGCCCTATCTCCCTCCCGGTCTAGACATGGGTCCTATCTCTGTGCACACTGGTGAGTCTGGCTATCCCAACCTTCCCTGGCTACTGACATCTGTGAAGCATCTGAGTACAGATGCTAAAACCATTTCAATGAGGCCCACAGTAGGTCAACGGGTGTGATTGAGAGAACCTTTGGGCTACTGAAGGCCAGATTCTGGTGTCTATACATCTCCGGAGGTGCCCTACTCTACATAGCACAGAAAGTGTGCCAGATCGTTGTTGCCTACTGCAGGCTACATAATCTGGCCCTGGTACATCACATCCCATTGCTGGATGCAGAAGAGGTGGCAGCTGGACCAGTGGCTGATGAAGGGGACATGGGGAGTGATGAGGAGGAAGATGATGAGGATGCAGCTGACTCCAGAGTAGAGTTGATAGGACAATACTTCCACTGCGCTACAGGTATGTGTCAGATGTATGTTATGTGACCTGTACTCCTGGTTGCCTTGTGACATAGATCCTCCTGGTGTCTGTTAGCACTGGTGGAATTGAGTGCAGCTCTGCCTCTAGGTGGGTATGGGAGGGGTCACATTTCCACTTCAGTGGAGTTGTTACTGTGCACATTTCAGTGCAATTATCACCCTACTGTTGTGTTGCTTTACATTTGACATGTGTGTGCTTTTCCATTGTTCCCTGTACTGCCATATCGACTGCAATCTGTGTGTTTTACATTGTGGTGTCAACAGTACTGCTATCTATCCTGGAACATACCTTAGGCTTAGCTTTGTCTGCTGAGATGGAAGGACCATTGGGGATGGTTGTCTTGTGAATGTGGGTCTGACATGGGCAGATGGTTAGAGCTGACACTTGCCAAATCACCCTTTGAACTTTGTAATTGTAGTGCATATGTGTTGTGTGGGCATATTTGACTCCTATAGTGATTGTTGGCCCTGTCCTGTTCTACTTGTAGGGCCATTGTGTGGTGCACTCTGGTTCCTGCATCACCTGTTGCCTCCCTTGACTCGTGTCCAGCCTCTGTCTGCTCCACTATCATCTATGCTGCATATTGCTCCCCTTCTGTCACTCCCACAAACTTCGATAGGACAATGGGTTGACAGTTAAACATGTTATGCCACGATAAATGGTACTTCTTACAATAAAGCACATAGACAGTAGCTGTGCTCAATAGTGTTTATTTTTGACTGACATTTGCAAGGGGTGATGAGTGAGGTCATGGTGGGGGAACTCATCAGTGTAGTTAGCCCAGCTGTGTGTAGTCTGGGTCCAGTACAGTGGGCCATGGGAGAACAGAGAGATGACAGTGGACAGTCAGTAGGGTGTCTCTATGGCACATAAGGGAGAATGTTCAGGAGAGGGTCACTTCCTGGCTGTGGTGTTGGTCTTGGCAACTAGCTGCCACTGTAGTTGAGGGCTCTGTTGGAATGTGGCTAGTGGAAGGGGTTTGCTGCTGGGTGGAAGGACTCATGCCGGATGCTGGTCAGTTCCTTCAGCACCCCTGCAATGGAAGCCGTGGTGGTGGCATTGAGGGCCTGCCACTACTGCATGGCCTCCTGATGGTGTTCCCTCTGCAGCCTCTGATTCTCCTGCACGGTCCTGAAGATGTGGCCTATCGTTTCCTGGGTTTGGTGGTATGCACCCAGGGCTTAGGACAGGGCTGCCCAGGCAGTCTGTTGTTGTAGCTGCCCCGTCCCTTGGACCACAGGTCCCCTCCCACTACTCCTGGCCCCCTGTGTCTGTGCTCCTGGCACAGTGTTCCCATTCCCATTAGCACCAGGAACTTCATTGTTTTGAGTGTGTGCCCTTGACTCTGGCCCCTGCACTGTTGGGAACACTTCTGATTGTCCTGTCCCATGGTCCCTGGCTCAGGGATGAAATGCTGGCTGCGGTATAGTTGCCACATGGGAAGGGAAGTCCAGTGTGTCCAGGGAGGGGCTGCTGGGTATGGACTTACCAGTCATCCCTGATGGGCCAGGCAACTCATCACTGTCCAGACATCCACTGGGGCCTTCATCCTGGGGAGGGCTGTCTGACCCTGGCATCTGCTTGCGGTTGGCAGTGGCAGCGGGACCTGTGGATGGAAAGGGAGTGATTTCCATTTTGGAGATGTACTTGTTGGCCACATCGTAAGATGCATAGTGTAACCTGACTTGCTTCCAAGTGATGGCACTGATAGCTGCAGTCCTGAAAACATTGTTTGGGGGATGCGTATTGTGCCATTGTTTCCATGTGCCATTGAGAGTTGAGGATAGTGGATAACATAGCTGTCATTGCCATGCGTTGGAAGGCAGTCAAGGTTGCCAGTTGGTATGGCATGTGGTATGTTTTTCCATGCAGGTGTTCCACTGTGAAGTGGGACTGTGAACCTCTGATGTGTAGGGCATTTTGCATTGTGGGAGTTGTGATGCTTGGCATTGTGCTTTTTATCTGTGCATTGGGGGTCTACTGTGAGGGGATGGTGGCAGTGGGGTAGTGTGGCATGCAAGGCAGGGGTGTGGGATGCCTGGGGGGGTGCAGAAGTGTGGGATGGGGTGGATTGGGGAGTGAGAGGTGGTGGGGATGCATGCGGAGCAGGAGTGGTTGGTGCCTTGACGGTGTTGTGGGGTGTTGTAGACTTAGCAGAGACAAGCCCTCCGAAGATTCCAGTCAGGCCCTCGGGATGCATGATGTCCAAGACCCTCTCCTCCCAGTATGTTAACTCAAGTGGTGGAGGTGGGGGCCCATTGCTAATCTTTTACAGGGCAATCTGGTGCCTGGACACCTTGGAACATACCTTCCCCCATAGGCCAATCTTCCTCTTCCTGATGTCCTCCCTTGTGCGTGGATGTGTGCCCCCTAAGTTAACCCTGTCAAGGATCCTCTGCCATAACTCCCTTTTCCTTTCCAAGGATGTTTGCTGGACCTGGGCTCTAAAAAGGTGTGGCTGCACCCTGATGATTCAATCTACCATGACTCTCAACTCATTGTCCGTGAAAATTGGGTGCTTTTGACGTGCCATGTTGTTGTAGGGGGGTGTATTGCATGTGGGGTGAAGTATGGTGTGGTTAGTGGGGTAGTGGTGTTTGGATGTGGGTGCAGGTGGGTTGTGGTGTTGGTGTGTGAGTACAATGTGTGCCTAGTGCAAAACGTGCAGTTGTGTGCTGAGTGTGCAGTGTCTGTGGTCTATGGGAACTGTGTGAATGGGTTATTGCTATGTGTGCTGTTCGGATGATTCGCAAGGGATTGTGGGTGTGTGTGGGGGGTGTTTTATAGTGCTGTGAGCATGTGTGTGTGGTTTGTGTATGTGTCTCAGGTGTGAGGTATTCAAACTGTCCAATGCGGTGTTGCCTACTATTGGCAGTACCTTTTTGACCTGTGGTGGTGTGCACCACCAATCGTGTTATGCCGTGAGTGCACCATTAAGCAGGAAACTGACATGTAATAGGGCGGACAGAATGGTGTCGGCGTGGCGGGGCTGGTGGTCAGACAGTCATTCTTTCGGCGTCCGCCGGCCTGGCGTGTTGCATTAGTGGCTGTATTTGGGCGTTTTTCACTTTGTGACTTGTAATACGGCAGTCACTGTACCGCCATCACTGACAGCAAAGTAGAGGTGTTCTGCACGGTGGTCTTGCCCAGAAACCGCCAAAGTCGGAATGGGGGCCTAAGTTTTCATGGACAGCAGTACAGCAACCAAATCTGCTTATACCTATAAAATTGACCTGCTGCATGTGTAATCCACTGCTGCACAAAAGGAATGCCTTATGAAAAGCATGGCCTCACGCAATAGCACAGAAGAAAGAGTGCACTGACTTGCAATTGTTTTGTACTGGTGCCATACCCTTTCAGCACAAATTCCTATGCACAGACAACCTCAGAAATGTGAGGCACTTGGAAGTGTGCTGTTCACTGCATCGTAGGTTTGTGGGGGAACCCCCCCTGCTTCTTCTAGGTATTAGTTTCTGATATCCGGTCATGATACCGTATTTATTGGGCTTATATTCAAAATGATTATCATTTAGTAGTTTATAGTTGCCTGACACTTTGACAGAGATGAGCTGGATGAAGAAGACACCAATGCTAGTTACTACTGCAACCGCTAAACGAAAGTTGAATCACAAAACTAGGACTATCACTTCCACAAGCCACATATCATGTTTTTCTAAATTACTGTTCTGATAAGAAAATATTTCATCTTGGGAATAGGAAGCCCTTTTAGTATTTACCCTTTGATGGAGATTTGTTTTCCGTGATGGGGATCTCGAAATGTGTTTTTCCACTACAAACGCTTTTCATTAAATGTCAATATTTGAAGGTGTAATTGCAGAGCTAAGACACCGGGGAAATTGCACATGAATTGTTAATGTTAATAGCATTATAATTTATGTTAGTGTTAACTTTGTTATTGCATTTATTCCTAATTGTAAAAAATCAGAACACGTCCTTGCAGCTGCATTACAATATAGCCGTGCAAGGCAGTCATTCTTGGTCCACGGTAATCCATGGTAGATTTAGATGTTTTCATTACAAAAAAGTTACTTGCATTGGTGATGTGTATCAGGGGTACTTTTTAAGTCTGGCATATGGTCCTTTGTTAAGATTCAACACGCTCTTGTGATTTATTGCCTCTCAAAGGTGGAAGATTGGAATACCTGGTGAAACCAACCCAACCACAGGATCCACCTCAAGAAACCTAGAGGGCATTCTGTCTCCTACCTTCTGTTTTTATGAACACATTCAGTTGGACACACATTGTTCATAATTTTAGATGTATCTGGACTGATCACAAAAACAGGAAACGTCTCCCTAATCTGGATCAGTGACAACATTATCATCTTCGATGTTCTTCAAATGCTCAATAACCTAATGCCTGAAAGGACATCTACTTGGTCCTATGTGCAAAAAAGGATCTCTTGGATTAATGACAAATAAGGTAACCAAAACAGAACTAGAAGTTCCTTATTACCAATAGAGAAAATCAAAGAACATTTTTTAACAATTGCACGTTCTTGGATTGTTTGTTGTCTGGTCTCCAGTCTATCAAATCACAAAGCTGACATTTACCCCCAGAGTCACGATAAATCTATTAAGAATGTAAACAGTCTTCAATCCTCCACATGGATATCTAAAAAAGTATATATATATATATATATATATATAGGACTATAGAAGATGCTTTCTGTATCCTTCAAAGAACTCTCAGATGCTGAATTCAAGGAAATGGCCAAGACAAGTAGACAATCTGAATTTCCTTAATGCCCCATCGCAATATGGTACTTCAAACGCATCTTACTAACACAGTTTCTACCTAAGCAACAAGAAACATGTTCAGCACCTTTCTAGATTAAGGAACTCTGCCCTCAAAGCTCAAGATCTCCTTCATCATGCAAGTCATCAAAAATAACTTGAACCCTCAGACCCTATCAACTATAGCACAACAACCAATGGCCCATGTTTAGAAAAACTAAATGAAAGAGCTGCGTTCCTTCGATTTTCTACATCATAGAAAAGAACAGCCTAATTTGGACCACCTCACAGGATTGTGCTGAGGCAGAGGCACTGACTACACCCTGTAATCTAGCAGTATTGATCTGAAATTGAGAGCTGACAGTAATGGAGTGGCAGGACTATTGATGATAGATCTCCTTTATCTGCAAGCTGGGATCTGTATTGTTGTAGTAGCTCCTTCCTTTTCAACTCCTTTCACCATACACTATGAGGTTTCTCAAGGATCAATGATACCTCTGCTCTAGTTCTAACTACCTCACTCCAATACCAAACCTGATCAGTTCTCTTATCCTAAACTGCTACAATTACATTGATGACATGCAGATAATCTTAAAATTGGAAAACCCCAAAAACATAGGATCGTCAAGACTTGACCATTCTGTCCATCTCATTGATTAATGGATGCTGATTAGCTATCTTAAACTCAACTCCCCTAAATCTGAGTTCCTAACTTGAAGACAATGGATTAACTAACAACCTACAACCATCTTGCCCAAGGATTAAGAAACCCCATCATCAACATGAAAGAAAATAAGAAATCTCAGAGTGAATATGGACCTTGAGCCTATCCCTTGTCTCCCAAGTGGATCAACTTACAAAAAGGGCCTCCTACAACTGCAAACGATGTATCTTTCCACACGGTTAGACCTGTCAGCCTTAGGATGGTCTTCCTCCAGACTTTTTTTCCTCTCCTCATCCATTTTTGCTGGATTTTTTTTGTGCCTCAGGACTCTGAGCACTTTACCACTCCTAGCCAGTTCTAAAGTGCATGAGCTCACTTCTTAAAACATGATAATATTGGCCTACCCACAACTGGTATATTTAATTTACTTATAAACCCTAATAAAGTGCACTACATGTGCACTACATAAATGCCACTAGTGGACTTACAGCACCAATTATGCCACCCACTTAAGTAGTCCTTTGAACATGTCTCAGGCTTGCCATTTCAGAACCTGTCCTAGACCTTACACACTGGCATGGTGTTCCCGAACCTTTTTGCTGTTTCTAATAGGTTTTGCTGATTCTCGCTTAGTGGCCATAGGGTCTTTGGCACTTTCCCACTGTAAGTACAGTGTGAACGTGCATGCCTGCCTTCCTCCATATGTTAGGAAGTGGTGTTGGCCAGTGTGAGTTCCACACGTGTGACACATGTGACCAGCCTGCCATAGAAGGCCTGTGTGTGCACCCTTGCACCCATAGGGGGTGATTCTAACTTTGGCGGGCGGCGGAGGCCGCCCGCCAAAGCTCCCCCAACAGAATACCGCTACGCGGTCAGAAGACCGCCGCGGTTATTCTGTGTTTCCCGCTGGGCTGGCGGGCGACCGCCAGAAGGCCGCCCGCCAGCCCAGCGGGAAACCCCTTCCCACGAGGAAGCCGGCTCCGAATGGAGCCGGCGGAGTGGGAAGGGTGCGACGGGTGCAGTAGCACCCGTCGCGATTTTCAGTGTCTGCAATGCAGACACTGAAAATCTTTTAGGGGCCCTCTTACGGGGGCCCCTGCAGTGCCCATGCCATTGGCATGGGCACTGCAGGGGCCCCCAGGGCCCCCAGGACACCCCTCACCGCCATCCAGTTCCTGGCGGAACAGGATGGCGGTGAGGGGGTCGGAATCCCCATGGCGGCGCAGCAAGCTGCGCCGCCATGGAGGATTCCTCAGGGCAGCGGAAAACCGGCGGGAGACCGCCGGTTTTCCGTTTCTGACCGCGGCTGTACCGCCGCGGTCAGAATGCCCTTGGGAGCACCGCAGCCTGTTGGCGGTGCTCCCGCGGTCCCCGTCCCTGGCGGTCAATGACCGCCAGGGTCGGAATGACCGCCATAGTCTTTTTAAACATGTATCCAGACTGACATAGCAGGCTTGTGTGTGTGTGCACTAGCACCCATGGTGTGCTTAAACATGTATCCAGTCTGCCAATGCAGGGTTGCATGTGCGCGAGGGCACATATGTCCTTAGGGTGAACAATACCTATGTGTGTTTTCACTTCATATGGTAGCTGCTCTGCCCAAAGGTTAACATGGGGGAAGTACAATTACTCCTTGCTGCAATATGGGGTTGCTCTAGAGCAGCCTCATCATGTTTCCTATCATTTAATTGCTTCTGACAAACCCCTTCCCAATGGTAAAGGAGGTTTTGTCAAAAATAACTAAGAAATGCCACTTCTAGAAAGTGGGCATTTCTGTGCTCTAGAAACGCTTTGTGTGCCTTTTTAAATTCGACTTCAGTCTACACTGGAGGTAGGGGAGCACATCTGTGCATTTCTCAGCAACAGCTATAAACCTTGGGCTCCCAACTGGAATGACAGACCTCTGCCATTTGAAGGATTGGCTGGACAGATTGGAGGGAGAGGTTTTGACACTTGGGGGGTGATTCTAACTTTGGCGGGCGGCGGAGGCCGCCCGCCAAATTTCCCCCAACAGAATACCGCTACGCGGTCAGAAGACCGCCGTGGTTATTCTGTGTTTCCCGCTGGGCTGGCGGGCGACCGCCAGAAGGCTGCCCGCCAGCCCAGCGGGAAACCCCTTCCCACGAGGAAGCCGGCTCCGAATGGAGCCGGCGGAGTGGGAAGGGTGCGACGGGTGCAGTAGCACCCGTCGCGATTTTCAGTGTCTGCAATGCAGACACTGAAAATCTTTTAGGGGCCCTCTTACGGGGGCCCCTGCAGTGCCCATGCCATAGGCATGGGCACTGCAGGGGCCCCCAGGACACCCCTCACCACCATCCTGTTCCTGGCGGTCACGACCGCCAGGAACAGGATGGCGGTGAGGCTGCGACGGTTTTCCGTTTCTGACTGCGGCTGTACCGCCGCGGTCAGAATGCCCTTGGGAACACCGCCAGCCTGTTGGCGGTGCTCCCGCGGTCCCCAGCCCTGGCGGTCAATGACCGCCAGGGTCGGAATGACCGCCTTGGTCTCTAGAGGCCATATCATGTCCCCACTAAAGATTAAGATCTGCATTCCACAGCCCCATGTCAAACAGGACTGAAATTTAGGGCAGACATCTGTGATTCAAAGGGGAACCCTCCCTCTGAACCTTCCCTAACTTCAAAGGCACACTACAGTATAAGTACTGGTGCCAACAAGACTTTCAGAGATACGATTGCAGAGACACAGGACCGGAGTTGCCATTTGGCGTCTTGGACACTGCAAGAGGATTCTCGTGTGCACCAGGAGTAACTACTGCTCTAGGAAGGGACCGCACACTCTTCCTACATCGTGGCTGGCCTGGATGAATTGCCTGGTGTTGTGTGGCCCTCCGGAATGTGCTTTCCAAGGCTTGCCGGCTTTCCCCCTGTTCTTTGGAGGAGGTCTCAGGGACATCAAAGAACTCCCACAAGGGAACTACTCCTTCCACCCATGACATATGGAGAGCGGTGCCCTCATAAGTGCTAACATCTCCTGCTGATTTCCATCTGATAGCAGTGGGGTGAGTGTGGAACCAAGTCTCATGCCTGGAGACCAGATTACCTGATGCGGAGCCTGCACAGTAATGCCTGCATTCAAGTAGTGTGGCCCTTCATCGTGGGGCTATGTCACGTGTAAGTGTCTTGGTGGTGGTGAGCGGATTCACCAGTTGCGGGACCCTGAGTGGACCGCTTCGTTGATAGTGCTATATTTCTCTTGTGTGACACACGGACTGCACGCTCATTGCATGCAGAGTACAATTCGCAGGTTGTGACCCTCGGAGGGTGGGGCACATCTGTAGCAGTGCCACATTCTAACTCGTGTGGCACAGCTGAACTTGCACCTCTGTGTGTGTGACTGGATTTGTCTGCTGTGACTCAAGTCAGTGTACACCAGATGTTGTGCCTCATTCCAGGGAGGTTTGGAATTGGTAATTCTCTGTGTGTGTGACTGTATTTGTCTGGTGTGACTCAAGTTGTTGTGCACCATACATTGTGCCTCATTCCGGGGAGGTGCAGAATTGGTAATTCTTTGGTGTAATCATATTTGTCTGGTGCAACTCATATCATTGCGCACCGAACGTTGTACCTCATTCCAGGGAGGTATGGAATTGGTCATTCTTTGTGTGTAATTGGATTAGTCTGGTGCAACTCAAGTCATTGTGCGCCAGACTTAATTCCTCATTCTAGGGAGGTACGGAATTTGTAATTCTTCATGTGTGACCAGATTTGTCTGGTGCAAACTCAAGTCATCACACACCAGGCATATTGTCTCATTCCAGGGAGGCACAGAAATCGGTAACTTTTTGCAGGTGATTGGAATCATTTGGTGTGACTCTAGGTCATCATGCACCATGCATTGTGCCTCATTCCAGGGAGGTGCAGAATTGGTAATTATTTGTGGACTGGTGTGCTTGGCCCGGTTGGGCACTATTGTGAACAGCTTGGGTCCCACGATGATCCTCCCTGTGCTTTGCAGAACAGGGCCCACACCAGTAGGCACTTTGCAGTGACCTGTGGGTGTACTTCCTGAGTGGTGGCCAAATGTCAATTTGTCGACTGTTGCCTGATCAGCCTGTTATCTATTCTTTTCTTCCCCCCGGGACCCAGAATAAGTGTGATTCCTGCCACGATTGGCCCAATATCTGGGGAAAGGTTGCTTGCATCTTCAACCCCTGGGGGAGAGGTAGTGGGGTCTGGGTTAAAGGATGGAAAAAGGTTTGTGCCCATGGGGTCTGCAAGCGCAGTAACAACTGACCTGCCAGATATCAATGCACTGCATTAGGGTGCCCAGAGCGAGTGTGTGTGAGTGAATGCTATTTGAGTCTGCCTGATAGCCATGGCACCGTATAGCAGTGTGGAGTTAGTGTGCGGGAGTGCTGGGAGAGAACATAGGATTTATCCCAAGTAGACATATTACTAATATTGTTTTTGATACGGTTAGGCCTAGTACTGCTAGTGATATTTTTTTAAGTAATTTTTGTCCAGGATTTACATGATGATCATGTTGTGTTAATTAGCGTTTATGTTGAATACAAATCTTCTTTACATACACAACACATGAAGTCTCTTTTGTGACGCTCTGTGTATTTATCATGTATGTGTGCTGCACCAATGCTTTACACATTGCCCCTGTAAAAAGCCTGACTGCTCAGTGCCAAGCTATTCAAGGGTGGGTGCAGGTTATACAGCGAGTGTAATTACCCACCCCTGATGGGAGAGGTACTTTCTGTCAGGCTAGGGCCTTGCCTCAGCCAACCAGAGTGTGCCACCTCCAACAGCCTGTGTGTGCAGTTTAAACTGCCTTGTCGACTAGACATCTAAAACCACTTGCATATCCTTTAACTCTTCTTTTATTAAATATAACTGACCCTTAAGAGAGGCCCTACGTATCCCATAGGGCAAGGTGCTTTGCAATTGAAAAATAGAACATGTCCTTTTAATTTTTAAATATCCTAATAATGAAAAATCCTCAAATTCATTTTTCACTACTGTGAGGCCTACCCCTCTCAGAGGATAACATTGGGGATACTTTATTACATTTAATAAGCTGTAATTCCTGATTGGGACAGCGTAGACCTCACACGTTTAGTACCTATGGATATGTAACGATAAATCATCATTGATGGTAAAGTTGGATTTACCCCTTCAATTTTGAAAATGCCACTTTTAGAAAGTTCAGCTTCAGCTGATGCAAGTTCATCTTTTCACACAAAAAGCATCGCTGTTTGTGACTCTGATGCTCCAGTCCCACTGTCCCCAACGCCCGGCCAACTCTTTGTGCTTGCGGACCATTGTCAGCTTCACTTTTCTTGTTCTCAACTCAACTCTTGGTTCATTTCTTGAGAAGGTAAATTTCCACTGGTCTGGGACCGTATCTGACCCGCCCTTTATTGCAGTCGGCCTGAACTTTTGGATTTAACCTGGTGTAGGGCTACCCAATGGCGCCGGTGGTGCTTCAGCTTTTAATCGCTACATTTCAGTTCATTCTTTAAAAATTCATATCACGCATTCTACTTATTGGAAATTTGCCATTATGGTCTTGTTTTGATCATTATATTAAGCTCTATTTTTCTCACCTGGTGTGGAATGTTTTTGTGTGGTGTATTTAATGTTTTACTATTTGAAGTTTTACACAAATACTTTACACATTGCCTCTTAATTAGGCCTGACTGCTCTGTGTCAAGCTACCAGGGGTGAGCACAGACCAATTTGGGATGTGTTTGTGACAGACCTTGTCTAGGATTGTCATTCCAATGAGAAAACCACATTTTCTAACACACACCAAACATATGAGCAGAGGCCACAGGCCATTATCGGCCTCATAATGTCAAGTATATCCTATGCAAATAGACTGTATTTTAAAGTACCACTCTTCCAAACTGCAAAGGTAGATAAAAGTCACTGCAAGCCATCACCTAAATCTTTATACACTGGAAAGCATCATGCCCTGCACTTCATTGTCTACCCACAGACAGATGGTCTGCGTTCAAGTCATTCTGAATCATTCTCTCTGCAATCAACTGAAATTTCAAATTGTTTCTGCAAGCTATTTTCCAAAAATGTTCATGCAAACGAACACTGCATTCTGAAATCTCAACCCTTACCTCATCTGGCCATCCCATCAGACATCATTCTCAGTACAGACATTGACAATTCGGAACTCCCAACTAGCAAAGAGGATGAATATACAAAGGAAGGAACTAAAGATGTGACTAAGAATGCAGAACCACTACAATGGATTGGCTACACAAAGTTAGGATCAGTCCCAAGATATACCAGAAAGACACAACGGCGACTCAAACAGGGCATGTACCCTGGGCATCTGTAATCAGTGCATGCAAGACATTGGCTACTCAAGTATTATTTGTTGGATGTCTGGTAAATGGAATTTACCAAGGCTATTTGAAACCAATTCTAGATCATCATAAAGGTGAAATGTAGGTAACCCTGTAAGCGGTCTGTTCTCTGTCCCTCCTGGGCGAAAACTTCAGAACTTTACGAAGTAGCTCTTTGGATCATTTAGAAAGTCCAACAGTGAACACCGTAGGATGTTTATCTAAACAGTGATTTCCGTGAGTTGCTTCCGTGCCCCAGAGGCCACTAGTTTACCACAGCATAATATAGTGTCAGTCCTGGTGACAGCCTGAAGAACTCCTACTCTGCCTCCCTATAACCACCCCACAGCTGCAAGTCACTCCTCTATCCCACTGGAGTAATATCTAAAGATCTACTATGAATGTGATTCTCCTCTGAAGGCCTACAAGCTCTCCCTGTCACTTCCGGAGAGACACTCAAGCTCTCTCATCAAAGATATCTGTTTACAGTCCATCCCGAAGGACCGTAGTCTGTCGCTCGAGGGTTGCATATCGAGCGTTGTGTTATGACTGCTGTATCCAGCATGTGCTGTGAGCTATTCTGCTGCCACCTTGAGAGGATGCTAAAGTGCTCCATAATTCACAATGAATATAAAAATGTGTATGCTCCATATCCCACTCATCTGTCCATGATTACCTTATTAAGCTCAGCGATGAAAGACCGGGTAAGAGCACCACTCTTCCCACTTAACGCACAACACCAAAATGCTTCCCACATAGGTATAAATGCAACTTCCAAGCAAGTACTTTCCCGTGCTATCGCATTACTACACTTCTGCTAAAGCTCCTCGTGGCCTCATCAGGGCTATAAAGCACTATACAAATTCATTCACATTATTATACAATATTGTGTGTACAGCAGAAATGCTACAGAGTCTCCGAACCATGCAGTTTGGAAAGGAATGATCTAATGGTGATGCTGCCTTGAAACAGCTGGTGTGGGTACACGGCGCGCCCCAATTCCATCACTGTGAAGAGATGTCTTCAAACCTAGGTTGCAAAACGAAAGCCTTGCGGCATTACACCAAGTTCTTCTAGAACACCCATAATCAATTCATCACGAAAAATATGGAATCTATATTTAATGCCGAGCTGAATGTATCTGCTGTTTAACAACGTTTTTACTCTTTCAAGTCATTTGCGGCCTTGGCATTTTCTGCACTGCTGAAGAAATAATGACATTCCCTGGAAGCATTGATCCAGCTACAGAGATATAGGAGATCAATATTAGCTGCAAGGCTGGCCAGGGATTCCTTTCCGGAATGTGTCCAAGCCATTTTGATGTTTCTATCCTTATGGAAGGTAACAAACAGTTTGACTGGAAAGACCTGGATGTATTTGCATGATGTCAATTATTGAAAGAAAGAGAAAAGCTAGACAGTTTTTTAAAGGAGAGTTTTTATTTCTCTAGATGTATTTCTGTTTCCTACTTTATTTTCTCCTACAAGACTTGTCCGATTATGACTCCAGTTTTGAAATATGAAAGAAGAAATACCCCGATCAGCGCGCCAAACTCCCACAATAACAAGAGCACTCTGCATCAAATGGCATCATGAAATGCAAGAATATGAAGGTTAGCAGCAATCTCATTCTGGCTTTAGATGCAAGATAATTACTCAGGGCTCAAAGTTTTTCTAAGAGGAAGCCCCTTCTCGAATTTATTACATGATCTAATGCTCTAATTGGTATTAAAAAAAGTGTAGAGGGACTCAAAAAGCATTTGCATGAACGTCAATTCACCAAAATCCCAAAGTTAGTGTAAGTGACACCACACGCCCTTTGACCTTTCGTCATTCACACACACACACATTCACAATTAGACGCACTCTGTGTTTCGCGTAAAACACATTCTCGCGCAAGCACACGCAAAACATACATTTAAAAGCATTTTTCTACTTCCTTCAGTTGCCATGGGAAGGGCATATTCCAGCTGATGGTACTCTTATTTATTACACTTATAATGAATAATGAAACATTATTCACTATAGGTGTAGTAAAAAAAACTTCAGAGAAAACACAAAGTGGAGTCCTAACCGACGCTCATAATGATGAGCTGCCACTGTCTCCTGGCACTAATTTTGCCATCTCTAATTCCAGGGGTCGTAAAGAAAGCCCCTGGGGTGCCCAGGGGCAATCCAGGGGTCGCAGGAGCGACCCTTAAACGATGCACATGGGGATTTTCCCTAAAATAATAAACTAATGAACATTTATTACAGACATGGTGTTAGAAAGTGGGTCATTAATTTCCAATGGACTTACCTCTACCAACTTAATATGCACACCGTATCTGGGTGACAGCACAACTCTAAGAGAATGTCTGGTGCTCAACCCCTGCTTGCTATCACACGAGTAGCAGGCACTTTTTCAGAGAAATTAGTGTTACCTTCAGTAGTGTCAAACAATTTCAAAGTAATGAACCCAATACAATAAAATCACAAACTCTTAAGAAAAACAAGAACTATTTGCTGAGTAGAAAGATATCAAAATGATTAATGTCGGATGACCCAGCTATATGAATTTTGCAAAAAACAATGAAAATTCAATGCATCTGCCAAAAGTAATATTTCACTAATAGGCCAAGTGGGGTATGGTTGTCAAGGATGTTATCTTCTTACATCATTTATTTTCTAGAGCTTCATATCTTCCAGTATGCCAAGGTAAGAAGCTGAAGCTGGAGAGGGTGCCTCAGGAGTGGATCCCCTTAGAGCACTGAAGGTTGGCCAAGCAGGCGCCATGTTTAAAGCAACTCCTCTACATTTTTTGTTTTGAAACAAAGAAGTGAGACCCTGACACATGATCTGCCAGGGAGGCAAAGGCCATGGCCTCTGGTAGTGGTTCATCCATCCTAATTAGATATGAGCATGTGTCTTGCTGGGATCTCTCTGCTATGAGGGAAGCTGTTGCTGTAAGTTTTCTTTGTGGGTGCCAAGATTAAAGCACCAGTTGTGCACGCATTTTGTTTAGAGTTAACAAACTCCCAAGGCAAATGGCCCTGAAGCGTGGTGGGTTTTCATTCTGCCTGTCGAAGCCGCCTAATATTTTCCTGCCTGTGTCCACCATGCCTTATTCGATGGATGTATACGTGGATTATAAGTGACAGTCTCCCCACTCTAGCAGCCTTTGGCTGGCAGTCTGTCTGATGAGAAGTTTACACTGACAGAGAGGGCAGGGGCTGCGCCGGTGTAAACATTGTCCTTTTCCAAATCTAAATATAGTGGCTAAGTGGGAGCACTGCCGATTTACAGCTAGTCACGCACTGCCAAACTTTAAATAAGGCCCAAACTTCCAAAGAGGAAATTATTTTTTTCTAAACAAAAAATGAGTGTCCCTGGCATACAGGAAGATTGCTCCCTGAGCATCAGGAGCATTCTGCATTTTTCCTGCTCGTGTCTTTCATGCATCTCATGGAAGATAATGTAAGGGATGTTAGCTTCATCCTCAATAGACTTGAGTTGCAACCATCTAAGCCAGCAGTCCCGTGGCAGGTATATCACTAGTCAGTGGTTACCAGCAGTGGAGCTCAAATGAAAGGAACCCCAGTAGTTCACCTGTCTCTAAGTAAGGCATGGGAACCATATGTTTGTTGGGCTGAAAGAACCACTGTCAAGTGTCCTTCCATCTCCACCAAACCTTAATTAAGGCCAAAGTCCCAAATGTATCCAACCCTGGAAAAGGTCCTCCATGTCAGTCCTGTAGCCCCCAGGTCTATCTTCTATGTACCTGTTTTTTTTAGATCCAGGCCTCCGACAGCATCCAGTCTACAGTCATCTGCTTGGCCTTCTTGTAGTCAGGAGTTTTGCTTTTTACATCACTGTAGCAGGTAGCAGAAGTCCAACTAGTTAAACCTTAAACAGCATTTCCTGATCCTGGGTGGCAGCAAGAGTCCTTGGCTTCCCTCAAGATGTTTGTTTTCCCAGGAATGTTCTGAGGAGGTGGTAGTGAGGGGGCAGTCTTATGATGTGGTGAAGCTAGTGTTTCCTTTTCCTTTATGGCTTATCACTCAAAGGTGATCTTCTTGTTGTATAGGTTGCAGAATACGGGACTATTTATGTTCCTTCGTTATTGCTTTTTCTTTTCCTCTAACACTAAAGTAATGAGGCACCCAATGCTGGTACTCTAACTTTACACTTCTCTTTATTCCTCACAGTCTCACTCTGCTATGTAATCATCACTTACCATTTGCAGCCATGAAGAAGCCCCAGGTGAATTTACCCCAAGGGGGCGAAACATGTGTCGGCTATTCTTCCTCTTTATCTTCAAGTTCTCTACACAGAACAGGACATTTAAAGATTCTCAAGCATAACTGTCACTAATAAATGCACTTAAATTGAAAGAACTTGACTCAAAGCATTATTATTCATTTCAAACTGAGGCACTCCTACATGGGTTATCTACTTTTTCGAAGTGTTTGGAGAATTACCTGCACCAAATCCTGGCTTGTTTCTTGCAGTGTTTCCACTTCTCTTTACAGCTTTTAGCTTAAAGATTTTACATCAAACCTTTCAAACCAATCAACCATGGTGGCTCTAGCCTTCTTTCAACTATTGGATGCATGGCAATTTCTCTAACCACTGCCCTAAGGAAAAATGAGGTCCTTCCTTCTGGAACCACTAGAACGGGCTTTCACTATTGCTGGGGACATAGAAGGTTTAGGGCATCTCTTGGAATCAGCAGTTTCTGTCCGTAACAGCCCCATTTGGCATTTCTACTTCAAAGAAAGAGCTGTGGATACTGGCCTTTGTGTTACCAGCATTTCCCGTCTCACTGCCAGATGAATAATCTCTGCTATGTGGCCACTTCTGGAACCATTACTACCTTCCAGCTGCCAGAGGTCAGTCAACTATTTTACAGGAAGATGGTCTTTATCAAGCCAGCCAGAGATATGTATTCAGTCTCATGAGTATGTGAGGCAAATCAGTTCTGAACACGTTTACTCCCAGGCAGCACAAAGTACAGTTTTATAAATGTACTTTTGGACTAATTTTATCGGCAATCTATATTTCAATTGTTACAAATGACCATAGTTTGTGTAGTATTCCCCCAGATTTATGCCTTCTTGGCCTGAGCCCTCTTTTGTATGCAATAGAACTCTGTGCACGTTACTCCTGCAAACCTCTGGTAACGTGCTAGTGCACACCGTTTTTAAATATGGTAAAACTTGGCATACATGTATTTGGTCCCTTTAATGTATTGATAAGTCCCTAGTATATGTTACTATGTGTTCCTTGGCCCTGTAACTGAAAAGCTATATGACGGCTGCAACGCCCATTGTGCCTCCCGCTAAAGTAGCTCTGCAAAACATGTCAACAGGCCTTCCACTGCAGACTATAGTGCAGTTAAAACTGCCAATTCAAACTGGCAACATTTGTATTTTGCCAGGCCTAAATCTTCCTATTAACACTTATAAGGCAGCCCTAAGCTAGGCCCCTAAATGCCTGCGGGGCGGAGTGCATGTTATTTAAGAAGTAGGATATGTATATTGCAGGTTTCATATGTCCTGCTCGAGAATACCCTCCAAAATTGTTTTTCACTGTGATAAAGCTTTACTTGATTTGACTTTACAACCCAAACAAAACTCCCTGACATCCATCAGAGCACTCCTGGACATATGTGAGTCAGAAAAGGGACTGCTCTTCTGTCCCAAAAACATGAGAGAGGACTTGACTTACTTTCCTTGAACCCAGGACCCTAGAGGTGCCTCCATGGGTCAAATGGTTCAAGAGGCTTTGTCCTGCTTCTCATTTGGCTTCACCCTCCAAGACCTGGCCTGCTCCCCTCTGCTGGCCTCTGTGAAAGTGAGTCCCACCAAGTACTACTTTCAATGTCCTTCACCCTTAGTGGTGGTCAGAGTGTACTCCTCCCTGCCTAACTGCAAGTTTCACCCAATTCAACAGTGGCCATTGAATCTAACAACCTCCATCGACACTCCTCTAGATTCTGTGTTGGGCAGCACTCAGTCGACAGCTTCAACGTACACAACACAGAGCAGCACCTGAGCAACACTGGCAGTCCTTGTTGCTGGCTTCACGGGGCCTGATGCTGAGCAGCCTCCCATCAACCACTAGACCTTGCACAAAGGCTCCCTGTCAAACCATTACTCAGACACAACTTGTAGCCTGCCAACTCGGCCACCTGCTGATGACTACATTTCTCCATGGAACTTTGTAATCTGAAGGTAAACTTACCCCTGAGCTAACCTGCTCCCTGCATCCGACCTGTGCTCCATTGCGGTCAGCCCTTACTTTTGACTTTGACTCGTTTTAGAATGACCAGATAATCACAGTTGACACTTAGGGCCGGATGTTCAAAGTTATTTAGCAGTTGCATACGGCAAAATGTGTCTTTTGCAACCACTAAATGGCCTTGAACCATCTTCGAACCCTATTTTGCGAGTCTGTAACCTATCACAAAAGAGGGTTTGCGACTTGCTAAAAGCAAGTCGCAGGGTGATGTATGATTGTTTTGTGACCGGGAACGGGGACAAAAAAAAAATCACAGTTACCACCAACTTCAAATTGATGGTAACCCATTTTCAAATGGGAAGGTCCCCAAAGGACCCTTTCCCCTTTGTGATTTGTGTCACCAACATTTTTTCAGAGCAAGCAGTGGTCCCAAGGATCACTGCTTGCTCTGAAAAAATTAAACTGAAACATTTAATTTTTGTTTTTGAAATGCATTCTGTATTCCTTCAAGGAAAATGGGCTGCATTTCTGAACAAAAACTGCTTTATTTAAAAAGCAGTCACAGACGTGGTGGTCTGCTGACCCTATCAGGCCACCTTCTCTGTGAGTGCTGCCATTCCCAAATAGGTCGCAAATTGTGACCTGCCTCATAAATATTAATGAGACAAGTCCCTTGCAACTCATTTGTGAATTGAACATTGTGCTAAAAATCACAATTTGTGAATTGCAAAAGCTGACCAACGTATATCTGGCCCTTTGGTCTTTCTGGCGCTTTTTTCCACATTAACTTTAAAAAAATCATACCTACAGTTCTGCTGATTGGATGTTTGCCAATTTGTCATTTTGTGTGATTTTATTTATCAAAATATTCCCCAATTCACCAAATTGGTTTGGGGTATTTCTTAGGTTGTGTTTTCAATTTATTGGGCACTGCATAAACACTTTACACATTGCTCTAAGCTAAGCCTAACTGCTTTGTGCCAAGGTACCGGAGGGTTAAACACAGGTTTATTTACTGACTTTTTGTGATTCACCCTGATGAAGATTGTGATTACTTGAGGAAGGTTCTGATTCCACTCAGCTAATACTCTGATTTTTACAACACCTTTAACTATACAAAAAACAATTTGTTTTTAACTGTAGAAGGTCAACATGTTCTCGATGCATAGAAGTCCTCATTTTAAAACATTTAGGGGCATATTTATACTCCGTTTGCGCCGAATTTGCGTCGTTTTTTTCGACGCAAATTCGACGCAAAACTAACTCCATATTTATACTTTGGCGTTAGACGCGTCTAGCGCCAAAGTTCATGGAGTTAGCGTCATTTTTTGGCGTGAACACCTTCCTTGCGTTAATGATATGCAAGGTAGGCGTTCCCGTCTTAAAAAATGACTGCGATGCATATGCGTCGTATTTATACTCCCGGGCAAAAATGACGCCCGGGAGTGGGCGGGACTAAAAAACCCGCATTTGCGCCGGATTTTAGCGCCTGGGTCAGGGCAGGCGTTAAGGGACCTGTGGGCTCAGAATGAGCCCAGAGGTGCCCTCCCAAGCCCCCAGGGACACCCCCTGCCACCCTTGCCCACCCCAGGAGGACACCCAAGGATGGAGGGACCCATCCCAGGGAAGAAAAGGTAAGTTGTGGTAAGTATTTTTTGTAATTTTTTTTTTGGCATAGGGGGGCCTGATTTGTGCCCCCCTACATGCCACTATGCCCAATGACCATGCCCAGGGGACAGAAGTCCCCTGGGCATGGCCATTGGGCAAGGGGGCATGACTCCTGTCTTTGCTAAGACAGGAGTCATGTTAATGGCGTCTGGGCGCCCAAAAAAAATGGCGCAAATCGGGTTAAGATGATTTTTTTGCCTCAGCCTGACTTGCCCCATTTTTGGACGCCCAAACGCCATTTTTCCCTACGCCGGCGCTGCCTGGTGTACGTGGTTTTTTTTCACGCACACCAGGCAGCGCCGGTCGGCTAACGCCGGCTAACGCCATTCAATAAATACGGCGCCCGCATGGCGCTTCAGAATGGCGTTAGCCGGCGCTAATTTTTTTGGCGCAAAACTGCGTTAGCGCAGTTTTGCGTCAAAAAGTATAAATATGGGCCTTAGTAGACACACCCAGTGGCTGAAAAGACACACTTTAGACATAACTTAGCTGACATATAAAAACATTTTTTCATGTGGCAAAGGCAAAGCATGTGTCATCAGTACTTTTGAACTGCAACCCTGCCAGATAAAGTGGTGCTCTCTGGAGCCATACATTTGTATTATATATGTGAGTGGTGTAAATACACACAGTAGTCCACACATGACATTTACTTTCCTTCCTAGTTGTGCATTTTTTGTGCCGTCTACAACGGGCTGAAACGTTAAATGTAACTTAACTAAAACCAACCAATGCACAATACAAGGTTAGATGGAAACATGCTCTGAGATACTGCTTAGCAATGGCATAATGTATGTGCAGCTGGGCAGAATAAATGTGGGGGGAACAAGACAAAAATTATGTCCTTTCCTACAGTCTTTTAACTTGGGTAATGACCTAAAGCCCATGGAAACATGCCATGAGTCACTGCTTTGCAGTAGCATAATGCATGTGCCACTGGGCAGAACAAAGGTGGTGGAAACAAGACACAAATTATGCCCGTTCCTACAGTCTTGTAGCTGGAGTAATGACCTAAAGCCCATGGAAACATCCCCTGAGTCACTGCTTAGCAGTGGCATAATGCATGTGCCACTGGGCAGAAGAAAGGTGGGGGGAACAAGACAAAAATGATGTCCTTTCCTACAGTCTTGTAACTGGGGGAATGACCGAAAGCTCATGGAATAGAATAACGTGCTTCAGAAAGTGATATAAAAACATGCCTAATTGAGTCAAGATAACAAAAACAAAATATCTAATTATGTTATATAGCATTGTGGAGTGGAGTATTTGCAATAGCATTTTAATAGATGTTTACTTTATATTCTAGTGTGAAAGGATAATATGGCCTTATTCATAGTTTCACATAAAATAAATGCCCTGCATTCAACCTTAAAAGGCTAAAGTGACAGTGATGTGACTTTGTTTGTATAACAGTGCAATTCTAGTTTTGAACTTGGGAGGTCAAGTGCTTCAAACATTGATTCAAAGCATGAGCGTGTCTAAATATAAAAACATAGGCGAGCATGCCCAAGCATCATGTTAGCAAGACATGCTGACTGCTGGCTCATTTAGTGCCTCAGTTTAATCTGAATATCTGGCATGCTGAGGAATACAGTGGAAGCAAAACTACCACCAGTTTGCTTATACCTGAATGCTGTGCAATGTGAGCCCTGAATCAGAACTCTTTGAGAAGTGGGAGTGTGTGTGCTGATCAGGCACAGATAAACCTAAGGTGACGGCAGTGTGAGGTCTCACTCGGAGTGGGTGGTTCTCCAGTCTTGCAAATCTTGGAAGCTGCTGAGAACCAACAAACCCATGTTGTCTCAGCAACCTAAGTGGGGGAGTGAGGTGGCCCCTGAAATCAGGAATAACGAATCCACGTACACCTGAACAGATTGAGTCATTGCCCTGCACATCCGGTTGTGTGCATTACTGCTTGAGGTATGACTGTGCTCTTTCCAACTGACACCTGGAAGAGCTCTGGGAACCAGGGGAAACCCCTTAATATGCTGCTGGAAAACTGATGGTTTGTGGATCTCTTCTTTTTGATGCTAGTACCTACATTTCACCATGTGCAATTCTTGAGGTGCACAAACTGATGTCTGCTAAAGCTATATGATATGAAGGCCCATCACAACCCAGCACAGACGGAACTAGAGTGTGCTGCATTCACTGACTGGAGTGCAGTGGCAGGCTGTAGTGTGCAGCAGTAGTGAGGCAGGTACGCACATACACACACTCTCATTCACACCCAGAACACTCAGATACACAGCATGCACATATGCAGAGATACACACATGTTCATACATACACACACATGCACACATCCAACATTTTAAGAAAAAGTACCTGGCTACAGCAGTGATCTCGGGTAATGGGAGGGAAGCCTCTATGGTTCCTGGAGGATTTAGACTGACTTATCTTTTCATTGGCTCATCTAGTTATGGGTCATCAAATGAGAGGAGTTCTCAGCCCCTTGCTCATCACAGAGTGGGATGGGATCTGTCAGACTGCTGACCCTGTTCCACTCTTTAATAAGCACCACTGATGGACACCTAGCCCTGCGCACTATAGGGCTTAAAACTAAAGCACCCGGGTTGGAGTATATCACTGACACTCCCTCTCACCATTAGGGGAGGTACATAGAACAATTTACCAGGTCAGAGACATCATGTCCACTGGGCTGTGAGATCTTCAGCCCAGCAAATTTTAATTCAGGCAGCTAGCTCCTGACTGCCTAACGTGACCATGAAGAGTGTCTGAAAGACAGTCTTCCTACTAAGAAAAAGGTAGAGGGGCAGTGCTGGGGTTGTTATATATGTGTACACTTAAACTCTGATTATGAGCATCTATGTAACACCACAGGTTGTAAGTGCCTCATCCAGATTCCGCTCCACATGGCTTTGCAGACTTTTTTGCAACTCTGCACAGAGTGAGGAAAACTCACTGAACTCCTCCAACTGAGTGGAATTCTTCACCCAACCCTAATGTCTATCTATATATATATATATACATACATACACATTAGGGTTATACATATATATATATTTATATACTTGCGGGTTATAGGTACCTTACAGCAGACGATATAGTTACTTCATAGATAATTATAACTGTTGAATTTCTATTGGTTTATGTGTGTACATTCACAACCTAACTGCAATGTTCCTGTAACCTTTGGTTTTTAAATGAATATATATATTTTTTTATTCTGTTTCCTAACTTTGGCTGTGTGCAGCACAGGTTTGCTGCTGGGCCTGGCCTGTGGCCAGGCCCTGCTGCCTACCTCATATATGCAGCTTGACTCTGCACCACACGCGACCTTCGGCCATGCATGCCAGAGGCTGAGACCTTTACTACTAGACCACAGGTGACTCTTTACCATGCAGTATCCAGACATAGGTACGATATTCAACTCAAAGATTTTGATGGGGAAAAATGTTAAATGTTCCATCACTAGAGCTGTTTAATATTCAAGCAATGCACTGCCATGAGATACCAGGATTTGTCACATATCAACAAAGCCAGGAAACATGTTAAGAAAACTGTTTCTGCATTCCTCAGAGACCATAACATGGGCTCCATGTAGAACAACAATTAATGTTTTTACATGGAGGGTATATATAGAAGTGATTGAGTACACTTCACAGACAAAGGCAAGAGGGTCTTTCTTAAAAATGTGACAGGCTGCATCCTGTGTTATGTATCATTATCATCCACAAACAATAAACACAAAGGCTTTTCTCAGAGCCATCCTATTTCCCAAAAACTAGTTCATTTGATTTTGAAGTCTCTTTTTTTTAATTCTTTTCAAAATTTGGTCATGAATATGCAAAACAAAAGCATACCTTCAATACACACCAGTACATTTAAAATTCACAAATATTCAAGTGATTATGTGCCTCATACTGAGTGCAAGACTGCCTAAATGAGTCTGAGACTTGATGCATGAGTGTCTAAGTGGGTGTGTGAGTGGGTGTGAGAATGTCTGAGTGGGTCTGTGAGTGGGTGCATAACTGTCTGAGTGGGTCTGTGAGTGGGTGCATGAGTCTCTGAGTGGGTCTGTGAGTAGGTGCATGAGTGTCTGAGTGGGTCTGTGAGTGGGTACATTGTAGTGGGCCCATATTAGTTAGTCACTTGGGCACACTGATAGCCTAGCTTAGGCTTGAGGCCTGTGCGTTTTTATCCAGTTGCCATTTAGTGGTATTGTTTTCATTTTATTACGAGCTGCTATTCTGTAAAAGCGTCATTATCAGTGCTATGGATGACATACTTTGCACCACGTCCTCAGGATCTAAGAATAGAATGTGAGGCACACAAAACAATATTTTTTATTGCCGGCCCCAAGACTGTGTAAACAGTCCAGTGCTTAGGTACATACCTGTGTCAGGCTTCTGAACATGTCACCTATACAAATATTTTGTAGGACTAGAGGGGATTCGAGCCAGAATTTCCATCCATGCTGCATGCCTGTTTACGGTCAACCTCAGCCTTTGTGTCTCTACAGATCCTCATCTGGAGACTGACGGCCTGACGTAGTATCAAGGTAGCGGGGGTGGGATGTGCTTCTCATGGACACTGTACGGACAGATTTGGCTTACATCGCCATGCTCTCACTATGGGGCTAGAGATTAGGCTTTTGGTAGGAATTCTATATTCATGCCATGACAATATGTTGGGGTTGTTCATCTGTACATCTCTAATTTGTACAGTCCTAATTTTGTTATTCCTCATTATCCTAATCATTGCAGCTCATGCATTTTCTTATACATTGCAGTCTTTTCAATAAATACATTGAAAACTATCCTGCATCTCTTTTCTTACCTATATGTGTGTAAGAGACTTGTATGTGGAAAGAAAAGGGTAAAGCTTGTTCTACCATGATTTCCATGAGGGGTCTTCAGGGTTCCATGCACAAGGCTGCTGCAAATCACCTTTACTGGTTGGGTTTTGGTGAGGTGCTGCTAGTGAGCTGGGCGGGATGAGCCGACATCTGCCAACTGGTGTGCCAGTGACTCAGTTGCCTACAATGCAGGGATGCTGCCACCCCAATTCCAGCAGTATCGTTGGAGTATGAGATTCCTTATGACATGGTGCCACCAGCGATGGTGTAGGCACTAATTTTCCTGAGTATCTCTGTCTTCAACACACTAAAGGTACCCTAAGTACCATCACACAGAGGCATCCGTGGTCTTAGGGGCAATCCTCATCAGCTAAATAGGGAGGATCTATCTAGGCGTAGGTTGCTCATAAAAGGATTTTTCCCTGTTGGTGTTCCCAACCCTAGCACCTATTCTTTAATATGGCAAATCCTGTAAAGATCAGGGACAACTGCAGATATCTTCTCACGCAGTTTCTTTTAGCACATGGCTTAACAGAAGAGAGCAGGGATGTCACGTTCGTCGTGGAAGCCCACGATGAATAAAGGACATAAATATTCTACTTGTGGGTCACTTTTCCTGAAATAGATGCAAATACACATACATTTCAGGTATACAGAATAGCAAATGTATCACAACAGTATTGAGCTTGACGATACTTAGAGATACATCGCTCTTATCAAGAGCATCAAAACCTATTCAATAGCGCCCTTGAACATTTAATACAACCTGGGAGATTAGCTCGTTTTACCATGATAAACCAACATGGCCAACACTTGGCATGTATACACCACATCCAAATGTGCAGACTATGCCAGTAGTTGAACTATGCTGAACTATGCACACTTTACAATTAGCTAGTAACAATAAATAGACAAGTAATACAATTCTTGATGTGGACTTTGAACACCGTCCCATCAAGGGCTGCTCCAGCTGCTCATCAATTGGAATTCTGGGAATTAATCCACAAACAGTCATCCACTCAATAATGGGAAAAGCACCCATAGAGTGGGAGAAGATTCAGTTCTGGATTGCACAAAAAAACTAGACCAACAAAACCACAAATACAGTGTACCAAATCTAAGGAAGGTACCAAACAAGCACAAGAGGGTTCTAAGACATGCTGGGATAAACAAAAACAAAATAAAGACAGAAGAAGTCAGAGAGGAGAATCTCCACAACCGGAGACCTCTAAGACCGCCATGGACCTCCAGGGCTGCAGTGGAAGTCTCACCACCGTGGAACCAGTGGTGCAGACCGCCATATTATAACCGGAGCGGTTTGGCCACTGCCAAACCCCTGTGTCCCCACCTGTCCCGCCACTTTACTGTGGCCCACCAGGCTAGAGGTTTCCACCTGCAGTCTGGCGGGAGTTGAATAAACACCAAGGTTATTCTGACTAAGGACACAACCAGCATTTTCCTGGCGGTCTTCCCGCCACAAAAATGCTGGTTGAAAGGTATCCTGATGACAGGAATTTGCATCCCTGTTGCCGGGATACCCCCCAAACACTTCCGCACATACGCATGCATGCACCCACACACACACACTCACAACATTCACCCTATAGACACGCATACATACCTATACACATCATACACGCTTACACTCTCCATCACCCACCTCCTCTGTTCAACTACATACAAACATACACATCCCCCACCCCCTCATTCATCTTCACACAACCACTCCTCCCACCACATCGTACCTCACTGCACACACACACACACACACACACACACACCATATACATATACAAACATACCCATGCACACCCCCACCCCTGTCCACATGCATACACACATGTATCACCACATTTACACACAGACACACATGCAGGCATGCACAATCACTCCCTCTCCCTCACCCCCACATTCATGACATGCATACACACACTCATACACCCATTCACTCACCCCCTTCCCTTGCAGATGACTCCCTATCGAATGAGGTGCTCCTCCGTGAGGGGATGGGACCCTGCGCTCCCACCACCGGCACTGCCACGCCAGATAAAAGACCGCCACACGGAATTACTAGTTGCCACCTAATATCCGACCACCGGTGGTGTGGATATCCGGTGGCAGTCATATTATGGCGGTCGGAAAACTGCCAGCACTTTAAAAACTCCTGATAGATACCAATATACTGATATACACTCTTGTTTCCTTCAGGAAAACACCAGACAAATGGAGTGAGAGAGTGGGACGGTCTGAAACACGAAGTGACTACACCAAGCCAAAGAAGGACTTACATTTCTCAGAAGCCTACATTAAAAAAAGAGGACAAATCCCCTAAAAATAAAAAACAATTTAAAAAGAAAAAGGTGTCTGCAATTTCAATGAAAAATGACAGCCATGCTGAGAACGCTGTTGAAGAACAGGACTTCGGCAGTGACTCTGCTAGAGAGTGTGGCAGAGGTCACAATTTGTCACCATAATCTTATAGATTATCTGGATGTGACAGCAACTAACGACTTTCTCATCATCAAGACAGCAGACAGGTGCATCTCCTTACCTAAGAGAGTCTATGAATTAAAAATTCAAATTGAGGGAGAAATAGAGCACACTATTGAAGTAATATTTTGGGAAAATTTAAACTGCGATATTTTATAGGCAGAAAAAGTTTGGCCACCTGAATTTGTCTGCAAGCTTCCACATGGGGAAGATGTCATTTTTCCTTCTTTCTCTGTCCTTTTTCCAGACTCTGTAAAGGGAGCCTATGCTGCTGATTGGGCTCTGGTGCAGAATCCAGTGCTGTACCACAACCACGTTGTGTGGGATAAAGAATCCCCCTACCATGTAATACCAAATAGATCTTCATCACAGCCTCAACCTCAATATCTTATTAAACACAAGGCTAGAGCTCCAGTGAGGGAGATTTTAACACAACTTGAGTACCAGAGAGTAAATGAACCCTGTGTATGTGCAACAAATGACTCATTATTCCTTGTTGCCAAACCAGATCATTCATATAGAATAGCCTCATATTACAGACACTTAAATGGTCACACACACACCTCTGCAATACAAAACGCACACAGCACAGCACTAAATAACAACTTAGTGCACAAAAAATCCAAAATAACCTTGCATATTTCTATCTGGATTTTCTGCCAAATCTTGCACCTGAAAGTCAGGATCATAGGGCCTTTAGCTCATTAGGCTCGTTGGAGCGCTTTTAGTGATTACCACTAGGGTATAAGAACAGCCTTGGGTTGTTTTTAGCTCGAGTGACATCAATACTACATGAGGTTGATTCCGCGGCGTTGTCTTATGTGGATGACATTTATCTCACAGATAACAACCTCAACATAAATCTGGTTGGGTGGATTTGTTCGTGTTAGGATTCGCTGGCCAAGGCTACAAGTTCCATTTCAGGAAAATTTAAATTGCTTTCCTAAGTGACCTATTTCTGGGATAGAACATACTTTGTAGAAAAACGCCCTCAACGTCAACCTCCAAATACCATTAAGAAACTGTAGTCATTGCTGGATTTCTTTAACTTTGGCAGAACATACATACCTGATGATGCGTAACGCATTAAATCACTCTATGATTAAATTCATCTAGATTTTTCAAGCAAACACTGAACAATGGAACACACATGTATTATCAGAGAACTGCAGCAAAACATTTACACATGTGGCAACAAAACAAACTTACCCATCAGAATAATTGCTGGTGCCATGTGCTTTACCTGTGTCACATTAAATGAAGGTGACAGTACCCATAGCATAAAATAAAGTTTGTATTCCAACGCAGAACAATGTTTGGCACCAACAGAAAAAATACTGACTACTGTTCAGATGGCTGCCATCAAGGAGAGGCCACTTGCCCAAGGGAAACACATTATTGTTGTTACCCCGCTGCCAGCCCTTGAGGCGGTCACCAAAGCTAGCCAAATTCAAAAGCATTACATTCACTTTGGATCAATGGGCAACCTCCCTGACTGCCACTGATGTTGATTACATCTTTGACCCAAAACCTCAGACCCAGGAATTCCTGCAGTATGAACAGGAGTACCCCACACCTACTAATATATTACCGCTAGACGAATACAAAGCTGTCACTTATACTGATGGCTCAGCATAACCAGCTGTAGGTACTAAACATAAATACACAGCTGCTTGCACTGTCATAAATGGAGCGATGAGGGATGGTACATTCACCCTTATAATACCTACATGTAGACCCTAGAGGACTACACTGCTCATTTGGCAGAGCTTAAGGCTCTTGTACTGGCACTGAAACATACGGATTCTGATCAACCAACACCTATTGTGTGTGATTCATATTATTCTGTCCAGTCTTATAATGATTACTTAAATCACTGGTACCTATATGGCTTCAGAGATTCCAAAGGGAACAACATCAAACACAGAAACTTGTGGGGGAGGGTAGCTGACGTTTGGAACAGACTACCAAAGCTCATGCAGTACACACATTGGGCCATCAACGTGTAGGAATACATGTTGATAGGAAACACTTTGGCTGATGAACCTGCCAAATCTGCAGTAGCTACAGCTTCTATTGCTGCAAGAACTTGTCCATAGACAAGGTTGGATAATGAGACACTGGCTGCTGAGAAAGCTGCAGCTGACGGCGAGCCTTTACCAAAAACATTCCCTGAAAAATATTTTTAGCATCACAGTTGCCAGAACATTGCATTTGCAACCATTTCAGGGGTAGGAGATCGTGTGATCCCCTACCAAAACCAGAGAACAGATCTCATCAAAGCAGCGTATGAGGGTGTTGCTTCTGCTCATGTAGGTATGGGGACTACAATATCACTATTACAAGAACGCTTTTGGTGGCTAGGTCTTAACAAAAAGAACAAGCAATATGTCCTTTGCTGTGATATTTTCCAGCAAATTAAAGGGTCCACCGTTAAATGCCCATCCATCAAACCATTAAAATGTTGCACCTGGACCACTGTGGTCCCTTACAACCTGGTGATGCATACAAATACATCTTAGTCACTGTCAATTATTTTTCCAGATTCCCGTGGGTATGGCCATAATGGTCAGCTGACGCTCAGACTGGTATTAGAGATTTGCTAGTCTTTATCAGGGCATATGCAGCCAGAGCATTCCACTTTGACCAGGGCCCTGCCTTTGTTTCTAGGGCATTCAGGGACACCATAGGAACGATGGCTGCTCAGCTCCATTATTACTACCCCAATCATCCTGAGGGAAACAGTGGTGCGGAGAGGAAGAACAAAAACTTGAAGCAGTCCTTAACAGCGAGAGTTATAGGTTCAAGCAGTAGCTGGCTTCATCAACTATATGGGGTTCAGAGAGCCCTAAATAATCTGACCAGAAGGTCCTTAGAAGATCGCACCCCATACAAGGTCCTGTTTGGGATACCTATGTATGTCCCTGATCTTGATGGTTCTGTGCAGTGGTGGCAGACACAACAATGAATATATTGCTGTTTTTCAGGAGCTATTTTCATGATGAGAATTAATTTTCCTCTACTGCAACCTTGGGAATAAGGGATTTGTCAAACAACATCTATGGGCTGGATTCCTAAGGTAGGGGATCTAGTGTACACACCGCCACACTCAAAATACACACACACTAACAAAACAACACCACAATGGACAGTTCAAATTGCATACACCTGAAACCCATACACATACCACACCAACACCGCTATAAAACACACATCCACATTGCCCACAACCCTTTACGAATACCAATAATTGCCAGCAGAGAGAGATATCAAGAGCAGCCACACAACCAGAGCCACATACCACCATCACCTTATGCACTACCCACGCACTATACATCACACACCCCAACACATCACTCTACACATCCTCACCCACCCCACTCACACTACACCCATGGCACCACAACAACACCCCAGATTCCTTGAGGAGGAGCTAAGGGTCATGGTGGAGGAAATCATCCAGGTGGAGCCACAGCTACTTGGATCACACGTGCAGCAGAAATCCATTGCTAGGAAGATGGAGCTATGGCGGAGAATCGTGGACAGGGACAAAGCTGTGAGGTGGAACGACCTACATCGGAAGGTGTGTTCCATTGCAGCAAGACACCAGCTCACAGTACAGAGGACTGGTGGTGGACCCCCACCTCCTCCTCCACAACTAACAACATGGGAAGAGCAAGTCTTGGCAATCATGCATCCTCAGGGCCTGACAGGAGTCAGAGGAGGACTGGATTCTGGTAAGTCAAATCTCTATTACTATCACCCCTCTACCTGCATACCATCACCAACCCCCACCCTTACCCTCACTCCCATCACTTCACCACCTCCCACATACCCATCATCACAACCCACCCATCCTAATACCAAGCCCTGCATGCAACACCAATGCATGGACACCCCTCACAGACCTGCATGGACACCTATCACCACTGCATGCACACTGGAGAGTATCACCTCCCCCACCAAATAGCAACTCACAGAAAGGCAAATCTGCCAGGGCAACAACAACCATAGAGGGCAACACACCCATGCACAATATGTCACACACAGAAACAATAACACTGCATTTACATCCCCACAGGTATCCCAGCCAATGTCACCGGAGAAGAGGTGCCAGCAACATTCAGTCCCCCCATAGAAGAGGCCCACAGTGATGACAGCAGCTCTGGTCACCTGGATCTGGATGACCAACCTGGCCCATCAGGGACCTCCGGACAGTTGGTTACCCAGGCACAGTCTCACACCACCACAGAGCCTCCCCCTCAGGAAACACCACCACAGCACCCATCCAGTGGGCCCATACCTCTGTCCCATGGACACGTCAATCAGCAGTGTGTCCAGCACTACAGGGAACCCACGGCACCCCCCAAACCCAGGAGAATCAGGGACCTGGGGTCAGTGGCATTGAGCACACAGTTCAGGGGACAGAGGCACAGGACAACAGGGAAGCTGGGAGGACTGCTGTGCACCAGGTGGGAGGACAGGCCCAGGGAACCGACTCTCCAGGAGGCACTCACCGCTATCCTGGGAGCACATCAACATTCCCGGGAGACGCTGGGCCAGATCCTGGACAAGATGCAGAAGAACATGCGGCTGCAGGAGGGAGAGTACCTGGGGATCAAGGAGGACTTGAAAGCCTTTAACACCACCCTGGTCTCAACTGCAGAGGTGCTGGCAGACATGGCCAACAGCACGAGGGAGGCAGTGGCACACCAGCTGCCCCTGACACTAGCCAGACTACTGAACAGCCCTCCGCTGCCGCTAGAGGACAGGATGCCCCGCCACAGGACCCACAGGACCAACAGTCCACCAGCACCTCTCCCACTGCAGAAGGAGAACCACCCCGCAAACGTTCCCTGCGATCCAGGCAGAAGCCAGAGACTATTGCCAAGACCCCTGCCAGGAAATAAGACTCTCCTGATAGTCATCCTTGTGTCTCACTCTGTTACCCTGTCCACCTTAAACTGCCATTGCTCCCCTTCCTATGCCCCCTTTGATAATGCACCTGTACTACAAATAGACTGAAACTATACCCTGGACGTTCCTCCATCATCACCCCAGCCAAATGCACTTGCCCCCCTACTCCTTAGCACTTAAATAAACACCCTTTGAAAAATACAAGTATGGAGTATGTCAAATGATTTAAGTGTGTATTCGTTTAACTTGCTTTAAACTTTGCAGTTCAACTGTACAGTAATGTATACATTGTAAAGACCTGTAGTTGGCTGCAGTGAACACACCAGGAGCAATAGGGGGGCACCAACATCTGCAAAAAGAGATGCTAATGGGTACAGTGAGTGGGCATAGAAGTAGGAATTCACAGCCTGCCAGTGACAATGTCACACATCAAAACGTCAATGAAATGTGAAATAACACTGTCTTACCTGTGTGTCATTGGAAGTATTGATGAATGACTGCACTTCTGTTGTCCTCATCTTCACTGTCAACAGGGTTCACTGCTGCTACACGGCCATATCCAGCCTCCTCCACCTGCAGAAAAGGCACACGGCGTCTCAAGGCAAGGTTGTGCAACATGCAGCATGCCACGATTATCTGACAGACCTTCTCGGGTGAGTAGCACAGAGATCCACCTGTTAGACGGAGGCACCGAAACCTGGCCTTTAGGAGGCCAAAGGTACATTCAATAATCCTTCTTGTTCGCCCATGTGCCTCATTGTAACGTTCCTCAGACCTTTTCCTGGGATTCCTCACACAGGGGTCAGTAGCCATGATAGGTTTGGGTAACCTGAATCACACTAACCCTTCTGTTCCACGCCATACCCATACACCAACATCCACTGGGTGGGAACCAGGGCTCACCTATTACCCACACCCTGTGCCTCTGGAGTTGGGCCATCACATTTGGGATGCTGCTATTCCTCAGGATAAAAGCATCATGCACCGAGCCTGGATACTTAGCATTGACATGGGAGATGGACTGGTCTGCCAAGCACACCATCTTCACATTTACAGAGTGATTTCTGAAGACCTGTTCATTTCGTCGGGGGGGACAAATGCAATATGTTGGCATCAATCACACCAATAATGCTGGGGATATGTCCCATTGCATAGAAGTCAGCCTTCACTGTGGCCAAATCCTCCACCTGGGGGAAAATAATGTAGCTGCACATGTGCTTAATCAGGTCACCCAACACTCGGGTCAGCACTATTGTGAACTTTGGCTGTGACATTCCTGCTGCCAAGCCCACTGTCACTTGGAAAAACCCTGTTGCCCAAAAATGGAGCACTGATAGCACTTGCACAAGAGGGGGGATCCCAGTGGGGTGATGGATAGCAGAAATCAGGTCAGGCTCCAATTGGGCACACAGCTCTGTGATTGTGGCCCTGTCAATTCTGTAGGTGAGGATAATGTGCCTGTCCTCCATTGTTGCCAAGTCCACAAGGGGTCTGTACGTGGGGGGATGTCTCCATCTTCTATTCACCCACAGCGGTTGCAATCTATGGGGCAAAAGAGTGAGCAGCTGGTCATTATCTGTACATTGTTACCACCACAGTACATTGCATATTGTGATTGTTGCAATATTTTGGTGTTGTATGTACAGAATGTGAAATAGTGAATTGTGACGCAGTTAGGATCCATGACCTGCCTCCCCCCCCACCAAAATGGTGTCCCCCTGTCCTGTATGGAGGTACAGGTGGAAATGAGGGATTTCGGCTGACGCTGTGCGCCGTTGTGGAAGGTGGTCGGGAACCGCCGTGCAACTCCTTATTGGTTATCACTGGGCCCTATGGATTACTGTGGCCAATGGTGATGTACACCAGCGGTGACGGTGTGCACCGCTGCAGATGTCACTGCCATTTTCTATCTGTTCACTCACTTACTAGCTGACCCTCAACAGGAGAGGACATATACTGAACGTGCTGCTGTGACCTGTGTCTGGATCCTACAATGGCTCGTGTGACTGGGGAAAGGGCCCCTGCCTTCACCTCAGCAGAGTTGGAAAGACTGGTGGATGGGGTCCTACTCCAGTACCGACTGCTGTATGGGCCTCCAGACCAACAGGTGAGTACACTGTGAGTACGATGCATGGGTCATGAATGCATGGGGTGCTTTGTGTGAATGCCTTGTGTAGGGGGAGGGATAGTGGATGGCCATGGGCAGTGTGCAGCATGTATGCTGGGGCATGTCTGTGCTAATGGGGATGGTAAGAAGCATGGTGTGCCATGAGTGTAACAGGCAGGATGGTCTTACTAATACCTTTCCCTGTGTGTATTTCCTCTGCAGGTCCGCGCCCATCAAAAGAAGGGTATATGGCGTGCCATCGCCAAGGACGTGCGGACCCTGATGGTCTATGGCAGGCGGAGCACCCAATGTTAGAAATGGTGGGAGGACTTGAGACGCTGGGCATGTAAGACGGCGGAGGCCCAGCTGGGGATGGCCACCCAAGGAGGAAGGGGTGCCCCTGGAACCCTGACCTGGCCTAGCCAGAGCTGGATGGGCATTTGGGGGAATCACAGCAGCAACAAGGGGGTACGTACAGTGCCCTTCATTACTACTTACGCCCCTCCAATCTAGCCAGTAGGCATCCAGTGGTGTGTGGGTCCCAGGTATGCTGCAGTTGGTGGTATCTGTCCCTACCCATGGCCTGGTAACTAGCATTGTAACTGGTAGTGCATTGCCTAGTGTGTAGAGCTGTTCCCTGTGTGTGAGTGTGTTGTGTACACCAACAGTGGTGTTGGTGCCGCCATTGACCAAGTGTATCCTTTGTCTCTCCCCCCTTTTTTGTTTTGTCATCCTGTCCTTATGTGCATTAGCATCATCTGGCGGAGGAGCATAGGCACCAGCGACGGAGGGAGCTGCATTCCACAGGACCCAGGAGGCCGAGTCCACCAACACTGAGGGCACAGTGGGAAGGAGGGCAAGTGGAGCACCACGGCGGAGACAGGAGGGGACAGTTCAGACACGGATACCTCCCCCGATTGAAGATGGTGGTGGTGGACACCTCTTTGCCCACCCCAGCTACAGCCGCCACCCCCGTACCAGCACCGCCCTCCAAGCAGCCCCTCAGCGAGTTGCCCGTGCCCGCTCACCCAGGAGGGTGAGCATCTCCTTTGCCCCTGGCACCTGAGATCCTGCCCCAGTTAGCCCTGCTGCCCTGAGTTAGGAGGCTTTTGACCTCCTGCAATCCATCTCCGATGGGCAGTCAACCATTGTGAATGCCATCTAGGGGCTGGCAGCCCAAATGCAACAGTCCAATGCATTTCTGGAGGGTATTCACACTGGCTTGACGGCCCAACAGAGATCAATCCAGGCTCTGGCCCCCTCTCTGATGGCAGCCATTGTCCTTGTTTCCACCCTCACCCCTCCAACTTCCTCTTCTCAGTCCCATTCACCTCAACCCCAACCTATCCCAAGCACACAGGCAGATGAGCATGCACACAGACCCAACACACAAGAACAGACATGGCAAACACAAGCACCACACTTCATCCCACAGGCACTCACACAAACACCATACAGATGCAGACATACCAACATCTACTGCCTCCTCTGTGGCCCACTCTTCCTCGTCCTCCACCTCCCTTCCAGTTCCATCTACACTCAGACCTGGATGCCCTACATCCTTATCCACTACCACCATCACCAGCACACCTATCAGAGCACACACCTCACTGGCAGTCCCCACCCCACATCCATGCACACATCACCTGTGTCCCCTCCCACTGTGTCTGTGCCCGCACTCAGACACCCAACAGCCATCCACCTCACAACAGCATCCAGCCCATGCACCTGCACCCAAACACAGCCGACAGATACCTCCTACAACCACTCCCTCTTCCTCCACTCCCAGACCTTTTCCTTCTTCCTGCCCCAATGTCCCTAAGAAGCTTTTCCTCTCCACCGTTGACCTCTTCCCTCCCCCTCCTCTCCCCCATCCTTCACGTCAGGCCAGGGTGGTCAGAACCCAGGCAAGCACCTCAGCCACCCAGTCCATGGGCACAGTAGTGTCCCCAGCTACTCCAGGTGGGAAAGGATCCTGGCCACCAGCCAGCCAGACGGAAAGGGTGCCACCCCAAGTCCTTCAAGAAAGGTCAAGGAGCCAGCCTCATCTGCAGGAAGGAAGGGCAAGGAGCCAGCGCCAGCTGCAGGAATGAAGGGCAAGGAGTCACCCCCAGCTGCAGCATGGAAGAGCAAGGAGCCACCCCAGCTGCTGCCAATAGGAGCAAGGAGCCACCCCCAACTGCTGCCAAAAGGAGCAAAGAGCCATCCCCAGCTGCTGCCAAAAGGAGAAAGGAGCCATCCCCAGCTGCTGGCAGGAAGAACAAAGAGCCTGCACCAGCAGGCAGTTAAGACAAGGGGCCTGGTGCTGGGACTCAGCGTGAGCCCCCACCAGCAACCATGGTGGTGCAGCCATCCGAGGCTGCAGGCGATGGGCCGGAGCCTCCTCCCACCACCACCACCAGCTCTGCCAGCAGCACCGCCACCACCACCAGCGCTGCCAGCAGCACCAGTGGGCAGCCATCTGAGGATGCAGAGGATGGGCTGGAGCCTACCCCCACCACTTCCAGCAGCGGCAGCATCACTTCCACCACTGAACACCCGTCACTGCCGGCAGACATTCAGCAAACCTGCCTCCATGGGCTGTTGTGCGGCCTGCCCCTTGCAAATACTGTGGGTATAACACCCAGCTGAGAGACTGTGACCTTGCACTCCCCAAGATCTGCATCACAGGGCACGATGCCCCCTCCAGAACCAGTGGAGAAGCCATCACCTCACCCCATCCTCCACCAGGACAAAGCACAGGGCACAATGCCCCCTCCAGAACCAGTGAAGAAGCCATCCACTTGAGAGACTGTAGCCTTGCACTCCCCAGGACGAATCATAGGGCACAATGCCCCCTCCAGAACCAGTGGAGAAACCATCCACTTGAGAGACTGTGACCTTGCATTCCCAGGACACAGCACAGGGAACAATGCCCCCTCCAGAGCCAATGGGCAAGTCACCCACTTGAGAGACTGTGGCCTTGCACTCCCCAGGACAAAGCACAGGGCACAATGCCCCCTACAGAGCATGTGGGCAAGTCACCCACTCGAGAGACTGTGGCCTTGCACTCCCCAGGACAAAGCACAGGGCATGTTGCCCCCTCCAGGGCCAGTGGGCAAGTCACCCACTTGAGAGACTGTGGCCTTGCGCTCCCCAGGACAAAACACAGGACACAATACCCCCTCCAGAGCATGTGGACAAGTCACCCACTCGAGAGGCTGTGGCCTTGCATTCCCCAGGACAAAGCACAGGGCATGTTGCCTCCTCCAGGACCAGTGGTGTTCCATCTGCCGGCTGAGGTGCCCCCCGTTCCCTGTCCCCCTGATGTGCCTGCCTATTTTTGACCTGATGCCCCTGCAGTGTTCACTCTGTGTTGTTGCAGGAGTGAAGTGTGGCCTTGGACTTTGTAATGTGGCCATGTGGCTCATGAACATTGAGGACTAGGTAGTGTCTCTTCATTTGTAAATATGCATATACTTTTTTATTTGGATGCACGTATTTCTACTATATTTATCTTATTACACTCACTTTTCTCTATTGGAGTTGTCCTTGCATTATTCCTGAGAGGTACGGGGTAAATATGTTATGTTACTGCATCTGCTTGTGTGTATGGTGTTGGGAGTGGGTGTGTGTGTTGGGTGTGTGCGTGTCACTCCCCCCCCCATGTGCTAGGTGGCTGTACTCACCGTGGTCGTCTTCACTGTCATTGGTAATCGTAGTGGAGCAGGACGTAAATCAACATTGGAAATATATGCAGCTCGGGCTCCATGGCGTCGTGGTTCTTCCCTGAGTCTCCACAGGTGAGTCCTTTGACTTCTGAGCTCAGTTTCTGCCAGGCTTTTTATGTCATTGGTACCGCCCCAGAAAAGGTGTCGGTTTCCTGTCTCTTAATACCGTGGGTGTAACATTTCCTTCCGCCTGGCTGTAGGTGCCGTGGCGCATCGATTCCGCCCTGGTGGTAGGTGTGTTAAAGTAGCTGTCTTTCTAATCTGTTTCTGCCATGGTCATAATTTTGCAGTATTTATCGCCAGCCTGTTGGCAGTATTACTGCCACTTTATTACCAACCGCCAGGGTTGAAATGAGGGCCATTATATCTTCTGCAATTGATATCATTCTGAATAACATGTCCTTTTTACAATATGGACAATTGGACAATTTACAACATGGACAATTAATCTACTCAGACTCCTTTGTTTCTCATCTTGCTGTAGAAGGCTGTGAGTATTGGAAAAACACTATTGAATTGAAAAGTGTAATGGGACAAAAGTTTGGCAAATACAGGGTAGTGAAGCTTTGTTTAGAGCATGCCTTATTCCTTTTTAAATAATTTTTTTAAATGACAGACCAGCAAACATCCTGCTTAGGGTTAGCAAAAATAATTACAACATGGACAGAGCCAGATGTGTTCTATCATGCAGTTAAGTTGGACACTGCTGGTTCTCAAAAGTGGCCACGTCCCCTGGAAGCACATTAATGTTAATGTTACTCAATTGTTTGCCATTTTTCATTTGTCCAGACAACAAACAATAATGGCCATGAAAGAAGCAAGTTACATGATGCCTAAGATTGAGAAATTTGAAAAGTTGCCTTTCACTGTAGCAATATCTCCTCACCAGTATGGCTAATACATGGAGTAATAAATCTGCCCATTTTCATTCCACAAAATGCTTAAAGCAGCTAGGAGACAGTCACATACATGATGTGTGAGAGTTGCCTTTTGATTACAAATGTATGCATGGCAAAGCATAGGTCTTTCTTAGGGGAAGCGAATTTGAGACTATTATTAGTCATTCTATGATTTGTAAGCAGGTGTCCGTGCATGGCCTTTGCAATGCGAAGGTCACAAATTTGGCATGCTATCTAAAGGGTACTCCTGTCTCTTTGATTTTTTCAATATTTCAGATACTTTCTAATGGAAGTTATGTGGTTCTGAATGATCAAACCTGCTGCAGAATAAAGCCAGGAATCGCTTACATGATTTCAGTTACTCAAACGTTGACAAGCTCAGCAGAATAAAGGTGCTATTGTTTCAAAAACATACCAACTTCCCAAACCTTTTTGGAGAATTAGTGAGCAGAATATTCAATGCATCGAACATTGTGGGGATGGCGCACTTTTTAAGGTTGTCAATTCTGGATTTGTCAGCACCTTCCAGACCACATTTGAGTAATACCTGTAGCCATGCATTCAGTCTTTTCGAGCATCTTTGTCGGATTCCCTATAACTTTGGTATTAATTGGTGGAATTCTGCTGCTGCTATTTGTGATATGCAATGGCTGTTCTACCTCAGAAAAGTATAGTGATGAAGCTACCACCAGCCCAGCTGTGTTGTGAATGTATGATGCAGTATTTTGGAGCTTCCTTGCTTGGGGAGATGGTGCTTGTTTGGTCTTTGACATTCAGACCGGTCTGGACGTTTATCCAGCAAGTCTTCCATTGCATCTGGTGCCTCTTCGAATGTGCACCTGTAGTGTGTCTTGCCGTGCAGCCTGCATCTCCTGTAGACATGGATCAGCTTATGTTCTTGATGAGGGTTCACTCACGGACATGCCCCTTGAGAATGTGGTTGATTAGCAAGGCATTCTATGAGCCACCGCTCGTGGATTTGCTGGCTCAAATGACATCCGGCACAAGGAACAGTGCTACCTACGCAGTTCATTTTGCACTGGAGGCTACCGCACACTTCTACTCCATGGATCCTTCTGCCAACACATTAATAAACTTGTCACTTGCCAAAGTGAAATGCTACTTGGTCTCAATCTCCCTTGAGGAATTGGAGATTTCCTGCAAGACCACGATTGCTGTTAGAATTTAACCATTGTCTTTTTTCAAAAAAAGAAAAATGTGACAACGAATTGACATTTAAGTTGGCCCCTCTGTTGTCCTGCTTAGCTTGTCAATTTGGATATTGTGGCTAATACATGTTTTTAGCTATGCTTTTAGAGTTTTTACACTTTTTATAAGAACATTTTTAACATTAGGGCTTGGACTTCGTACCCTTACTCCTCCAATTGTGGGGGGTACTGGGTGTCCATTTTAGTTAGTCGTTTGGGCACAGTGACAGCTTAGCTTAGGCTTCAGGCCTGTCCCCTTTTACCCAGTCACCATGCTCTTTTGTTTTTATTCATTTTTCTAAATACGTTTAGTGGTATTGTTTTCATTTCATTATCAGTCACTATTCTGCGACAGCATCATTTTAAGTGCCATGGATGACATACTTTGCATCATGTTCTTTTCCTCAGAATCAAAAGAACAGAATGTGAGGCACACAGAATAATATTTTGTGTAGACAGCCCCAAGAATGCGTAAAGAGTCTAGCACTTAGGTACATACCCCCGCCAGGCTTCTGTACATGAACATAAACATGTCCCCTATAAAAACATCTGGTAGGACAAAGGGCATCAGAGGGGGTTCCAGCCAGAATTTCCATTCATGCTTCATGACGGTTTTTGGTTGACCTCAGCCTTTGTATCTCCATGGATCCTGATCTGGAGACTGGCAGCCTGACCTTGTATCAAAGAAATAAGGGTTCGGTGTGCTTCTTATGGACACAGATTTGGCTTACATCGCCATGCTCTCGCTAAGGTGCTAGAGATTAGGGCCCTCACAACAAGTGTGGTGGTCTCAAGACTGCCACACTAGCAATAGCGGTCGGGCCACCGCAGACATGGCGGTCAGACCACCCTATCATGACCGCAGCAGCTGGGCCATGGTCCTACTGCCGGCACCGCCAGATTGTCATCCTTCGACAGGCTGCCCTGGGGATTATGAGTCACCTTTCCGCCAGCCTTTGCAATAGCTGTCTCACTGAATTGCCCATGCACTCGGTTCGCATTCTTGATTCATCGCAAATTTGTTGTGAAGTATTTAGGCACCTAAATATCCAAATTTAGATTTCTTTTAAAATCTCTAAAACTACTGAATGGATTTACACCAAATGACAAATAGGACACTTTCTGGAGCAACAACGGCCTTCCTGCCAAATTTAATGTCATTTCATTCAGCGGTTCGGACTGCAGTCATGTCTAAAATCTCTATGGAAATTAACGTAGGAAACACACCTTTTGTGATCCTGCTTTTTCTCACCCCCGCTTGACCGATCACCCCAAAACATTCCATGTACAACAAGACGTTAGAGGACACTTTTTTTGGAAAATGTCATGAAGATTCATCAAATGGTGTCAAAGATATAGCCAAGTCAAAAATGCTTTTCCTATGGAAACTAGGTCTAACTATTACTACCTTCTGGCGACCACCAGTAGGAAGGAGTATATCTATATACTCCTGCATTCCCCTGATCTCATCCACCAACAGGTCAGTGCCAAGCAAGCAGCTGCAGGCAGGACCCGCTAATTATAAAACAACAAATCCTCCGCTGATATACTTCAAAGGAAAGAGTCCGCACTCCAGGATGATGCTTTCAACTAATTTATTAAAGCTCACACATATTTACCAACACAGTCTTCCTCAGAGACAGTTTTGTGTGTGGAATAAAAAAACATTTTTTAAAAGGCACACATACACCTCACTTGCAAAAACATAACTGAAATACTAAGCAACTGGAAATTAATTGCCGAAAAAATTCACAACTATGATTGCACCAGTGTATTACAACACGTATCATAAACAAAAAAGGGGGTATTCAAACAACTACGATATGGCCATATGATAATTTCAGCAGTATGATCAACCCAAATGTTTTTACAAAAACACCCCAGTGGTTGCCAATTGGCTTATGAGCCCAACGTATTATTTCAAAACAAATATTTATGGTTAACATGCCAAGTGACATAAATGTACATGGGCAAAAAAGCAGAAAACACTACCCTAAAATACATCTCTTAAAATACATCAACCCACACATAATCTGAAAAGAATATTTAAAGCACATGCAATCAACAATTCAAGTAAAATTTCACAATGTCTTCGAACCACCAAAAAAGAGGAGAGGAAAAAAAGGGAAAGATCAGGGACAAAACAAAAGAATATACTTGTATATTACGCACGGGACAGATTCATCCTAAATGCACATAAAGTTCTTCTTCCATGTTGATGCCTCCAGGATACTTGCTGCCATGCTTGATTATATATTCAAACTCCAACCTTCTTAGGGTCTTCTCCCTGTTCCCTCCTCTTACATTCGCGGGTACCCTGTCAACACTGAAAAATGAAATCTTTTCAGTACTTGGTTTATGTACCTTGTGCCAATGCCTAGCGACAGGGTTACGGGGGGTCCTTCGGTGTAGTAGCACGATAATGTTCCAGGACCTTCTTTTTGACAGGAAAGATAGTACATCCTCTGTAATTCATTCTGCAGGGGCAGACTAAGACATAAACAACATGATCATTATTGCAATTATTAAACCTTTTTATCCTGGAGGTCCTGCCTGTGAGTAATGAACAAAAATATTCTGCAATGAGGTACTTTTCCTATAAGTAACCAAAGGACGTGGAGTTACCTGACCACCAATCATCAGATCTGACTTTACAAGATGGAAATGTCTCTTTAAAATACGTCTGATATTTTCAAATTCACTGTTGCATGTAGTAGTCAACCTAATCTTGTTAGCAGTTTTCTCTTTTTCTTTTTTTTTGGTTATAAATACGCTGTCCCTAGAGATGGCTGTTACCTTATCACATGCCCCCTTGATGCCATTCCTAGAATAGCCCCTAGATCTAAATCCTTTTATCTTTATTGCTTGTTCTGAATTATAGGCTGCTGGAGTACTGCTGTTACATTTAGCTTGAAGCATTTCTTCACAAGGCATGCTCCACTTGGGAGGATGATGACTTTGGGTTAGTAAAGTACTATACCTTCAGTACTCTTCCTAAATAAACTGGTTTGTACAACATCACCCTCCACCTTTACCAGAACATCTAAAAAGTCCATTTCTGATTTATGTGTTCTGTATGTGAATTTCAAATTCAAATCATTATTGGAAATGAGGGATAAAAAGGCATTAAATGTACTCTGTGATCCTTTCCAAATGACAAATATGTCATTGATGTAGCATGTCAAAAATATCAAATATTTTATCCACTCCTCACTCCCCTCTGTCCAAATAAACTGAGACTCACACCATCCCATGAAGATGCAGGCATAGCTGTGCGCAAAGCAATGCCCAATTGCCATCCCAGTGAGTTGTGAGAAGGTGGCCAGGAGTTGTAGTCCTGTGTTGCCACTGAATAGAAACAGATTATTCTCTAGGCAAAACCTTAACATGCTCAGAAACATCATGGAATGATCATAGATATATAAAGGTGTATCTTAGAAGAAATACCTACATGTCTGCACCCCACAATCATGATCAACATGAGTGTATAGGCATACAACATCTATAGTCACTAAGATTTATTCAGATTTCCATGGGATATGTTGAATTTTATTGATGAAATCAGTACTATCTCTACAGTATGATGGTAGGTTCAGGACACAAGAACACAGAAAGAAATCCATATAAAATATGACTGTATTAGCTGTTATTATGGGCCTGCCAGTGGGGATCTTACTGTTCTTGTGAATTTCTGGCAACATGTAGAAACTGGGGACAACAGGTTTATCAACCCTTAGACACTGATATTCCTCAGTCCCTAAAAGACCCTTATTATGCCAATGAAACATGATTGTGAGAAATTGAATCACAGTACCTCTATAAACACCCATGGATGATTTTGTCATATCAACCTGAAAAATACAGTTGTATTTTGGCTTATTTCTGATATCTGACCACGTTCCATAGCACTACATTGCCCCCCGTCAGCTGGTTTAATGGCAAATTACATCATACTCATAAGGGAATCAAGTGTTTTCTTTTGGCCTGGACCTAGCTTACTAGCATAGTCATTTTTACTGCTCTTCCAAAGTTTCATTAGCCATATAATTACAACATCCTGAAAACAGTCTATTGAATCATGGGGGTTACTGAGTTGTATTTGGACTTGGTCTAAAGGGATTTTTACTAGGTCTGTCAATCTCAATACCTAGATTACAAATCACTTCCCTCTCCCTAAGTACCAATTCCCTCAATGAGGCCAAGCCTCCAATGTCCTCCATACAAAAGTTCTCAAATGTATGGCTGTAGGCAGTCGCAAACAGTGAATTCAAACCGTTTTTATATATTTCTTCCTGTTGAGTAAACAACTTCAATAATTTAAATTTTCGAATAAAATGAAACAAATCAATACGAGTTCTGGAATAATTAAAATTTGCAGTGGGGCAAAAAGACAAACCCAGTTGTAACAAGGAATGTTCATCCTCAGTCATTTCATAGTTAGAAAGATTTACGATTGTAAGTGTCTCCTAACTTATTATTATTTTTTTCTTGTTCTGCAGAGTGTTCCTCCCATGCACCATATTTCCTTGTTTGGCTGTACACACCCCATCTAGTTTTCCTTCCCCTTCGTTGCCTCCCCCTCTTCAAGGTTTGTGACAGGAGGCTTGACTTGTTTGTAAAAAAATGTACTCCTCAATTTTAGTAAATGGTACTGGATTGTGTTATCCACCAAATTGTGTTCCTCCACTTCTGAAAAGTTGTCACACCTAGAGTCACTGATCACCAGTTCTTGTTTACTCACACAGTTTACCTGCCTCAACTTTTGGCGTGCCATATCATACTTTTTCCTAAAAGTTAGGATTCTCCCTGTAGCATAGTAAATTTTCTTATGTAGGAATTTCCTTTTCTTCTTTGCTTTAATCTCTTCCTCGTATTTAGAAAGTCTTTTCTCCAGATCAGTCATAAATTGCTCAATCTCTTTCTTTGAACTATGCTTTTCAAACAACTGTCTCAACTTCTGTATCTCCTCTGTGACCTTATTAGGTTCCATGGCTGCATATTTAGACAAGAGTCCCTACCTGTTTTTACATGTAGTTGCCATCAAGCTAGGCCATTCTTTAAGCAGCTAGGGGTGGGGATTTCGGTGTGTCGGTGTAATAAGTATCATCTGGCCCCGCGGGACCCCACCAACTTTGATGTAATTATTGAATGGATCTGGTGGGGAGGAATTGCCATGCCCGCATTGGGAATTGGTCGCCCTCCCCCAGCAGGGTCAGGAGTGCTGATCAACTGGACAGGCGGGAAGCGGACAGGAAAATTGGCTTTTTTTGGGGTGTTGTGTGCATTTATGAGTCAGTCATTTTACAACTTGCTGCATTTCCTCTGTTGTGCCTTCATTATTCTCAATTAATTTCTTTGATCTACCACTGATGTACAGTTTGTGTTCACTGATTTGTCTGCCGGGGGGTAATGTACTGTGCTGTGCCTTTCCTGCTTTTTCCACTGTTTCATGGTTCTTATTGATTGTTAGCCCCTCATGGCATCTAAAGGAGGCTGGGTTGGCAGGAGAAAGGGTAGGGATATGGAATTGACACACCTACTGAAGCTCGTCAAAGCTAAATTGGGCAACGAGGGGAGTGCAGAAGTGTGTGCGTCAGAGCAGGAGGACGATTGCATGGTGGCAGACTGCCCATTGCAATCCCATTTTCCCCTGTGGGCTGCCTTCCCACCAGTCAAGCACAGGACTAAAAAGCCATTGCAAGCTCCCTCTGATACGTTGAGTGAGGCAGTACCTGCCCCACCACCAGTTGCACCTTTGCCCCAGCAGCATCCATCCCTGTGGTCCATTAGCCCATCCAAACCCAACAGCATAAAGTTGAGGGTGTGCCAGGAGCCCAACGTAGTTCTCAAATACAGCCTATCCCTGCTTTCTCACTGCCAGCAACATACAACCTTAGCAATCATTAACTGAATGCCACTGAATCCCAGGGGATTTATGCAGCCTTAGCGGACATTAAGCAGGGACTTCTATCCCTGTCTTCGGGGACTGTGGAGCCCCGCAGTGACCACCCTCAGACCTCAAGGGCGAATGCTTCTTAAACTACCCCACCGCAGTCTACCCCATCACCACTGATCGTGCCGGCTGCCAAGGAGAAGCCAACTCCTCTTTCCCAAGAGAAACGAAAAGACTCTCAGAATGCCGCCATGATAGTGCTGTTTTCAGTGGCTCAATTGCTGGCCAAGGTGCCACCCGCCAGCTGGCAAGGTAGCCCCAACCCCCTCCCCCCACTAATAACTGCTCCTTGGACCTCATCCAATGACATTACAGTAACCATTGCTGACATTAATAAACAGGTAGAGTCCATTGAGAAGACACCCCTGGTGAGGATGGGGATGTGCAGCATAAGAGGTCAGGCAACTCCCAACCATCAGAAGCTAAGGGGCTTCCTGGTGCAGAATCAGGTAAGAAAGCTGGCAAGGGAGGACAGAAAGTGGGTTCTGCTTCTACTGCTGATCATGGGCGGCAAGACACGTTGCTATCCAATCTAGACCTGGTAAGTTGGCCTCACACTTGTAGGTAGAAAGAAAGAAAAAATTGGGAAAGGGTAATCTTTTGATGTATTTTCTTTGATAAGAGCCAAAAGAAGGGAGTGGGAACAAAAAGATAAAGAAGATAAAGATGCTTCATCTATGGAAAGGAAAACCTAGGGTTCAGGAGGAAATAGCAAATTAGTTATTTGGGTTTAATGTATACATGTCCCTTATGCTCGAGAAGGAGCCAGAGGTCGCAAACTCAATTATATTTTTTTCCAATAAGGTATTGAAAGCACACCATGTGTATGGAGGTACTTCTTGGTTAGATTATGGCCGGGATTGTGGGTGGGTAAAAGTGGAGGGTATGGATATTGGGTGGGACCAGACGGAGGTCAATGTATGGCTGGAGAGCGCTAATAACAAGACCACACTTAAGCCTCGTTTTTGCCAGCCACATGCAGGAGATAAGAAGGGCTCATGTTGGGCCTTCAATAGGAAAGCATGCATGTGCCGTGCAGGTTCCTGTAAATATAAACACATCTGTTCCTTTTGCGGCCATCTGTCCCACCCAGAGTTCAAATGTAGCAAAATGTCCAGGGATTAAGGGAAAGAGGGAGTTAAACCTTCCAGCAAGTTGTGAGTTTCACACCCCTATCCAAACTACCAGGCTCATTCCATGGCTTAACATATTCCCAACACTCATTTATCACATACATATAGTAAAGCAGGAAGTCCCACACAAAATGAATTGAGTAAAAGGATATTTTCATTGAGACCATAATCCACAATGCAACCAGTGCCAAACTTGTCAGCTGTATCAAGTTTTCTTTTTTATTCATAAATATCGAGCAACAAAAAAGAGTTCATTGGTGACCAGACAAAATAGTGAAAAAGTGCACCCCAGTGAAACACACCAAAACAAGAAAAGGAGGTTTCTCTTATTGTGACAATAGTTGTTGTGTTGATACAAAGTTATAGAGAGGCACAATTGGTAACCATGTAAATGTGTACATAGGGCAAATCCATATGTGAGGTGAGCAATTCAGGAGTCTGTCTTTTGAACTGTCAGTAGCGTTTTGAGCCATACAGGGATACCTGGGTCTCATGAGAACATAGATAACCTGGGTGATGGTTGCCTGTTCAATAGGGCTAGAAAAATGGATGGATTAGTCCAAAGAGGACAGCCTCATTTGCCAGGGGTCATAAGAACTCAGAATGACCTATGTAAGAGCACCAGGGGCCAGGAGTACTCAGAATGACCTATGTAAGAGCACCAATGTGAGGAATAAAGATGAAAGAAGGTACTCACAGAACTAGCTGTTATTTCTGCAGGGCAGCTGTGAGCCTGTGAATATAGGGTGACTGTGTGCCTTCAATAAGGCAAGGCTCTACAATGCAGTAATTGGAAGCGTCCTCTTGATTAGAGGGACGTTAGGACAACTTTTCCCTCCCACCCAAACCTATGTTTAGGCTTTCATCTCGAATCCTAAACCCACCCCTAGTTAGCAGAGGCCTCCTCCAAAGCAGATTCCTCAGGACAGCACCAAGGGCAGGGTCCAGCAAACCTAAGCCAACCAGAGGATGTACACTCCTACTTGGGGGCTTAGATGCAGAGATCATAAGGGTGGACACAGGACTACAACTCCTGGCCACCTTCTCACAGCCCATTGGTTGGGGGGCAGTGCCTGGAAATTAGGACAAGGGCACAATGAGGCAGGAGTGCCCCTCACGGATGCAGGTGGTTACACCTGTGTGGTCATAGCATTTAGGATTGAGGAAGGGCCCTGGTGTTGTAGCTGTCCAGAGAACACATAATTCACTGCTTAATCTGTGATGTTTTTTATTTCTCGCATGTGCCTAATTCTTTGCACTGTATCACAAGGATCTGTCATAGGAATGTTTTCACACCACTGTGATTTTCATTTAAGCTTGATGTTTTCACTTGACTTCACTGTAATAAAATCTGCTCCACCAATGCCACAGATCTCTGTAAGTTGTGTTCGTGCCTCGTTTGGATCATGTTGCGATGTGGGCATCCAGATTCTATGCATAGATTCAGTATAATCATTCATTATGCTGCTGTACTCACATGTAAACTGCAGTGCAGGACCAGCTTTAGGGCAGTGCGACCAGCGGAGCCACACCTGGTGCTGCCTTGGGAGGAGGGCAGGGATCATGTGTTTAGAAATAACTTATAGGTTTAAAACCACCAGCTGCAGAGGTCTTTCACACAGTTTTCAGAAAACAATAAAAATGTTTAGATAACTGCTGATGAATGTTGCTGTGGCAGAGAGATGAGTTTTGTATAGTGGCACCATGGCTCATCATAATAATTAGTTAATAAACCAGCTGTAAAGAATGTGTACAGTGCTGATCACAGAACTGTAATTTGTGTAAATAGCTCAATGGGTTACTGCATTTGTGTCAGAGATTGTTTTGTTACTTGCAGTTCATAAATTACAATCCTGATATAGCACCCTGACCTCTAAACTGTCATCAAATAGCAGAATGCAAACTGCAAGGTAAATGGTTGGAACCTTATGTTTTTTCTCAGTCTTTCATTATGCCAATGCTATTAAAATGGGTTAGTTGGGGTAGAAATACATTCTGATTGATGAAGCCAACCCCAACCACTGTGGTGTTTTTTTAATCCAGAGTTTTTGTTTCTCCAGACCGAATACTCTTAAAATACACTGCCGTCTGGTATGGATGATGTGATTCCTACACCTTGTAATCCTCATTGTTTCATGTAACATTTCCAAGCATTTCCTAAAGATTAATTTACATGTGTATGATTCATTGTCTCTTTGTGATGTAAAGTGCTCTGACACACAGGAGCATAACTTGGTCAGTAAGATTAAGGGGGGCGTGAGCTTCAGATTCTCCGAGAATCAGACTGTCATATAATTTTTAAATACTTATATGACATGCAGGGTGCATGGGAGGGGTCTAAGGAGCAGTGGAAAGACAGAGGAATGTGGATTAATACGGTACTAAGTGAGGGAAAACACAATGGGGTCATTCCAACCTCAGCGGTAAAAGGCGCTTACCGCCGTGCAGAAGACCGCCATAACACCGCCACGGTCATTCTGACCCACAACAGGTAAACCGCCAAAATACAGACATCCACAAAAGTCCGCCACACCAAAGGGCAGCAAGAAACTGGCGATGACCAAACCTCCACTGTCACGCCAACAGAAATACACCCACACTATCACGACACACGAACCCACGCGGCGGTCTTTCAACCGCGGTATTCCATTGGCGGTACACACCGCCGCGCTCAAAATACACACACATTTACAAAACACAGCCACATTGGACAATTCGAAATACACACACCTGATACACATACAAACAATACTCCCACACAACCAACACAATATAAAACACACACCCACATCACCCACAAACCCCTACTCCTAGAGATTCGTGAACACGCACAGAGATAAGAGACCCGAGCACCCAGACGCGCAATTCACTGTCACCCAGCAATACTACCACGCACTTCTAAATACACACCAATATACATCACCACACTTAGCACCACACAATCCACCCCACACATCACCTAAACCACCCCATGGCACCGCAAAGACACCCCAGGTTTTCTGACGCTGAACTCAGGGTCATGGTGGAGGAAATTGTACGGGTAGAGCCACAGCTCTTCGGGACACAGGAAGATGGAGCTATGGAGCAGAATAGTGTACAGGGTCAATGCTGTGGGACAGCACCCAAGAAATCGGGACGACATCAGGAAGCGGTGCAACGACCTACGGGGGAAGGTGCGTTCCATGGTATCCAGGCACAACATCGCGGTGCAGCGGACTGGAGGCAGACCCCCACCTCCTCCCCCAGAATTTACAACATGGGAGGACCAGGTCTTGGCGATCCTGCATCCTGAGGGCCTCGCAGGAGTAGGCGGAGGAATGGACTCTGGTAAGTCATATCTTAATTACTTCATCCCGCCAACCCCACCAGCATGCCAACTCATACCCCCACCCTCACCCCCATCCCCATTACACCTACTCCTTGCAAATGTCTCACCCTCACAACCCACCCATCCCAACACCAAGCCCTGCATGCGGCCACAAAGCATGGACACCCATCACCTAAGCATGCCCGCTGCACATACCCAGCCCCCCCCAAACCACCGTCACAAAAGCTCCCACACAGGAATGCAAGCACAGGGGTACACGGGCACCCACCCATTGCACGCTATGGCACACACAGAAGCTATAATCATACTTTTATACCCCTGCAGGACCCGAACGCCAGGTCACCACGCAGGAGGGTCCACAAATGTCCACTCCACCCCCAGAAGAGGCCCACAGTGGTGACATCACCTCTGTCTCCCTGGATCTAGATGACCAGCCCAGCCCATCGGGGACCTCGGGACAGTCGGTTCCCCTCAGACAGCCACAGGCCACAACAGACCTTCCCCCCTCTGGGAACACCAGCACAGCACCCACCCAGCGGGCCCATATCTCTGTCCCCAGGACACGTCAATCAGCGGTGTGTCCACCACTACAGGGCACCCAGGTTAACCCACCACCCCAACAACAACAGGGACCTGGGGGCAGTGGTAGTGGGCACACAGTCCAGGGGACAGAGGCACAGGGAAACAGGGGAACTGGGAGGGCTGCTGTGCGACAGGGGGGGGGACAGGCCCAGGGAACCCACTCTCCACGAGGCCCTCTCCTCCATCATGGGAGCATACCACCACTCCCAGGAGACGATGGCGACGGTCCTGGCCAGGTTTCAGGAGATCCAGCTTCTGCAGGAGCAACAGTATATGGGGTTCAGGGAAGAACTAAGAAACATCAGTACCGCCATGGGCACCATCGTAGTGGCTCTGAATGAGGTAGTCACCACATTGCGGGACACTGTTGCACCACAAAGGGCCCCTGACACTAGCATGGACCAAGACACAAGACCAACAGGCCATCAGAACCCCACCCCCTGCAGAAGGAGAACCACCCCGCAAGCGGGCCCTGAGATCCAGGAAGAAGACAGAGTAAGATGCCAAGACCCCCGCCAGCAAAGGATACCTCCCTGATTGTCATCCCACTGTCTCACTGTAGTGTGGTTAGTTTTACGTATTCATTGCGCTTTAGCTTCAGGCTTTAGGCCTTTGTGCACTTTGCCCTGAATATATTTTATTAATTTGCTGACAGCTTAGAGCCTCTGTGCACTTTGCTCTACATGCTTTTTATTAGGCTTCGTACTGTTATTTTTCAAATAGCCAGTTCTACGGTGTTGTTTTTTATTCATATCACACTGTTTTGCCTACTTCAGCACTGGAGTTCTCCATAACATATTTTCTCTGTGCTTCAGTCAAGGATACAGTCTGGTACATTGCCGATAGACGTGGTAGGAGTTTAGACTTGGCATTCCTGCATAGGGTTATTTTGTGATCACGATGACATGTTAGTTATAAAATCACTTCCTTGTCCCAATACACGCAAGAGGGAGATTCCGACCAGGGAACCACAACTTGACGCTGACTGCCTCGTTGCAGATGCTGAACCAAGATCACAGGTCTTTGCTCAGGTATGAGGGCTGATGTCTCCACAGTGATTCTAATAGGCAAGCTAGAAGCTTAACATGCTGTGCTCTAAATAGAACAAGCAGAGGGAGAGTAGAAACTGTTAGACAATATGATAGCTTTGTTCTTATGTTTTACTCTCCTGGTGACTATTTCAATCCTACTGTGTTGTATGGTTCTGGTTATTGCGGCTCACGCCTTAATATCTAAAATACAGTCGTTTTATTAAAACATAATATAAAACTTATACTGTCTTTGTCATTTGTATATGAGATCATATTGGAAATAAGAGAGTTGGTTTGGATCTGAGTAACCACGACTTCCCTGAGAAGTTCCAAAGATGTCATGCGCTCAGCTGCTGAATCATTCTTTCCACATGGGAGAAATGAGGCACTGCTAGTTAGCCGGAGCAAAAACCGGATTTAGGGTGACAGAGTTCTTTACACGTGGGTCAGACTCAGTCCCCCACACCGTTATCGATCCTGCTGCCTAGAAATCCAGTAGTCTCATTTAGAATAATGAGAGCCCACGCGACATGGCGCCGCCAACGTTTGGTCTGGCTCTAATGATTAGGTCCGACTGACTCTCCTGGTCTCATATATATTTTGACTCCTCGGTTCCGTATACGGAGACGTCCGTGGGGCTGAGGGTTTCCGCCGCCATGGCATAGGTGCTTCCTATTGCTTAGTGGTTGGTTGTTCAAGCTTGAACTTTGAAAGGAAAAACCCGATATTGGTGTGCATTCTCTGACCTGGAGCTCTTTTTTATAAATGGCGAATCCTAATGTACAGTAGTGAATATAGCAATTAATATGCGTCACCCGCTCCCAGGACATCTGTTGGCACATGGACTGACGGTCCAGGGGGGTCCAGTCACTTTTGTGGTGGACGCCCATGCAGCCTATAGAACTTAACTTTTTTATTCTTGGGTCGGATTTCCAACAGTGGATGGGGGAACAAATACTTTTCATGAATACACTGTTGCGAATGTCCCTGGACAATACAGGGCTTACGCTTATTTAGAAATACCTCTATCTTATCAAGAACACCATAATTGGCTTGATGGCGCCCTCCCACACACAGTAGCACAAGTTAGGTTAGGTCCCCTGAGTAATGATGGTCCTACCTGGCCTTTATTGGCTACATATACACCTCATCCTGCGGTTGCTCAATTGGCAGTGGTTGAAGTTCGTCGTTTATATACAGACTTAACGGCTACATATAGACGATTAGTTCAGTTTGTCATGCAGACACTAAATACGAATGCAGCGCGTGCTGCTCCAGCGCACCCACAGGCAGTGGTTCCGGGTATTAATCCGGCCACTGTACATTCAGTTATGGGTAAAGTACCGGCTAAACGAGAAGAGACTCCATTTTGGCTGGCGCAAAAAATTAACACGCTGGAAGCAGTATTTCCCCATACGGGACCTCAGGATAAACATAGAATTTTGACGATGTGTTTGCCGTATGGGATGGTTCCTCCGGTGGACCTTTGTAATACCTGGGGCACGGTGTTTTCCGCGCTCTACACTACGGCACACGGTACACCGACATTAGCTAATTTACCGGACGTGCTTCAACAGATTCAAGATGAATATGGGGCTGCCCCTGCCTTAGATTTGGGCAAGCAGTTGCTGGGCAATTTTGCCACAGTTTCTTCTATTATTTTGAGTAATCTCAAAGGAGAGGCAGTAGCACTAGCAGTGCGAATGCGTCTTCGGGATGTTCCGCTGCTTAATCAGGAGCGGGAGCTTCCGAGAATAATAGCGGAAACATATTCTAGTATTGGTCGTGATAGCCTGGGGGCTAGACCACAAAAACCCCAGTTACAGGGTAAAAATAATAAAGATAATGCTAAACAACAGCAACCTGAGGGTTCGAAAAAGCGCTGGGAAAAGAAACAGCAAACACCTAAGAAAGATGGTGGGCAGTCTCCGCAACCGGAGACCCCACAGAATAAGTATAATCTCAGGAATGGGGATACTTTGAAGACGCCTGATAGATATCAATATACTGATACACGCCAATCTCGTTCCTTTCAGGACTCCTCAGAAAAGAGAAGTGAGAGAGGTGGGCGGTCAGAGCTGAGGACGGAGTATGTGAAACCGAGACAGGATTCACAACGCTCAGCTGAGGTTTCTATTAAACAAGAAGAGAAACCGCTGCAACAAAAACAGCAATTTAAAAAGAAGAAAGTGGCAGCAGTCTCAGTTAGACATGCCGCTCAAGAAGAGAGTTCTCTTGACGAACAAGACATGGGCGTTAGCACTGTTAGACAGCGCGGCAGAGGTCACAATAGTTCGCCGGAGTCTTCTAGAGCATCTGGAGGTGAAAGCAACTGATGACTTCATACAAGTCGAGACGGCGGACATGCGAGTCTCTGATCCTGATAGAGTATATGAAGTGACTCTGCGATTGGAAGGGGACATTGACCGTATTATAAACGCCATTTTTTGGGACCATGTGGTAAAATCATATGATGTTCTGCTGGCCGAACAGGATTGGCCACCTGACTTTGTTCGCGACTGTCCGGTTGGGGAGGAGGTTATCACACCTTCCTTCTCACCACTTGTTCCGAGAGAACTAGCGGAGTCCTATAGTACATCATGGGCTCTAGCACAGGCTCCCGCCCTGTATAGAAATAACGTGGGGTGGGATAGACAATCACCTTATCATGTAATTCCGAGAAAGGGCGAACCTCAGCCACAACCGCAGTATCCTATCAAATTTGAAGCAAGGGCATCGGTTAGGAAAATTCTTACACAATTGGAGTATCAGGGTGTAATTGAGCCCTGTGTCTCGCCGATGAATAATCCTTTATTTCCGGTTGCTAAACCGGACCATTCATATAGGATAGTGGTGGATTACCGACATTTGAATAGTCATACACGCACATATGCAATACAGAATTCACATAGCGCAGCACTTATGAATAATATCGTACGTAAGAAGTACAAGACAACATTAGATATCTTGAATGGATTTTTCTGCCAGAATATAGCGCCCGAGAGTCTGGTATAGTCCTGACTCTCAGTGCGTTTGGCTCTCAGAATTTTTTTTTTCGTTTGCCTCAGGGGTATAAGAATAGCCCAGGACTGTTTTAGGCTCGTGTAACTGAAATGCTGCATGAGTTCAACCCTGAAGCGTTATCATATGTTGATGACATATATCTGACGGACGATGAGATTCTGCAACATCTAAGGCGTGTATCGCGCATTGTTGTGGGGTTTGCTGATATTGGCTATAAGTTTAATTTTAAGAAATCAAAGATTGCCTTCCTCAGCGTCATTTTCCTGGGATATGAGTTGTCGAGTGAAGGCAAGAGCCTAGCGCCACATTTTTTGGAGAAATGTGCTTTATTGCAGCCTCCTAATACGGTTCGGAAGCTCCAGTCATTGTTGGGGTTTCTGAATTTTGGCGGAACTTACATTCCTGATTATGCGACGCGTATAAAACCCTTATACGAGTTGATTCGCCCAAATTTTTCGAGTAGATTTTGGACGATTGAACATACACACATACTACGAGAGTTACAGAGTGATCTCTTAGCAGTTAAACACTTACACACACGGGACAATAAGACACATTTAGTCATCAGGGTGATACCTGGGGCTGTTGGGTTTACTTATGTCACCTTTAATGAGGGGGAGACAGTCCCGATTGCATACAAGTCTCACTTGTATTCTGCTGCAGAACAACGATTTGCACAGACTGAGAAAGTTCTCACTGCAGTACAGATGGCTGTTATTAAAGAAAGACCGCTAGCCCAGGGCCAACGCATCGTTGTCGTTTCCCCAATTCCAGCCTTAGAGGCAGTTACAAAAGCGAGTGTTCCAAATTCAGAAGACCGCCACAATACCGCCGCGGCCGCGGTCAGCCGCCACGGTCATTCTGACCCACAACTGCCAAACCTCAAAAAATCCGACCTCCATTGCAGTCCGCCACATCAGCGGCCCGCGATAAACTGGAGATGACCAAACCTCCACCGCCACGCCAACAGAAATACGCCCATGCCATTACGATCCACAAATCCACGCGGCGGTCTTTCAAACGCGGTAGTCTATTGGCGGTACACACCGCTGCGGTCAAAATACCCACACCTTTACAAAACACTACCACATTGGACAATTTGAAATACACACACCTGATACACATACAAACAACACTCCCACACATCCAATACAATATAAAACACACACCCACATCACCCACAAACCCCTACGACCAAAAATCTGAGACGAAGGAGAGAGAGACACATCAGAGAATAGAGAGCCAGACACACAGAGGCACACTACAACATCACACACACCACATAGTAGCACAAAGCACCACACACCAACACACTCATCACCACATACACCACCCCACACCTCATCCACACCACCCCATGGCACCACAAAGACACCCACGCTTTACGGACCAAGAACTCAGGGTGATGGTGGAGGAAATCCTAAGAGTGGAACCCCAGCTCTTCGGCTCACAGGTGCAGCACACCACCATAGCAAGGAAGGCGGAGCTATGGCAGCGGATCGTGGACAGGGTCAACGCGGTGGGACAGCATCCCAGAAATAGGGACGACATCCGCAAACGATGGAACGATCTACGGGGGAAGGTGCGCTCGATGGTGTTGCGACACAACATCGCGGTGCAGAAGACTGGCGGAGGACCCCCACCCACCCCACCAGAATTCACAGCATGGGAGCAAGAAGTATTAAACATCCTGCATCCTGAGGGCCTCGCTGGAGTACCCGGAGGAATGGACTCTGGTAAGTCCTATCTCATATACTTCATCCCCCCCACCCCACCAGCATGCCAACCCACACCCCCACCCTCACCCCCAACCCACCATCACACATCATCCCTGAGAATGTATCCCTAGCACAACCCACCCAACCCCTCACCAACCCTTGCATGCCACCACAAATATTGGACACCCATTACCTAAGCATGACCACTGCACATACCCATCCCCCCCACAAACCACCCTCACAACACCACCCACAAGGGAATGCCTGCACTGGGGGACAAGGGCACCCATAATTCGCACGCTTTTTCCCACACAGAAACAATAACCATACTCTCTCACCCCATGCAGGACCCGAACGCCAACACACCGGTCAGGAGGGTTCTCAAATGTCCATCCCACCCCCGGAACAGGCCCCCAGTGAGGACAGCAGCTCTGGCGACCTGGAACCTGATGACCAGCCCGGACCATTGGGGACCTCTGGGCAGTGGGTTCCCCAAACACAGACACAGGCCACAGCAGACCCAAACCCCCCTGGGAACAACAGCACAGCTCCCACCCAGCGGGCCCATGCCTCTGTCTCTAGGACAGGTCAAGCAGCGGTGTGTCTGCCACTACAGGGCACCCAGGCTAACCCAACACCCCAACAACAACAGGGACCTGGGGGCAGTGGTAGTGGGCACACCGTCCAGGGGACAGAGGCCCAGGCAAACAGGGCAACTCGGAGGGCTGCCGTGCGACAGGGGGGGGAGGACAGGCCCAGGGAACCCACTCTCCAAGAGGCCCTCACTACCATCATGGGAGCATACCACCACTCCCAAGAGACGATGGCGACGGTACTGGCCAGGTTCACCGAGATCCAGGCACAGCAGGAAGAACGCTACATGGGGTTCAGCAACGAACTCACCGCCATTGCTACCGCCATGGGGAGCATGGTCCAGGCCCTCAACAGGATAGAAGACACGTTGCGGGACCATGTGGCACCACACAGGGCCACTGTCACTAGCCAGGAACAGCCTACCACCTCCGCCGGCGCTAGTGGACAGGAGGCCCACACACAACGACAGGCCACAAGAACCCCACCTCCTGCTGAAGAACAACCACCCCGCAAGAGGAGCCTAAGACCCAAAAAAAAACCAGAGTAGCATGCCAAGACCACCGCCAGTATGAGATACCCCCAGAAGACATCCCACTGTCCCACATTGCCACCCTGTCCAAACTCAAACAGCCCCTGCTCCATCCTTCCACAGGCATATGGACAATAGACCTGTCAGACTGAGAACTGGACTCTGCCATGGACATCACTCCACCCCCCCATCACCGTCATCATATAATGTACCATTATCTAAGCACACAAAATAAAACAATTTTTGCACAGAAAACCGTTTGGAGTCATGCTGTATTGTCAAAAAATCGTACAACACATAACAGTTCACAATATGGGATGTCAGTTAGTGATGACAACATACCAATGTCAATACGCTGTAGTACATGGCCAAACCAAGCAGAAGTCGGGCTATGAGTCATTAAGCACTGAGAAGGGAAGGGAAAAAGAATATGTTATTTAAAAGAGCTGGGGGGAAATACATAAAGTTGAGATGCATGATGCTCTAAGTAACTGGGAAATGGCGTGGCTGAATCTTACCTGTGTGCTACTGAAAATACTGTTGTATGACAGCTTCCCTGTTGTCTGTTTCCTCACCGTCGTCTTCCTCCTCTTCACTCTCCACAGGCTCCACGGCTTCTACGACACCACCATCTGGACCATCCTCCTGCAGGAAAGGCACCTGGCGTCGCAAAGCCAGGTTGTGAAGCATACAGCAGGCCACGATGATGTGGCACACCTTCTTTGGTGAGTACATTAGGGATCCACCTGTAATATGCAGGCACCTAAACCTGGCCTTCAGGAGGCCGAAGGTCCTTTCAATGACCCTCCTAGTACGCCCATGGGCCTCATTGTACCGTTCCTCAGCCCTGGTCCTGGGATTCCTCACTGGGGTCAATAGCCACGGCAGGTTGGGGTAACCAGAGTCACCGATTAGCCACACACGCTGTCTCTGTAGCTGTTCCATCACATAGGGGACACTGCTATTACGCATAACATACGCGTCATGCACTGACCCAGGGAACTTGGCATTTACATGGGAGATGTACTGGTCTGCCAAACAGACAACCTGCACATTCATAGAATGGTAGTTTTTCCTATTTCTGTACACCTGTTCATCGTCATTTGGGGGTACTAATGCCACATGGGTCCCATCAATGGCACCAATGATGTTAGGGATATGTCCAAGGGCATAGAAATCACCCTTCACTGTGGCCAAATCACCCTCTTCTGGGAATATGATGTAGCTCCTCATGAGTTTCATTAGGGCAGACAACACTCTGGATAGAATCTTTGAAAACATAGGCTGAGACATTCCAGATGACATGGCCACTGTTGTCTGGAATGAGCCACTTGCAAAGAAATGGAGGACTGATAGAACCTGCACTAGAGGGGGAATTCCTGTGGGTTGGCGGATGGGTGACATCAGGTCTGGCTCCAGCTGGGCACACAGTTCATGTATAGTGGCTCGGTCAAGTCGGTATCAGAGTATTATATGGCGTTCTTCCATTGTCGACAGGTCAACCAGCGGCCGGTACACAGGAGGATTCCTCCTTCTCCTCGCAAGTCCCTGCGGACGGTGCCTAGGAAGGACAACATGGAGCACTGAGTCAATCAACTCACAGGTACGTACAACACAGCTTGCACAGTACACGAAAATGTTTTGACTGCTATGTTTGTATGTGTGCAAATGCAAGGCCTAGGCCTGTGTGACGCAGTAGAATTTAAGCCATGTGGGCCCTTGAAATGGCGGCTGCCTGACCTCTAAACTGGGACAATGGGATGTGAGGTCAATGCGCTGGCGTGGCACACCGTGGCGGTAGGCGGTCGAAGACCGCTGTACGAAGTCGCATTGGTTAACATTGAACCCTATGGGATTCAGGAGCCAATGACGATGTGCGCCGGCGGTCGCCGTACGCACCGCCGCGGTACACACCGCCGCGGGCGTGACCGCCATTTTCTAACTGCTTAATCACTCGAGACCTGATCATCCACAGGAGAGGACCTATACTGCAAGTGCTGCTGTGAACTCGGTCTGGAAGTGACAATGGCTGCTGCGACTGGGGAAAGGGCCCCTGCCTTCACGTCTGAAGAGTTGGAGAAACTCGTGGACGGGGTCCTCCCCCAGTATGCGCTACTCTACGGTCCTCCAGACCAACAGGTGAGTACACTGAGTGCACATTGAATGGGTAATGCCTGTGTGGGGGGTGGTGGCTGTCAGTTGGTTGGGTGGGGAGTGAAAATGTGGAATGCAACGCACAACTGATGAGAGTATGGTCCACATGGCAAGGGTGGGGAGGGGGGGCATGTACTCCAAACATGCAGAAATGTGACGTTTTCTCTTTCCCACCCTGTACATGTCAAACAGGTGAGCGCCCATCAGAAAATCGATATTTGGCGTGCCATCGCCAAGGAAGTCCGGGCCCTGGGGGTCTACACCAGACGGGGCACCCACTGTCGGAAGAGGTGGGAGGACATCCGCCGCGGAACCCGAAAGACCGCTGAGTCACTGCTGGGGATGGCTCCCGACCTAGGAGGGGTGCCAGTCGTACCCTGACCCCCCTGATGTCCCGGATCCTGGCGGTGGCCTACCCTGATTTGGATGGGCGCTTGAGGACATCACAGCAGACACAAGGGGGTGAGTATCAGCACATTCTCCTATCTATACGCGCAGTGGAGGCGTCTGGGTGGGGGAGGAGGGCTGTGGGTGACAGTAGGCCAGGGCGCTTTCTGTAGTGTAGTCCCCTCCCTTAGACATGGCCCTGTGCCCCCGCCCACCACCTCTGTAGGGTGCCAAGTGCAGCTATCCATGGTCCAACATCACCCATGAGCGCGTCTGTTGTCCCTCGACCTGTTGGCCTAGTCAGAAGTACAGAGTAGTGTACCCCAAGTTCGCGGCTTAGTGCATGAGGCACCTGTGTCTGTCCTCTCCGCCAAGGCTATTGACAAGGCATGCACTCAACTTAGTTTTCTTTCTCCCCCCACCCTTATTCTTTGTTTCTTGTGCATTAGCATCATCAGGCGGAGGAGAATTGGCGTTGGAGCACGAGGGAGCTGCAGGTCACCAGGCCCCGGTGGGCACTGACACAGACACCGAGGGCACCAGTGATCCGGAGGGCGAGGGGAGCACCACAACGGGGGCCGGTGGAGACACCAGCGACACGGACACGTCCTCGTTTGGGAGCTCCCTAGCGGGGGCGGCAACATCTGTGCCCCCAGCAACAACAGGTACAGCCGCCATCCAGCGCACCAGCACCGCCCTCTCAGCAGCCCCTCAGTCTTCGCTCCGTGCCCGTTCGCCCAGGAAGGTGCGCGTCTCCTTCGCCCCAGGCACCTCAGCCCCTGCCTCTGTTACCCCTGCTGCCCTCAGTGCGGAGCTCATTGACCTCGTGAGGACGCTCATTGTTGGGCAGACTACCCTTTTGAATGCCATCCAGGGGGTGCAAAGGGAGGTGCAACAGAGCAATGCCTACCTGGAGGGCATTCATTCGGGTCAGGCTGCCCATCAACGAGCTTTCACTTCTCTGGCCTCAGCACTGACGGCAGCCATTGTCCCTGTCTCCAGTCTCCCTCTTCTAACTGCCTCCAGCCTTTCTCTGTCTCCTGTTCCTCAGCCTATCCCATCCACACCATCTGACCAGCCTGCACGCACCTCAACACCCAAGGCCAGCTCATCCAAACATAAGCACCACAGAACACACAAGCATTCACCCAAGCAACACCCAGTTGCAGACATACCAACAGTCACTACCACCTCTGTGTCCCCCTCCTCCTCGTCTCCCTCCTCCCTCCCTGTGACGTCTACACTCACACCTGCATGCACACCAACATCAGCCAGTTCTTCCATCACCAGCACACCCTCCACTACAGTCCTCACACGTGCAGTCATCACCCCCACTGCCATGTACACGTCCCCTGTGTGCTCTCCCACTGTGTCTGTCACCCCCTCTTCCAAGACACATAAACGCAAGCAGACACCCAAACAACAGCCAACCACCTCACGACAGCCTACGTCTCAGTCACCTGCACCCAAGGACAGCACACCTGACTCTCCTACAACCACATCCTCTTCCTCCACTTCTATCTCCACTACTGCTACCCTTTACCCTGGCCCAAAGAAATATTACCTCACAAATGTTGACCTCTTTCCCTCCCCTGACCCACCCCCTCCATCTGGGAAAAGTCCCAAAGGCACCTCAGCCACCACCAGCCCAGCTTCTAAAGTACAAGTGGTGCATGGAATATGGAGTCCACCCTTTGGCGGCAGTGACACTTCGCGGACTGAGACGGCTGCCCCCAAGGAGGTGACTCAGGCCACTTCACCTGCCACAACAGCCAGGGGAGGCAAGGGCCCGAGAGCCCCATCTAAGGAGCGGAAGGGCAGCAGGGCAGAGAGGCCAGCCAGCAGGAGCGCGGAGCAGGAGGGTCCCACACGCCCCATCCCGGCTGCAAGGGACGACACCAAAGGGCCCAGGACTCCGTCTCCGAAGGGGCCTGACACTGTACGTTCGGAGGGCGAGTGAGCAGGTTGTCCAGGCCAGGTCTGACTCCCTACACTGACTGGAAGAGCACCGCTGAAGAGGGCCCCGCCGTGAAGACAAGCACCGCTGAACAGTGCCCCGCCGTGCAGAAGAGCACCGCTGAAGAGGGCCCCGGCGTGAAGACAAGCACCGCTGAACAGGGCCCCGCCGCGCAGAAGAGCACCGCTGAAGAGGGCCCCGCCGTGAAGACAAGCACCGCTGAACAGGGCCCCGCCGCGCAGAAGAGCACCGCTGAAGAGGGCCCTGCCGTGCAGAAGAGCACCGCTGAACAGGGCCCCGCCGTGCAGAAGAGCACCGCTGAAGAGGGCCACGCCGTGAAGACAAGCACCGCTGAACAGGGCCCCGCCGTGAAGACAAGCACCGCTGGACAGGGCCCCGCCGTGCAGAAGAGCACCGCGGAAGAGGGCCCCGCCGTGAAGACAAGCACCGCTGAACAGGGCCCCACCGTGCAGAAGAGCACCGCTGAACAGGGCCCCGCCGTGCAGAAGAGCACCGCTGAAGAGGGCCCCACCGTGAAGACAAGCATCGCTGAACAGGGCCCCGCCGTGCAGAAGAGCACCGCTGAAGAGGGCCCTGCCGTGAAGACAAGCACCGCTGAACAGGGCCCCGCCGTGCAGAAGAGCACCGCTGAACAGGGCCCCGCCGTGCAGAAGAGCACCGCTGAAGAGGGCCCCGCCGTGAAGACAAGCACCGCTGAACAGGGCCCCACCGTGAAGACAAGCACCGCTGAACAGGGCCCCGCCGTGCAGAAGAGCACCGCTGAAGAGGGCCCCGCCGTGAAGACAAGCACTGCTGAACAGGGCCCCGCCGTGCAGAAGAGAACCGCTGAACAGGGCCCCGCAGTGCAGAAGAGCACCGCTGAAGAGGGCCCCGCCGTGAAGACAAGCACCGCTGAACAGGGCCCCGCCGTGCAGAAGAGCACCGCTGAAGAGGGCCCCGCTGTGAAGACATGCACCGCTGAACAGGGCCCCGCCGTGCAGAAGAGCACCGCTGAACAGGGCCCCGCCGTGCAGAAGAGCACCGCTGAAGAGGGCCCCGCCGTGAAGACAAGCACCGCTGAACAGGGCCCCGCCGTCTCAAGCACCGCTGCGCTGGGCCCTTCCTGTCAAGCACCGCTCCGCTGGGCCCCGCCGTCTCAAGCACTGCTCCGCTGGGCCCCGCCGTCTCAAGCACCGCTCCGCTGGGCCCTTCCTGTCAAGCACCGCTCCGCTGGAACCTTCCTGTCAAGCACCGCTCCGCTGGGCCCCGCCGTCTCAAGCACCGCTCCGCTGGGCCCTTCCTGTCAAGCACCGCTCCGCTGGGCCCGCCGTCTCAAGCACTGCTCCGCTGGGCCCTTCCTGTCAAGCACCGCTCCACTGGGCCCCGCCGTCTCAAGCACCGCTCCGCTGGGCCCTTCCTGTCAAGCACCGTTGCGCTGGGCCCTTCCTGTCAAGCACCGCTCCGCTGGGCCCCGCCGTCTCAAGCACCGCTCCGCTGGGCCCTTCCTGTCAAGCACCGCTCCGCTGGGCCCTTCCTGTCAAGCACCGCTCCGCTGGGCCACGCCGTCTCAAGCACCGCTCCGCTGGGCCCTTCCTGTCAAGCACCGCTCCGCTGGGCCCCGCCGTCTCAAGCACCGCTCCGCTGGGCCCTTCCTGTCAAGCACCGCTCCGCTGGGCCCTTCCTGTCAAGCACCGCTCCGCTGGGCCCCGCCGTCTCAAGCACCGCTCCGCTGGGCCCTTCCTGTCAAGCACCGCTCCGCTGGGCCCCGCCGTCTCAAGCACCGCTCCGCTGGGCCCTTCCTGTCAAGCACCGCTCCGCTGGGCCCCGCCGTCTCAAGCACCGCTCCGCTGGGCCCCGCCGTCTCAAGCACCGCTCCGCTGGGCCCTTCCTGTCAAGCACCGCTGCGCTGGGCCCTTCCTGTCAAGCACCGCTCCGCTGGACCCCGCCGTCTCAAGCACCGCTCCGCTAGGCCCTTCCTGTCAAGCACCGCTCCGCTGGGCCCCGCCGTCTCAAGCACCGCTCCGCTGGGCCCTTCCTGTCAAGCACCGCTCCGCTGGGTCCCGCCGTCTCAAGCACCGCTCCGCTGGGCCCTTCCTGTCAAGCACCGCTGCGCTGGGCCCTTCCTGTCAAGCACCGCTCCGCTGGGCTCCGCCGTCTCAAGCACCGCTCCGCTGGGCCCTTCCTGTCAAGCACCGCTCCGCTGGGCCCCGCCGTCTCAAGCACCGCTCCGCTGGGCCCTTCCTGTCAAGCACCGCTCCGCTGGGCCCCGCCGTCTCAAGCACCGCTCCGCTGGGCCCCGCCGTCTCAAGCACCGCTCCGCTGGGCCCTTCCTGTCAGGCACTGTTCAGGGTTCACTGTGCCCACCATGCATCCTCCTTGTCCAGTGGGGACATTTATCCACCTGATGGACTGTGGCTTTGCACACCCCAGGATGGCACAGTGGGCAAGCCGCCCACTGTAGAGACTTGAGAGACTGTGGCTTTGCACTCCCCAGGATGGCACAGTGGGCAACCCACCCACTGTAGAGACTTGAGAGACTGTGGCTTTGCACTCCCCAGGATGGCACAGTGGGCATGGTGGGCCCATCGTGGATCTGGCGTCGTGGACTCATGTGGCTGTGGTGCCCCCCCCTTCCCTTCCCCCTGAGGTGCCTGTAGTTTTGTCACCAGATGCCCCTGCAGTGTTCTCTCCAAAGGACTCAGGTCTCCTGTGTGGGCTTTGCCCTTGTTTCGCTACACTTTGGCCCACGGACATGATGGATTCGTAAGATGTGCAGGACTACTTGCTTCAGTTATCCACTGCTGTGTAAATAATTTGTTTATCAGAAGAAAGTTTTGATGGTTGATAATACTTTTCTGAGACTATTTTGTTCATAAATATTTATTCTCAATTTGGTTATGTGATTGTATTTTTTACGGGTGTTTGGGTGGTGTCACTGTGACTTGTTGCTCTGCATTGGTGTGTACATCTTGGGGGGGGGTGGGGGTCGCATATGTGTGTGCCCGTAACCTTTCCTCCTCCCCCCCTCCCGTGTGTCGTAGGTGCAGTACTCACCGTTGACGTCTGCGGCGGAGTTCGTACTCGTGGTAGATGAGCAGGTAGACGAGAGCAGGTATGATGTTCAATTCGGGTTCCATGCTGTCCTCCGTCCTCGTGGAGTGCGTAGAGGTGAGCGTTTTCCCGTTCGTAGTCTGTTTCCGCCGTGTTTTTATCGGCGGTGCTCCCGCCCCGGAAAAGGTGGCGGATTGGTGAGTTGTGATAGGGTGGGTGGTACATTGTCTGCCGCCTGCCTGTTGGCGGTGACCGCCGCGCTGTTTGTTTGTCCCGCCGTGGCGGTCGGAGTGTTAAGTTGGCGGTCTCTGTTGGCGGTTCCCGCCAGGGTCAGAATTCCATTTTTTGGACCGCCAGCCTGTTGGCGGGTTGGCCGCCGCTTTATCACCGACCGCCAGGGTCAGAATCACCCCCAAAATGTTGTGGGGTAAGGTTGCGGATCTGAAGGAAACGCTTCCTAAAGTCCATGTTGTGCATACACTTGGACACCAGCGCGTTGGAATACACGTTGCTGGGAATACTTTGGCTGATGAAGCCGCGAAATCGGCAGTGGCTGTCGCCACTGTGGCCGCAGTGACTCGTTCGAGTTCCAAACCAGACACAGAAATTTCAGCTGCCATAAAGGCTACGGTTGATGGCACGCCCTTTCCTAAAGGATTTCCTTCAAAATATAGTTAATGCTTGAATGGTGCGCTGAATGCTACGGTTACAATTCCAGGCATTGGTGTACGTGAAATTCCCAATAAAATTGAGAGACCTCGATTAATTTCTGCAGCACATGAGGGGGTGGCTTCTGCACATGCTGGTGTGGCTGCCACGATTTCACTTTTACAGGCTCGTTACTGGTGGCCTGGTCTCTATAAAGAGACGAAGCAATATGTCCTTTGTTGTGACGTTTGTCAATAAATTAAAGCGTCGTCGGCTAGATGCCCGCAGCAGACGCCCCTTCTGATTTCAAATAAACCATTACAATGTATGTACTTGGATCATTGTGGTCCGCTGACACCAGATAGTGCATACAAATATATATTGGTTGCTGTAGATTCGTGCTCCAGATTTGTGTGGGTATGGCCACAACGCTCGGCTGACGCTCGAACTGTTATTAAAGATTTGTGCATCTTTGTCGATACATTTGCAGTTGCGGCTTTTCATTCGGACCAGGGCCCTGCTTTTGCCTCTAAGGCATTCAGGGACACCATGGCTTCGTTGGGGGTCCAACTCCAATTCTCGTCTCCATTTCATCCTGAGGGAAATTCTGTTGTGGAGCGTTTAAATCGTGATTTAAAGCAGTCCTTAACGGCCAGAGTTATAGGTACGGGTCGTGGTTGGCTAGCCCACCTATATGGAGTACAGAGAGCACTTAATAACTTGCCTAGAAGGTCACTGGGGGGTCCCATATGAGTGCCTGTTTGGAACACGAATGTATGTTTCTGATCTAGATGGTCCTGGTGTGGAGGCGGCAGATACGCCCTTTGACATAAATGATCGTGTCACTGTTTTGCAGGATTTACAACAATTCCGTGAAGATAACTCTTCTGCCAGTGCTGCCTCCTCAGGAATTAAGGATGAGCCAGTAATACCTACTGGTTGGATACCCAGGATTGGGGATCTAGTGCGTGAAAAGGTCGCAGTTAAAAAAATAATTTGGTCCTTCTTATCGAGCACCGGTCCCTGTGTTGGGGGTAAGCGGCACGAGAACTGTGATTTTACCGCCGCTGCGAGGGGCCAAAGGAAATCGCTTTGTTTCCATTGATAATGTCAAGTTACAACATGTGGCCGATTCTGCACAGCAGACCAAGAGGGACACCCAGTAGTTCCGGAATCCCTCTCACTACTGGGGAGGAAGTCCCGCTGCAGGTGATTTTCACCGACACTGTTTCCTCTCCGAGCTTGGGGAGGGTGGATGATGATCTTGCGATTGTTCCACCGACGACGATTAATATGGAATCTTTTGATCAACTTGCTGTATGTTCTACTGATGTTTCTGAACATGTGGTTTAGAGTGTGCCACGGCGAGAGCCTCCATCTGCTTCTTTGTTCAGGTTGCACCTTTTGCTAGAACTGCTTCTGGCTGCTTCAACGACGCTGATAATGATGTGTCCGGCTCCTCGTCCTCGATGTCTTCTGTCCACGGTCCACGACGGCTGCTGGGTTGGCTTAAACGCACATATTTTGTTTTTCCTTGGAACTATTTTTGGCTGTTTTTGGTCGTGATGACTCTTTTATTATGGTTGGGATTTGTGCTTACTTTTTTTCTGATAATACATGGTCATTTTCTTCCTGATCGATCTGACATTGAGCACGTGGAGACTGTGTTAAAACCAAATTTTTCGTCTCATATGGTTCGAAGAGACTTGTCCACTGTAAACATTTCTGCAATACCAATTCCGGATGGGATTGTGTGGGATAAAGTAATGTTTGATATATATGGTCCCACTGAATTGATTCAAATACCGTATGTCCTCAAATTATCAATGAATGATATTGTTATACCTGGCATTGTTTCTGATGATTGGGATGTGAAGACAGTAGATTCTATGCTAACAGATTTGCAATATTATACTGTCTATGACGATGAAGATGCTTACCAATTTAGAGATAATCATGGTGACATGTTTTGCTACAACTATTATGGACACCACTTTATTCATAAAGCTAGTAGCCCTAAGTCCATGTTTAATTATGTGCAATGGGAACATTGCTCGACTCCTCCACAAGGGAGTTCGAAAACGTATTATGATAAATTTGCATATTTTTCTGGGCATGATCAACGAAATGCTGAGTCTTACTATTTTAAAGTTGCCCCGTATTCTAACAAGCAAATGTTGTTGACCGATACTAAATTACTGTATTCAAATTTGTTTGTATCTAAACTTTCGGTCGAGGGGTATGAATACTGGTTTAAAACTGTTGACTTGAAAAGTGTTTGGGGTTCGAAAAATTGGCAAATGCAAGGCAGGGACACGTTATTTAGAGCATGTATTATCCCTGTGCAGATGATTTTCCTCAATGACACAGTACAACAGACTAGCTGTTTGGGCTTAGCGACAATTAGGGAGTTGACTTTGCCTAGTATACCTGTCCCTTCTAAATTAAAAAATTGGCAGCACTATGTGAATGCTACTTTTAGTGACTTTACACATTGGGTCCAGAATGGTACGCTTAACACTTCATCGTTACATCCAGGCGGATGGTTATTATGGCCTGTAGACACTAATGTGTGTCATCAACGTTTTGTCTCCTCTTCAGGGGGGTTCAGGGCTAGTAGGGCAGACCCTCGTTATGTATCACCAGAACTTGCTGATATTATAACTACATACAGTGTGGGGAAGCTTTGTCAGCAATGGTTGAAGTCATCCACGCTGGATGCAGTTAAGTCACATCTCAAGTTACTGTCTAATGATACTGATTTGCAAGATTTTTTGTCAGGTTCCAAAGTACCACGGAAGAAAAGGTTCTTATACGAAGTTTATAATGAGATTTGGAAGCTTTCCCAACAAGAGGCTGCAGCCCGGTTGAGGCAGATTGATCAGGAAAATCTGATGCAGACTTTGGGCCTCATTCTGACCCTGGCGGACGGCGGAGGCCGTCCGCCAGGGTACCGCTGCTGAATGACCGCACCGCGGTCAAAAGACCGCGGCGGCCATTCAGACATTTCCTCTGGGCCGGCGGGCGCTCTCCAAAAGAGCGCCCGCCGGCCCAGAGGAAATGCCCCTGCAACGAGGACGCCGGCTCAGAATTGAGCCGGCGTAGTTGCAGGGGTGCGACGGGTGCAGTTGCACCCGTCACGTATTTCAGTGTCTGCTTAGCAGACACTGAAATACTTTTCGGGGCCCCCAGGGGCCCCGCGGCACCCCCTACCGCCATCCTGTTCCTGGCGGGCGAACCGCAAGGAACAGGATGGCGGTAGGGGGTGTCAGAATCCCCCATGGCGGCGAAGCAAGCTGCGCCGCCATGGGGGATTCTAAGGGCAGCGGTAAACCGGCGGGAGACCGCCGGTTTGCCTCTTCTGACCGCGGCCGAACCGCCGCGGTCAGAATGCCCTGCGGGGCACCGCCGGCCTGTCGGCGGTGCTCCCGCCGACCCTGGCACCGGCGGTCTTAGACCGCCGGGGTCAGAATGACCCCCTTTGTCTGTTGTTGATAATGGCATGCATACCCTTTCTGACCGTGTTTACACGATTGACAGCATTGTTTCATCTGCCATTGACATTATTAAATCGGACATGTCTTCTTTATATCATGGGCAGAGTCAGACGCGGTCCATTATGCAGCTGGGTTGGACTCTTCAGACCTTGAAGGCGGGTCGCGTTCCATGGCAGCACGTTCGTGCCAGAGAGATCTTTATCTCTTTTAATTTGACTCGTCAACAACAACTGATGGCAAAAAAGGAAGTGACATATGTTATGTTAAATATTGAGAAATTAGAGAAACTGCCTTTCACGGTAGCTGAGATTCCGTCAGCTGAGTGGTTGATTCATGGGGTTATTAATTTGCCTATCTCCACTTTGCAATTTACTTCTTGTTTGAAGCACATTCCGGTGGGTAGATATGAACTATTGGGAGACAGTTACATACACGAGGTGTGGGAGCTTCCCTTTCAGTACAGATTTGTTAATGGTTTGAAGGAGGTTTTTCTTAGCGGCAGCGAATGCGAAGCTTCTGTCAGCCATTCAATGGTTTGTAAACAGCTGTCCTTGCACGGGGCGTGTAACGCTTCGATTGCTAACTTAGCTTGTTATCTGAAGGGAGTTCCAGTCCCGGTTATTAAAAACACTTTCCAGGTGCTTTCTAATGGCAGTTACATTGCTCTTAACAGCGAACGCTGCTGTGGCATGCGTGCCGGAATAGTTTACATCGTCGTTGTCAACAAGGCCGTTACGTGCTGCGGGAATGTGTTGTTTCCCCCCACTCAATTTAGAGAGGTAGCGGACATCTGGCCTCATATTGCTACTTCCAAGGTTGATTTCGAGAAAGTTGAGTCGGCTAAAAGCTTTATTGTTTCAAAAGCATGTGGCCCTTACATCTGCTAGCGAGACCTACGCACTTCAGGTGGCAAGGTCATCGGCGAAGATACAGTCCCTTTTGAATACTAACTTTCCAAATCACTTCGGTGAACTTGTGGGACGTATATTGAATGCATCCAGCACTGCTGGTATTGCACATTTTTTCAAAGCCGTTGGTGTTGGTTTTGCTCATTCCTTCTCTTCCATATTCGGTTTGATACCTTCGGCTATACATTCTATTTTCGGAAGAATTTTTGGGGGTTTCCCGATTACTTTGGCTTTATTGGCTGGAGTCTTGCTGTTGTTGCTATTTTTTCGCAATGGCTGTCCCGTCACGACGAGATCCTGTATTGCTGCTCCCGTCAGCGCAGCTGTGTCGTGAACGCATGATGCAGCATTTTGGAGCAGCACTCCTGGGACATTTGTATTGTGTGCAACCCGTGTTTCGCTGCCTTTGGTGCTCGTTTGAACATGCACTGGCTCTCTGTCTCTCACTGCAGCGCCCTCCAATGGTCGATACTGATCTGTTGATGTTCCCGATTAGGGCTCATTCCCAGACTTGTGCACTACGGATGCGCTTGCTTCGTGAGGCGGTTTATGAGATTCCCTTCCTGGAGGAAGATGGTATTGTCTCTTTCATAGGCCCTGCACGGGGTGCCGCCCTGAATGGTTTTGGGGCTTTGGATCACACCTGCTCCATGGTACTTTGTGGCGTGGATCTTCCGATATTGACATATATCGAAGTGGAGGAACTCCTGCGTTCTATTGCTTCTGTCTGACGATTGGATTTTTTACGAAATTGACACTATATTGAATTTGGCTTTATGGTCACATGTTACCTAAATTTATGACTTTGTTGTCTTCTCACCTTGTCGAAATAATTGTTTTAGATATTGTTTATATTTGGGGCATCCTTTTATATTATTGGAACCACTTGCTACCGACAAGGGGAGGGTGTAGTGTGGTTAGTTTTACGTATTCATTGCGCTTTAGCTTCAGGCTTTAGGCCTTTGTGCACTTTGCCCTGAATATATTTTATTCATTTGCTGACAGCTTAGAGCCTCTGTGCACTTTGCTCTACATGCTTTTTATTAGGCTTCGTACTGTTATTTTTCAAATAGCCAGTTCTACGGTGTTGTTTTTTATTCATATCACACTGTTTTGCCTACTTCAGCACTGGAGTTCTCCATAACATATTTACTCTGTGCTTCAGTCAAGGATACAGTCTGGTACATTGCCGATAGACGTGGTAGGAGTTTAGACTTGGCATTCCTGCGTAGGGACATTTTGTGATCACGATGACATATTAGTTATAAAATCACTTCCTTGTCCCAATACACGCAAGAGGGAGATTCCGACCAGAGAACCACAACTAGACGCTGACTGCCTCGTTGCAGATGCTGAACCAAGATCACACGTCTTTGCTCAGGTATGAGGGCTGATGTCTCCACAGTGATTCTAATAGGCAAGCTAGAAGCTTAACATGCTGTGCTCTAAATAGAACAAGCAGAGGGAGAGTAGAAACTGTTAGACAATATGATAGCTTTGTTCTTATGTTTTACTCTCCTGGTGACTATTTCAATCCTACTGTGTAGTCTGGTTCTGGTTATTGCGGCTCACGCCTTAATATCTAAAATACAGTCGTTTTATTAAAACATTATATAAAACTTATACTGTCTTTGTCATTTGTATATGAGATCATATTGGAAATAAGAGAGTTGGTTTGGATCTGAGTAACCACGACTTCCCTGAGAAGTTCCAAAGATGTCATGCGCTCAGCTGCCGAATCATTCTTTCCACATGGGAGAAATGAGGCACTGCTAGTTAGCCGGAGCCAAAACCGGATTTAGGGTGACAGAGTTCTTTACACGTGGGTCAGACTCAGTCCCCCACACCGTTATCGATCCTGCTGCCTAGAAATCCAGTAGTCTCATTTAGAATAGTGAGAGCCCACGCAACATCACATTGACACCCTGTCCAACCTTACACTGCCCCTGCTCCACTTTCCACAGGCATCTGGACAATGCACCTGTGATACTGATAGTCTGGACTCTGCCATGGACAATCCTCCACCATCACACCTCAACGATTTGCAACCACCCACCAATTTAGAGCACTGTAATAAACACACTTATTGCATAAAACAATCTGGAGTCTGGCTGTGATTATGTACAAATGTATTAGACATTACCGTGCCAAATGGCATATTCACATTGTGATGCCAACATGCCAATGTCACACAGCTGTAGTCCATGGGGAAATGAAGCAGATGTCACGCAGTGGGGCCCACATCTCTGAAATCGGAAGGGAAAGTCACAACTCAGTTACCATACACTGGGGGAAAAGGACAGACAGTAGAGAGGTAGCAGGAGTTAAGTATATGTAATATGCCGGTGTGGATTCTTACCTGTGTGTCATTGAAAATACTGCTGTATTTCAGTGTTCCTGTTCTCTATGTCATCCTCTTCGCCTTCCTCCTCTTCACTCTTCACAGGCTCCACAGCTGCTACAACACCACCATCTAGACCATCCTCCTGCAGAAAAGGCACCTGGCGTCCCAAAGCCAGGTTGTGAAGCATACAGCAGGACACAATGATCTGGCACACCTTCTTTGGTGAGTACATTAGGGGTCCACCAGTCATATGGAGGCACCTAAACCTGGCCTTCAGGAGGCCGAAGGTCCGCTCGATGACCCTCCTAGTTCTCCCATGGGCCTCATTGTACTGTTCCTCTGCCCTTGTCCTGGGATTCCTCACTGGGGTCAGTAGCCATGAGAGGTTGGGGTAACCTAATAGCCACACATGGTGCCTCTGGAGTTGACCCATCACGTAAGGGATGCTGCTATTCCGCATGATGTACGCATCATGCACTGACCCAGGGAACTTGGCATTAACATGGGAGATGTACTGGTCAGCCAAACACACCATCTGGACATTCATGGAATGATAAGTCTTCCTGTTCCTGTACACCTGTTCACTCCTGCTGGGGGGGACCAAAGCAACATGTGTCCCATCAATGGCACCAATGATGTTGGGTATATGTCCAAGGGCATAGAAATCAGCCTTCACTGTAGCCAAATCCCCCACCTCAGGGAAGACAATGTAGCTCCGCATGTGTTTGAGCAGGGCAGACAACACTCTGGACAACTCCTTGGAAAACATGGGCTGGGACATCCCTGATGATATGGCCACTGTTGTTTGAAATGACCCACTTGCTAGGAAATGGAGTACTGACAGCACCTGCACTAGAGGGGGGATCCCTGTGGGTTGGCGGATTGGTGACATCAGGTCTGGCTCCAACTGGGTACATAGGGGGTGATTCTGACCTCGGCGGTAAAATGCCCTTACCGCCGGTCAGAAGACCGCCATAACACCGCCGTGGCCGCGGTCAACCGCCACGGTCATTCTGACCCACAACGGCCAAACCTCCAAAAATCCGTCCTCCACTGCAGCCCGCCACATCGGCGGGCAGCGATAAACTGGAGATGACCAAACCTCCACCGTCACGCCAACAGAAATACGCCCATGCCATTACGACCCACGAATCCACACGGCGGTCATTCAAACGCGGTATTCCATTGGCGCTACACACCGCCGCGGTCAGAATACACACACATCACCAAAACACAGCCACATTGGACAATTTGAAAAACACACACCTGATACACATACACACACCACTCCCACACAATCAACCAACTATAAAACACACACCCACATCACCCACAAACCCCTGCGACCCCAATTACTGAGAGAAGGAGAGAGAGACACAGCAGACAATCCAAAGCAAGACACACTGAGGCACACTACACCATCACACACACCACATAGTAGCACAAAGCACCACTCACCAACACACTCCTCATCACATACACCACCCCACACCTCACCCACACCACCCCATGGCACCCCAAAGGCATCCACGATTTTCGGACCAAGAACTCCGGGTCATGGTGGAGGAAATCCTAAGAGTGGAACCCCAGCTCTTCGGCTCGCAGGTGCAGCACACCAGTATAGCCAGGAAGGCGGAGCTATGGCAGCGGATCGTGGACAGGGTCAACGCGGTGGGACAGCATCCCAGGAATAGGGAGGACATCCGCAAAAGATGGAACGACCTACGGGGGAAGGTCCGATCGATGGTCTCCAGGCACAACATCGCGGTCCAGAAGACTGGCGGCGGACCCCCACCCACCCCTCCCGAATTTACATCGTGGGAGCAAGAGGTCTTGACCATCCTGCATCCTCAGGGCCTCGCAGGAGTAGCCGGAGGAATGGACTCTGGTAAGTCCCATCTCAACTACTATATCCCCCACACCCCACCAGCATGCCAACCCACACCCCCACCCTCACCCCCAACCCCCCAGCACACATCCTTCCTGACAATGTCTCACCAGCACAACCCACCCATCCCAACACCAACTCCTGCATGCCAACACAAACCATGGGCACCCATCACCTAAGCATGACCACTGCACTAACCCCTCCCCCCCACTAAATACCCTCACAACACCTCCCTCCAGGGAATGCCTGCACTGGGGGACAAGGGCACCCACAACACGCATGCTATTGCACACACAGAAACAATAACCAAACTCTCTTACCCCATGCAGGACCCGAACGACAACACACCAGCCAGGAGGGTCCAGAAGTGTCCATCCCACCACCGGAACAGTCCCACACTGAGGATAGCAGCTCTGTCGACAGTGAACCTGATGACCAGCCCGGACCATCGGGGACCTCTGGGCAGTCGGTTCCCCTCACCCAGACACAGGCCACACCAGACCCGACCCCCTCTGCCGACACCAGCACAGCTCCCACCCAGCGGGCCCATGCCTCTGTCTCTAGGACAGCTCAATCAGCGGTGTGTCCGCCACTACAGGGCACCCAGGCTAACCCGACACCCCAACAACAACAGGGACCTGGGGGCAGTGGGAGCGGGCACACCGGCCAGGGGACAGAGGCCGGGGGAAACCGGGCAGCTCGGAGGGCTGCTGTGCGACAGGGGGGGGAGGAGAGGCCCAGGGAACCCACTCTCCAAGAGGCCCTCACCACCATCATGGGGGCATACCACCACTCCCAAGAAACGATGGCGACGGTACTGGCCAGGTTCACTGAGATCCAGGCACAGCAGGAAGAACGCTACATGGGGTTCAGGGAGGAGCTGAGAATCATCGGGACCGCAATGGGGACCATCGTCCTGGCCCTCCACAGGATAGAGGACACGTTGCGGGACCATGGTGCACCACACAGGGCCCCTGTCACTAGGCCGGACCAGGAACAGCCTACCACCTCCGCCGGCGCTAGTGGACAGGAGGTCCCAACACCTCGACAGCCCCCCAGAACCCCACCTCCTGCTGAAGAACAACCACCCCGTAAGAGGAGCCTGAGACCAAAGAAAAAGACAGAGTAGGATGTCAAGACCCCCGCCAGCAGGACATACCCCCTCAAGTCTTCCCACTGTCCCACATTGCCACCCTGTCCAACCATGAACTGCCTATGCTCCATCCTTCCACAGGCAAAAGAACAATGCACCTGTGAGACTGAGAACTGGACTCTGCCATGGATATTCCTCCACCCCCACCCATCACCCTTAGAATCACATGTACCGGTATCTAGCACTGTAAATAAATCACATTTTGCACACAAACCTGTTTTGAGTCATGCTGTATTATTAACAAAGGGATAACATATTACTGTTCAATTTCTGTTCTGTCAATTAGTCATGACAACATACCAATGTCAATACGCTGTATTTCATGGGCGAACCAAGCAGAAGTCAGGTACTGAGTCAGACAGCACTGAGAAGGGAAGGGAAAGGCATAAATTAATAAAAAACATCTGTGGGGAACTACAGAAAGTATAGATGCAGGAGGCTAGAAGCAATTGTGAAATGGCGTGGGTGATTCTTACCTGGGTGTTACTGGAAATACTGTTGTATCACTCTGTCCCTATTGTCTGTGTCGTCCTCAGAGTCTTCCTCCTCTTCACTCTCCACAGGCTCCACGGCTTCTACAACACCACCATCTGGACCATCCTCCTGCAGGAAAGGCACCTGGCGTCGCAAAGCCAGGTTGTGAAGCATACAGCACGCCACGATGATATGGCACACCTTCTTTGGTGAGTACATTAGGGATCCACCAGTCATATGCAGGCACCTAAACCTGGCCTTCAGGAGGCCAAAGGTTTGCTCAATCACCCTCCTTGTACGCCCATGGGCCTCATTGTAGCGTTCCTCTGCCCTTGTCCGGGGATTCCTTACTGGGGTCAGTAGCCACGGCAGGTTGGGGTAACCAGAGTCACCTATTAGCCACACACGTTGTCTCTGTAGCTGCTCCATCACATAGGGGATGCTGCTATTTCGCATCACATACGCGTCATGCACTGACCCTGGGAACTTGGCATTTACATGGGAGATGTACTGGTCAGCCAAACAGACCACCTGGACATTCATCGAATGATAATTCTTTCTGTTTCGGTACACCTGCTCATCGTCTTTTGGGGGTACCAAAGCCACATGGGTCCCATCAATGGCACCAATGATGTTGGGGATATGTCCAAGGGCATAGAAATCACCCTTCACTGTGGGCAAGTCACCCTCCTCGGGGAAAATGATGTAGCTCCGCATGAGTTTCATCAGGGCAGACAACACTCTGCTCAAAATCTTAGAAAACATAGGCTGAGACATTCCAGATGACATGGCCACTGTGGTCTGGAATGACCCACTGGCCAAAAAATGGAGGACTGACAAAACCTGCACCAGAGGGGGAATCCCTGTGGGTTGGCGGATGGGGGACATCAGGGCTGGCTCCAGCTGGGCACACAGTTCATGGATAGTGGCACGGTCAAGTCGGTATCGAAGGATTATATGGCGTTCTTCCATTGTCGACAGGTCCACCAGCGGTCGGTACATGCGAGGATTCCTCCTTCTCATCCCAAGTCCCAGCGGACGGTGCCTAGGAAGGACAACATGGAGCACAGAGTCAGCCAAACCACAGGTACGTACAGACAGCTTGCACAGTTAAAGAATGGCAATGGGTTGAAAGGCGTGTATGTGTGGCAATGCAAGGCCTAGGCCTGTGTGTCGCAGTCAAAATTAAGCCATGTGGGCCCTTGAAATGGCGGCTGCCTGACCTGTGAAGTGGGACAATGGGATGTGAGGTCACTGCGCTGGCGGGGCACACCGTGGCGGTAGGCGGTCGAAGACCGCGGCGCAAAGCCGCATTGGTTAACATTGAAGCCTATGGGTTTCAGGAGCCAATAACGAAGTGCGCCGGCGGTCGACGTACGCACCGCCGCGGTACGCACCGCCGCGGACGTGACCGCCATTTTCTATCTGCTTAATCACTCGAGACCTGATCATCCACAGGAGAGGACCTATACTGCAAGTGCTGCTGTGACCTCGGTCTGGAAGATACAATGGCTGCTGCGACTGGGGAAAGGGCCCCTGCCTTCACGTCTGAAGAATTGGACAAGCTCGTGGATGGGGTCCTCCCCCAGTATGCGCTACTCTACGGTCCTCCAGACCAACAAGTGAGTACCCCGGGTGCTAATGGAATGGGCTATGCCTGTGTGGATTGGGGTGGATGTAAGTTGGTGGGGTGGGGGGCGAATGAGGAGTGCAACGCCCGACAGATGAGAGCATGTGCCATATGGCAAAGTGGGTGGGGGGGGGGCAATTACATCTAACATGCAGGCCATTGATGATTTCCTCCTTTCCACCCTGTACATGTCTAATAGGTCAGCGCCCATCAGAAGATCGAGATTTGGCGTGCCATCGCCAAGGAAGTCCGGACCTTGGGGGTCCACAACAGACGGGGCACCCACTGCCGCAAGAGGTGGAAGGACATCCGCCGCGGAACAAGGAAGACCGCAGAAACACTGCTGGGGATGGCCTCCCAACCTAGGAGGGGTGCCAGTCGCACCATGACCCCCCTGATGTCCCGGATCCTGGCGGTTGCCTACCCTGAATTGGATGGGCGCTTTAAGACATCACAGCAGACACAAGGGGGTGAGTACACTCAAATCCTGGTGACTTTGCGCGCACTGGAGGTGTCTGGGTGGGGGAGGAGGGCTGTGGGTATCCCTAGGCCAGGGCGATATCTGTAGGCTAGGCCCCTCCGTAAGGCATGGCCCTGTGCCCTCGCCCCCCACCTCTGTAGGGTGCCAAGTACAGCTATTCATTGCCCTGTGTCATGTATGTGAGCAAAGGTCGCCCATAGGCTTGTAGGCCATGTCCCACGGATTGCGTAGTCGACCCCAAGTGCGCAGCGTAGTGCAGGGGGCTTCTGTGTCTGTCCTGTCCGCCAACGGTGTCGCCAATGCATGCACTCAACATTTCTTTATTTCCCCCCCCTTTTTTTGTTGTCTTCCTGTTCATTTGTGCATTAGCATCATCAGGCGGAGGAGAAGTGGCATCGGAGCACGAGGGAGCTGCATCTCACATGGCCATGGCGGGCCATGCAACTGACTCGGATTTCACCAGTGAGACAGAGGGCGAGGGGAGCTCCACAGCGGGGACTCGTGCGGATGTCAGTGACAGCGACTCGTCCTCTGAAGGGAGCTCCCTTGTGGTGGTGGCAACATCCGTGCCCCCCGCTACAACAGGTACAGCCGCCACCCAGCGCACCAGCACCGCCCTCCCAGCAGCCCCTCTGCGTTTGCCCCGTGCCCGCTCACCCAGGAAGGTGGGCATCTCCTTCGCCCCAGGCACCTCAGGCCCTGCCCCTGTCACCCCTGCTGCCCTCAGTGAGGAGGTCATTGACCTCCTGAGGACGCTCATTGTTGGGCAGTCTACCCTTTTGAATGCCATCCAGGGTGTAGAAAGGGAGGTGCACCAGAGTAATGCATACCTGGAGGGCATTTATTCGGGTCAGGCTGCCCATCAGCGATCGTTCAACACTCTGGCCTCAGCACTGATGGCAGCAATTGTCCCTGTCTCTAGCCTCCCCCCTCCAACTTCCTCCACCCATACCCAATCCCCTGGGAAGCTCATCCAGACATAAGCACCACACATCACACAGGCATTCACACAAGCAACATCCACATGCAGACATACCAACACCCACTGCCTCCACTGTGTCCCCCTCCTCCTCGTCTCCCTCCTCCCTCCCTGTCACGTCTCCACTCACACCTGCATGCACAACATCTTCAGCCACTACGTCCATCACCAGCACACCCACCAGAACCCCCCGCACACATGGAGTCACCACCCCCACTACCATTCACACGTCCCCTGTGTCCTCTCCCAGTGTGTCTGTCACCCCCTCTTCCAAGCTACACAAACGCAGGCAGACACCCACCCAACAGCCATCCACCTCACGACAGCCTCCAGCTCAAGCACCTGCACACAAAGACACCAGACTTCAAACTCAAACAACCACAACCTCCTCCTCCACTCCCATACCTACTACACCTACCCGTCCCTCTCTTCCTAAACTTATTTTCCTTTCCAAACTTGACCTCTTCCCAACAACTCCCCAACCCCGTTCATCTAAAAAGACTCCAGTCAGCACCTCAGCCACCACAACAGCGGGCCCTGTGAAGACAGTCTGCCATGGACTGTGGAGTTCCCCACCCTCAAGGGCAGCCAGCTCAGTAGAGAGCCAAGGCACGGGCAGCCCACCGCCGCAAAAACATGCCAAAATTGTCAGTGCCCGGCGCGAGAGGCCTAAAACACCTGGGACCAAAATCCCTACCATGGCTCCGGCAGGGAGTGTGGTGCCACCTGGCACACCGCCAAAGGTGGGGAAGGGCCACAGGCGACCAGGGAAGGCTGGGAAGGGCAGCACACCCGACAAGACCGCCAGCAGCCCAGCTGTGCAGGAGGGCCCCGCATGCCCCATCCCAGGTGGGCAGGACGACACCAACAGGCCCGGTACTGCAGCCCAGGAGGGCCCCACCAGGCCCATCCCAGTTGGGCAGGAAGGCGCAGCCAGCCACAGGTCAGGTGGCGAATTACCTCTACGCCATGGACTGATCCGCTGAACTGGGCACTCATCCGAAGCACCGCTGAACTGGGCCCTTCATCTCAAGCACCGCTCCGCTGGGCACCGCCGTCTTAAGCACTGCTCCGCTGGGCCCTTCATCTCAAGCACTGCTCCGCTGGGCCCTTCATCTCAAGCACGCTTCGCTGGGCACCGCTGTCTCAAGCACCGCTGTGCTGGAGCTTCATCTCAAGCACCGCTCCGCTGGGCACCGCCGTCTCAAGCACCGCTCCGCTGGGCCCTTCATCTCAAGCACTGCTCCGCTGGGCCCTTCATCTCAAGCACCGCTGAACTGGGCCCTTCATCTCAAGCACCGCTCCGCTGGGCACCGCCGTCTCAAGCACTGCTCCGCTGGGCCCTTCATCTCAAGCACTGCTCCGCTGGGCCCTTCATCTCAAGCACCGCTCCGCTGGGCCCTTCATCTCAAGCACTGCTCCGCTGGGCACCGCCGTCTCAAGCACCGCTGCGCTGAGCCCTTCATCTCAAGCACTACTCCGCTGGGCCCTTCATCTCAAGCACTGCTCCGCTGGGCCCTTCATCTCAAGCACCACTCCGCTGGGCACCGACGTCTCAAGCACTGCTCCGCTGGGCCCTTCATCTCAAGCACCGCTCTGCTGGGCACCGCCGTCTCAAGCACCGCTGCGCTGCGCCCTTCATCTCAAGCACTGCTCCGCTGGGCCCTTCATCTCAAGCACCGCTGAACTGGGCCCTTCATCTCAAGCACTGCTCCGCTGGGCCCTTCATCTCAAGCACCGCTCCGCTGGGCACCGCCGTTTCAAGCACCGCTCCGCTGGGCCCTTCATCTCAAGCACTGCTCTGCTGGCCCCTTCATCTCAAGCACCGCTGAACTGGGCCCTTCATCTCAAGCACCGCTCCGCTGGGCACCGCCGTCTCAAGCACCGCTCCGCTGGGCCCTTCATCTCAAGCACCGCTCCGCTGGGCCCTTCATCTCAAGCACTGCTCTGCTGGGCCCTTCATCTCAAGCACCGCTGAACTGGGCCCTTCATCTCAAGCACCGCTCCGCTGGGCACCGCCGTCTCAAGCACTGCTCCGCTGGGCCCTTCATCTCAAGCACTGCTCCGCTGGGCCCTTCATCTCAAGCACTGCTCCGCTGGGCCCTTCATCTCAAGCACCGCTCCGCTGGGCCCTTCATCTCAAGCACCGCTCCGCTGGGCACTGCCGTCTCAAGCACCGCTGCGCTGGGCCCTTCATCTCAAGCACTGCTCCGCTGGGCCCTTCATCTCAAGCACCGCTGAACTGGGCCCTTCATCTCAAGCACCGCTCCGCTGGGCCCTTCATCTCAAGCACCGCTCCGCTGGGCACCGCCGTCTCAAGCACCGCTCCGCTGGGCCCTTCATCTTAAGCACTGCTCCGCTGGGCCCTTCATCTCAAGCACCGCTCCGCTGGGCACCGCAGTCTCAAGCACCGCCGTCTCAAGCACCACTGAACTGGGCCCTTCATCTCAAGCACCGCTGGCCCATTGGCGGAAGGGGCAGGCCCGCATCTGTGTCGGGCAGGGCTGCACGAAGCACTCTGGGCACTAGTCCCCCTCCAGTACCAGTGGAGACTGATATTGACTTGCGAGACTGTGGCTTTGCACTCCCCAGGATGGCACAGTGGGCAACCCACCCACTGTAGAGACTTGAGAGACTGTGGCTTTGCACTCCCCAGGATGGCACAGTGGGCAACCCACCCACTGTAGAGACTTGAGAGACTGTGGCTTTGCACTCCCCAGGATGGCACAGTGGGCAACCCACCCACTGTAGAGACTTGAGAGACTGTGGCTTTGCACTCCCCAGGATGGCACAGTGGGCAACCCACCCACTGTGGAGACTTGAGAGACAGTGGCTTAGCACTCCCCAGGATGGCACAGTGGGCAAGCCACCCACTGTAGAGACTTGAGAGACTGTGGCTTTGCACTCCCCAGGATGGTACAGTGGCCATGGAGGCCCCTCGTGGATCTGGCGTCGTGGACTCATCTGGCTGAGGTGCCCCCCCTTCCCCTGTAGTTTTGCTATCTGATGCCCCTGCAGTGTTCTCTCCGTTGGAGTCAGGTATCCTGTGTGGGCTTTGCCCATGTGATTTTGGCCCAGTGGCCCACGAACAATGCCTGATACACATATCGGACTGGACAATTTATGTATATAAAGTTTTAGATGTGTGATATATTTTATACTCACTCATACAATATATTTCGTAGTTTATAATCATTTCCTTTTGTCTTTGCATTCTTCCGGGGGGCTTGGGGGGGTAACTGTGATGTGTTGCTATGAATTGATGTGTGTGTTGTAGTGGGTGAGGGTGAGGGTGGGTGTGTCGCATATGTGTGTCCCCGTAATTTTTTGCCTCCCCCCTCCCCTGTGTCGTAGGTGCAGTACTCACCGTTGTCTTCTGCGCCAGCGTTCGTGCTCCTGGTAGAGGTGCAGGAAGACAATAGCTGGGAGGATGTGGAGTTCGGGTTCCATGCTGTCCAGATTCCTTGTGGGGTGTATGGAGGTGAGCGTTTTCCGTTTGAAATGTCTGTTTCCGCCGTGTTTTTATCGGCGGGGCTACCGCCCCGGAAAAGGTGGCGGTTTGGTGGGTTGTGATAGGGTGGCCGGTACATTGTCTCCCGGCTGTCTCTTGGCGTTGACCGCTGCACTGTTTGTTTGTCCCGCCGTGGCGGGCGGTTTGTTGAAGTGGCGGTCTCTGTTGGCGGTTTCCGCCAGGGTCGGAATTGCATTTTTTTTACTGCCAGCCTGTTGGCGGTTTTGCCGCCGCTTTAACACCGACCGCCAGGGTTGGAATGACCCCCAATATTTTGTCAAATTAACAATATTGTAGACTTTAAAAACTGAGAGTAAGATAATGTGTGTTTGTTTGTGTTTGAATCTAAAAACTCCTGGTGAAATCTGGCAGACATCTCACCATATCCGACTCAAAGCTTCGGGACCCAACTATTTATCAGAAAATTCATTTAATAGGGGGTGTAGCACCCCACACACACCCTTAAGCTATGCCCCTGCTGACACCCTGCACTGCTATATGTAGCACTATAAGACAAATGAATTGCAAGTTAGAGAGGGGCTAAGGAGAGATGAGGGGGACTGTTGGAGGGTGGTATTGGGGGAATCCGTGGAGAAGGTTTCCACCAGCACTAAAACCGGCCCTGCTGCAGTGCACGTAAAATCCTCCTTAAATAAATGCATGCCACTTGATTAGCAGGTAAAGCAGCAAGTGTTAAATCTAAACCAAGGAACAAATATGTTTCAAACCTAAATAAAATATTTTAATGCAGCAGCGCGTCCAGCTAAAGTTCGTGATAGGCTCAGCGGGGAGATGGCAGATTTCTATTCAGAGAGGTCTGCAGTTCAATTTTAAAATTGGCTAGAAAACGGCAGCTGTGCTGACTCTTTTCACGCAGCCTTTTCAGCTCCCAGATCGTGGACAGTTTGAATGGAGGTAATCTCTGCAGAGCACACCATGGATACCTGCTAAGCTTCATTTTCCTGCAGGCGCCAGACACCGGAGGTCATATTTTTCATAGTTCTATTTTCAGCAACGTCTGGTGAATATCCTGCAAAATGCTGCTTAGGTCGTAGCATCAGCCGTTGGTATGACATTTTAAGTGTTTACTAAAACTCTGCACTGGGAGAAGCTGTGTGCGAACAGTCAATACAACAGGATGCTGATTCTGAAGTGATTATATAAGAAACTACATGCATTTACTTGAAGGTCTGCTACGTACCCAATGCTAGGGATGGTCCATATTTATGTCACTTATGTATCTGATAAAAACATAGTTCTTGAATATCACATACGTTAGATGTTTTAAAAAAGGCAGACCAAAGGTTTAAAAACCTTAACAAGGGAGTGGGCCAGAGAGGGGAGAAGTTATCACAATAGACAACCAACACTGCTAGCAGTGTCTGGTGTTCCCATACATTGTAATGGCACATCTGTTAAGTTTCAGACTGATTTGAGAAGTGAGTTATATAGAGAATCCTTGCAAGGATACCGCCGATCTGCAGTCCCTCAGACAACCAGTTTAGGATTGTGTCTATCTACTAACAAGCATTTGCAATGCAACAGGTCTTCCATTTTCTTGAGTTAGAGCTATTGGCATTGTAAATTCATAACTAGTATTTTCTTGCACATAAATTGGTCAACCCTGCCTCATAATTTCTTTTCCTGCCATATAATTCCAGTGGTCCAGTATTAAACTAAAACACTTACATTTACCCTTTTCCTCTATCTAAAAACATATACAATAATCATATAAACCTTTTTCAGAAATAAACTTTTGACATTAGAGTGTAATGCTCAAAACTTCATAACAAAAATATCATTTGGGATGGATTGGAGGGTAAAAGGAAAGAGGGAGTCAGGAGTAAAGATGGAGAGGACAAGTTGCTGAGTAACGATGTCATGGGTCCTTGAGTAAGAAAGGAAAATGGTTGTCTGCAATTTTGGTAGGAAAATACATCAGTAATTAGAGTTAGGTGAGGTCCAAAGGTCTCTGGGCCCCGGTGCCACTGCACTTGTTGCCCCATTGATAACTAGGCCACAGGGGAGAAAGCGGATGAGGCAGAAAAAGAGAAGCGAAAGGAATACAACACACAAAAGAAACAAAATGAGAATAAATCGCAAAGAAATAAAAGAAAGAAGGGAAAGAAAGAGAAAATGAAAACACAACTAGAGAAGAAATAGAGCAAATGTGTGAGACAAAAGAAAAAAGGGAAGGAAGATAGTGAATGAAGGATAAAGAGGAAAAAGTCATGAAAGAAGTGTGAAAAGAAAGAGAAAAATGAACATTAGAGAAAAAAGAGAGATGGTGAGCGAAACAAGCAGCAAAAGATCCAAGGCATGTATGTACTGACACATTTCCCACAGACATAGAATGGGAAAACCACTTTGACACTTCGAGTCCCAACAAGTAACTTGTGGCTTCCACATACAGACGGGAAAAAGAGGGATGTATAGTAAAATGTGACTTGACAGATAAAGAAAAACACCAGAAAAAAGGAAGGACGAAAGATCTAAAAAAAAAAGTGAAAGGACTCATACCGAGTCAAAGGAAAGAGTACATAAAAAAGACAAAGAAAGAATGAAGGGAAGAGAAAAAAATAGTAAATGTACACCTGATGAAGAAAAAAAGAGAGGAACGAAAAAAGGAAATCAATAACCATGTTTTTGCAAGTTTGAAACAGGAGGTAGAAAGAGGAACAGGGAAATAAAAAAGGGAGAGGAATAGAAATAAACAGTTGAAGTAAAGAGGAAAACTTTTAACGCGTGGAATATAAGAGCTGGAAAGAGAAAAATGGGGGAGAAAGAAAACATTGACAGTAAACAGAGTAAAGGAAAGAACAGGGTGAGATGGGTGAAGCAGACCCTCCCAAATAAAGATGGCAGCTAAAAATTGATTTAATTGGCTTCCTCAAATCCTCAATCAGAAGTCAGAGTGTGGAACAGCAGGGGGCACTGCAGAACAGCAAGAGGTGCATTAGCAGAGCTGTATGTGAACCCCAATACAGCAATTGTGGGGTGCTTCAGATCAGGATTGGGGCTATAGACAGAGCTGTGTCCTGGCCCAGTGCTGGTTAACAGAAGGCAGCTGGTGAGGAATGAGAAACGGAGCACCATGTAATTCCTGGTATTGGAATAATGGGACGCTGCAGGTTAGGGTTGAGGTGGTCTGAAAGAATTGTATGTGGAATGCAGTACTGGAATAGTAACGGCCACACAAGGTCAGAAGTGAGATATGTCAATGGAGTTCTGTGTGGAACCTAGTATTGGCGTGCCAGTGTTGCCGAGTGTTAGCCTGGAGGTGCCCTGGTGAAGCTGAGAGTAGGGCCCAGTATGGGAGTGGCATTGCCTCTGAACAACGGAAGCGAGGAGTCCTGAAGGGTGAGTGTGTGAGCCTTAGTACTGAGAAGACATGTGCACTGAATGTTGGAATTGATGGATTCTGGTGGAGCTGTGGTGGTCCCCTTCCACAGTGGTGTTGGATGTTAGACTTGAGGTGCACTGGCTCTGCTGTGTTTTGCTCTTTGGGTCCAGTATTGGCTTGGCAGTGGGACTGAATATTAGAATTGAGCTGCTGTTATGGAAGTGTATGTGTGCGGGGTCCCAGTATAGGAAAGGAAGTGACTCATCGGCATAGAAGTGAGGTACACTGATGGAGCTGCGCCATAGGACCTAGTACTGGAACAGCATAGTGTACTGACTGTAAGAACTGAGGTGCTCTGGCAGACAGCGTGTGTGGGGTTCCTGGCACTGGCATGGCTGAGGGCTTAGAGTGTGTGAACTGAGGTGCACTGATGGAGCTGCACCCGAGGTCCCAGTACTGGAGCAGCAAAGTGTACTGACTGGAAGAAATGAGATGCTCTGGCAGACAGCATGTGTGGGGTTCCTGGCAATAGCATAGCTGAGGGCTTGGAGCATGTGAACTGCGGTGCATTGATGGAGCTGCATCCGAGCACCCAGTACTGGAGCAGCAGAGTGTACTGACTGAAAGAACTGAGGTGCTCTGGCAGACAGCGTCTGTGGGGTTTCTGGCATTGGCATGGCTGAGGGCTTGGAGCTTGTGAACTGAGGTGCACTGATGGAGCTGCACCTGAGGTCCCAGTACTGGGGCAGCAGAGTGTACTGACTTGAAGAAGTGAGATGCTCTGGTAGACAGCGTGTGTGGGGTTCCTGGCACTGGCACATCTGAGGGCTTGGAGTGTGTGAACTGTAGTGCATTGATGGAGCAGTGCCCGAGGTGGTCCCAGTACTGGAGCAGCAGAGTGTACTGACTGCAAGAATGGAGGTGCTCTAGCAGACAGCATGTGTGGACTTCCTGACACTGGCATGCCTGAGGGCTTGGAGTGTGTGAACTGAGGTGCACTGATGGAGCTGCACCCAAGGTGGACCAAGTATTGGGGCATCAGAGTGTACTGACTGCAAGAACTGAGGTGCTCTGGCAGACAGCATGTGTGGTGTTCCTGGCACTGACATAGCTGAGGACTAGGAGTGTGTTAACTGAGGTGCACTGAGGGAACTGTGTCTGAGGTCCCAGTACTGGCGCAGCAGAGTGTACTCACTGCAAGAAGCGAGTGCTCTGGCAGACAGCCTGTGTGGGGTTCCTGGCACTGGTACAGTTGAAGGCTTGGAGTATGTATGAACTGAGGTGCACTGATAGAGCTGCGAGTGGAATCTCAGTAATGAGTAGAAGTGTGCACTGTCTCTAAGGAATGCGGAGCCCTGGTAAAGCTGGGTGCCTAGGCTTTAAGCAATTACAAGCGATACTCCGCTCTTGCACTCAGCACACAGGCAGGCACACTTGGTAAAGAAAATCCAAGCCAAGGAAGGGCGGGAGCCAGGCAGCTGAGAGAGGGTGCAGAGAGCCCACAAAGCCTTAATGTGACCAAGATAACAGCCTGATTTATAGCCTTGTTTACAGCTAATCCTAAAGGAAGAATGCTCTGCACATGAAAAGGGAAGCCTCCCTGGACAGGTGCAGGAAACAAAGTGAAAAAAATGTCCCCTACAGACCAGATAAATGGGAAAAAGCGTAATTATACAGTGGTTGGTCCCTGCTTCATCACTGAAGAAGGAGGGACAAAGAGGCATGACTGACCACTAGTAAGCAAGGATTTTTAGATGACACTGAAACTAACAAATGAAATAGCTGGAAGCCCACAGAAGTATACTCAAAAGTATACAAGAAGTGGTACCCCTACACTCGACCTAAAAATGAACGCGTCATGGATACCTGCTGCCTTACAGGTATAACCGGTCAAACATGACCCAATACAGGGTATTGGATAAAGCAACAACTCTGGCATCAAAATACATAGAGGATGACAAGATATGAAGAGGGACAGAGCTATTGACATAAAAACGCATAAAGGAGTGCTCAGAAGAAACATGGGCAAACAAGGTCATTGCAGGTAATGCACTCTGCAATGTTATTAGTTTTGGCATTGCATTGCGACTGTGGTTTCTGCAGATTTTGTAAAGTTTTCCTTGCAGAGTTATCCTCTTTTCAGATTTTTTTTTACAAAATGCAAAAAAGAAACACTCTAGCAAAAATATATATTTGCATTTGTATGTCTGTGAAAGTAGATATGTGTCCTTAGCCTTACTTATTTATTTATAGATGTAAAGTACCTAGATGTAGCTAAATCATTAAGGATCTGTGCACTAACAGATCGAAGCAGATGAGAGACCAAGGGCATCGATTCACCAAAATAGGGAAGTGGCATCACATGTCATTTGACCTTAATGACATCAGTGGTAGTGACATCACATGACCTTTGACCCTGAAATATCCGATGAGGTCATGTCACATGACTTGAAGCCTAATGACATCCCAATAAGTGACATCACTGATCTTACTTAATAGCTGCATAATTAATATAAAAACACAACATGGACACCTGTCTATTTGAGATAACACCTATATTAGGGTGCTGACATGAGTTTTAAAGTTCTGGGGGAAAATTCCAGCCCTGAATTGTAGCAGGTGAGTGAATCAAGTGGGCAACAGACTCCTTCTAAGAGCACTCCTTTTAAGAAGTTTTGGGGTGTCCAAATTACCTCCATTGTTCCAAGGTCAGCATTTTGTCATGGTCGCTCTCTAAGGACAAAAATGACATGCAATATATCAGAGCCAGAATTTTGCCATTAATAGCATTCATATACCATTAGTGACCCTTGGGTCAAAAACGACCTCACTCTGTAAGGGCCAGCATTTTGTAATGGTTCCCCTCCTCTAATATGCCATGGCTGCCCTTCCTCATGACAACAGTTATGTCCATTGTGCTAGTGCCAGCATTTTGCCATGGCTGTCCCTATTCCAAAACTTTCCTCAAGTATCCCAGTTCTAACATTTGCCCACAGATGCCATATATACAACAAGAATTACTTCTTGTGAGAAACTGTGTTGTTGTTTGAGAGGGAGAAACCCTACCCAAGCAACAACCACAATCCTTGTCAAGATGAACCACAAAAAGTCACTAAAGTAACATGTGCTTAACCCTCTGGCAGCTTGGGGCAAAGCAGTCAGGCTTAACTTAGAGGAAAAGTATTAAGTATTTATGCAGCACTTAAACAGTAATAAAGTGAAAACACAACACAAGAAAAATCCCACATCAATTAGTAAAATTTAGCATGTATTTTATGATTAATAAATGTTTTACGTTTAAAGTGTAAAATAGCACCTAAAAGATCAAAGAGCCAACTGCGGACATCTAGTCACGTGAGACCGGGGAAAAGCCAAAAGGTATGGCCGACTATGATGGAGCTCAGGTCAGATACATGAAATGGATTGGGCCCGGTCTCAGCTTAACTTCAGACTTTGAAGAACAAGGCAGTCAGCGATGTTAGATAAGTTTTCGTCATCGAGGAGCCGCTATGTGAAGTCATGGTGAAGATTTCTACATTAGGCCTTAGGGCCCGATTCACTCTGGGACTTACATGTCATAAAGTTAGAAGTGCGGAATCTCCACACTCACTGTGGAATCTTTGCAGTCTGGACAAAATCTGCACTGCAGAGAGTGTGCAGAGAGGAGATCCTGCTTCAAGTGCAGAGATTCCATCATGAGAAGAACATAGCAGGAGCTGCCATGAAGTCAGGCTAACCGTCAATGCACCTTGGACAGATCAGCAAGCATGTAGATCCTGTTCTTTTGGGTATCAAAGGACTTTTTGGCAGAAAGTTTTCTAAGCTCCAAGTTTTGGATTTGGGCTATCTGAGCACCTAAAGCACCACTGAAGTACCACTTCCAGGACTGTAGGGTCACAACTTGGAGGATTGGAACTCACTTATGATGGGTCAAAATGTGGGTTCCAGATAGTTGGAGCCTTTTCTGTCCCTAATGCTATGAGCAAGAGGCCAGCCAACTAGACCTTGGGGTCATTTTAGAAATCTTGGGTTCAAGCAGGAAAGCAGGTCTCAAGTAGCAGGGCAGTCCTCTGAGGGCACAGGGCAGGCTTCAGGCAAAAGGGCAGACCCCTAAGAGGACCTCTGAAGGTCTAGAAGTGAAATAAAGAGCAACTCTGAGGGTCCTATTTTTATACCTGGTTCTAGCTTTGAAATAGGAGAAGCTTCTGGAGTTTTCCCCCCACAGAGGTGTTTTTAATTTTCTCCCTCCCTGTCCTTGTCCCAGTTGGCTAGTGTGAAGCTCTTCGTGTGTGAACTGAGGCACCCTGCCTTGAATGGCCTATCCTCCCAACTCCCGGGCCCTTTATTGAGTGCCTGTCTGAAGGATAACAAAGAGAGCAACTACACCTAATAATGTAACCTACGAAACAGGCTGCAAACACCAAATGGTTTGGACAAGAAAATGCCAACTCTCAAAAGTGGCATTTTCAGAATTGTGCCTAAAAATCTGACATTACCATTAAAGAAGGTTTTAAATTACAATACCTTGGACACTCAGCATGACATTCCTACCTGTTTCCAAACAAAAGCTATCACGTGTTAAATGTAATAGTGTAACACAATGTTACTCTATAGGAGGGGTACACAAACAGTAGTGAAAAATGAATGTGTGTGTTTTTTACTACCAGGACCTGTAAAATGTAAAAATACATGTCAGTTTTTTTTTAATACAACACATTCTGCCCTATGGGCTGTTTAGGGCCTACCCTGGGGGTGACATATGTATTCAAAAGGGATGCTTGGCAGAATATTTATTTTGCCAAGTCAAATTGGCAGTTTAAATGTCTGCTATGGAAGGGCAGGCCTGAGTCATGTTTAAAGGGGCTACATAACTGGGAGGCACAACAATCGCTGCAAGCCCACCAGTAGTATTTAATGTACGTGCCCTGGGTACATGTAGTACCACTTTACTCGGGACTTACAAGTAAATGAAATGAGCCAATTGGGTGTAGGCCTATTTTACCATGTTTAAATGTGAGCGCACAATCACTTTAGCACTGGTCAGCAGTGGTAAGGTGCCCAAAGCCCTAAAAGTCAACAAAAACAGATTAGAAAGCAGGAAGGTTGAAGGCAAAACATTTGGGGTTGAACCTGCATTGAGGGCCAAGTCCAATACCTCTAGTATACCAGTTTCAGTAGTTTACCATTATCCCAATAACTGCCTTCAGTATTAATTACCTCTAGTATGTCATTCTCATTCACACTCACTAACTCAACACTCATTCTTACTTACTCTTACCTGTTCATTTAATAACTAGCACTACCCCATTCATTGTCACTCACTCTTACTCACTCCCCAATTCAAGCTGTCAATTTATATCACTCACTATGATTTCCACAAACCCATGCTCACTCAAATTCAATCATCTCTAACTCAATCATACTTTGTCAATTAGACTCACTGTCACTCACTCTTATTCAGTGATTCTCACGCTTCCTCACACACATTCTTTCTCAATCACTCTGACTCGACTCATCTTTAATCACTGAAACAATCTTACACATTATCACTCACTACCTGTTCCAAACCCACTTCCAGACACATGCTTACACATATACACATATAGGGGGTCATTCTGACCCCAGCGGTCTCTGACCGCCGGGGCCAGGGTCGGCGGGAGCACCGCCGACAGACCGGCGGTGCCCCGCAGGGCATTCTGACCGCGGCGGTTTGGCCGCGGTCAGACTAGGAAAACCGGCGGTCTCCCGCCGGTTTTCCGCTGCCCTACAGAATCCTCCATGGCAGCGGAGCGCGCTCCGCCGCCATGGGGATTCTGACACCCCCTACCGCCATCCTGTTCCTGGCGGGTCTCCCGCCAGGAACAGGATGGCGGTAGGGGGTGCCGCGGGGCCCCTGGGGCCCCTACATTGTATTTCAGTGTCTGCTTTGCAGACACTGAAATACGCGACGGGTGCCACTGCACCCGTCACACCTTCCCACTCCGCCGGCTCAATTCTGAGCCGGCGTCCTCGTGGGAAGGTTGATTTGCCCTGGGCTGGCGGGCGGCCTTTTGGCGGTCGCCCGCCAGCCCAGTGCAAATCCCAAAATACCCTCAGCGGTCTTTCGACCGCGGAGCGGTATTTTGGTGGGGGAAGTCTGGCGGGCGGCCTCCGCCGCCCGCCGGACTTAGAATCACCCCCATATTGTGGTCCCTCTTACATAAACACTCTCATCCACAAGCACGCACAAAACATACCTTTAAAAGCCTTTTTGTTTACTTCACTCAGCTTCCTAGGAAGATCCCATTACAACTAATGATACTCCCCTTATTACAAAGATAATGAATAATATTAGAGTAATAAAAAGTTGGGAGAGAACAAGCAGCGTGGAGCCTCAAACAACACCCATAAGGGTGAGCTACTTTAAGGTGCCTTAATATTGGGAAAAACTATTTTAATTGCAGGTGCAGGCACAGAATAATTTGGTGCTACCTCGTCTTAAAATAAAAATATTCACAACAAAAAAACAGGAGGTATATCTCATATCAAAGTCCTTGAATGATTAAAAAAACTGCTTGGTAGTGAAAAGAGAAGCCCGAGCATGTCAATGGGCTAGTAAACATTTTACATTCTATTTGTGCTTTTTCCATTTGTAATTTATAGGGACCAAAAACCATGAATTCATGCTTTTAACCCTACAGGCTCAGAACACAATACACCCAGGATTGCAAGACGTTGCTAGGGTTTGAATTATATGGTTTATCATGGACTATCTCTGTGCTTAGAGAAATTTTGTTACTTACTGACTATGAAAACGTCGGTTAAAAATAAAATCGGAAGAAAATGCCCGAGTTGAGGTTGCGGTTCTGATAGAGAGAATTTCCTATTTTTTCAAATTAAGCATATTTAATTTAAAAGTTCAAATTTGTTCGCTGAATAGCACATGCATGATCAACACAAAGGGCCTGATTCAGACCTTGGCGGGCGGCCGAGGCCGCCCGCCAAGGTCCCGCCGACAAATGACCGCACCGCGGCCATTCATACATTTCCGCTGGGCCGGCGGGCGCTCTCCAAAAGAGCGCCCGCCGGCCCAGCGGAAATGCCCCTGCAACGAGGATGCCGGCTCCGAATGGAGCCGGCGGAATTGCAGGGGTGCGACGGGTGCAGTGGCACCCGTCGCGTATTTCAGTGTCTGCATAGGGGGCCATTGGCATGGGCACTGCAGGGGCCCCCAGGGGCCCCTCGGCACCCCCAGGTCCCGCCAGGAACAGGATGGCGGTAGGGGGTGTCAGAATCCCCATGGCGGCGGAGCGCGCTCCGCCACCATGGAGGATTCTGCTGGGCAGCGGGAAACCGGCGGGAGACCGCCGGTTTCCCGCATCTGACCGCGGCCGAACCGCCGCGGTCAGAATGCCCTGCGGGGCACCGCCGGTCTGTCGGCGGTGCTCCCGCCGACCCTGGCCCCGGCGGTCTCTGACCGTCGGGGTCAGAATGACCCCCAAAATCTGTAGAAGATAATCATGTTTGGGCATTATAATCACAGAGGTGAAGGCACATAGGCCCTCATTCTGACCCTGGCGGTCTTTGACCGCCAGGGCGGAGGACCGCGGGAGCACCGCCGACAGGCCGGCGGTGCTCCAATGGGGATTCCGACCGCGGCGGTAAAGCCGCGGTCGGACCGGCACCACTGGCGGGGTCTCGCCAGTGTACCGCGGCCCCATTGAATCCTCCGCGGCGGCGCAGCTTGCTGCACCGCCGCGGGGATTCCGACCCCCACTACCGCCATCCAGATCCCGGCGGTCGGACCGCCGAGATCCGGATGGCGGTAGGGGGGGTCGCGGGGCCCCTGGGGGCCCCTGCAGTGCCCATGCCACTGGCATGGGCATTGCAGGGCCCCCCGTAAGAGGGCCCCTACATGTATTTCACTGTCTGCTGCGCAGACAGTGAAATACGCGACGGGTGCAACTGCACCCGTCGCACAGCTTCCACTCCGCCGGCTCGATTCCGAGCCGGCTTCATCGTGGAAGCCTCTTTCCCGCTGGGCTGGCTGGCGGTCTGAAGGCGACCGCCCGCCAGCCCAGCGGGAAAGTCAGAATTACCGCCGCGGTCTTTCGACCGCGGAACGGTAACCTGACGGCGGGACTTTGGCGGGCGGCCTCCGCCGCCCGCCAAGGTCAGAATGAGGGCCATAGGGGGTTATTCTAACTTTGGAGGAGGTGTTAATCCGTCCCAAAAGTGACGGAAAAGTGACGGATTTACCACCAGCCGTATTACGAGTCCATTATATCCTATGGAACTCGTAATACGGCTGGTGGTATATCCGTCACTTTACCGTCACTTTTGGGACGGATTAACACTCCTCCAAAGTTAGAATAACCCCCATAGGGCCTGATTACAACTTTGGAGGACGGTGTTAAACCGTCCCAAAAGTGGCGGATATTCCACCTACCGTATTACGAGTCCATTATTTCCTATGGAACTCGTAATACGGTAGGTGGTATATCCCTCACTTTTGGGACGGATTAACACCTCCTCCAAAGTTAGAATAACCCCCATAATGTACTGATTTAAGTTAACCTGTCTACTGATCCCATATTGAATGTCGACTTTACAGGTTAGGATTAAGAGGCCTGTTTTCCCATGAAACGGTTTTTGCACAAGATGTTTTTTCTCTATCACTGCATATGCTGGAACTTTCCAGAAGCCTTCTATTAGTTAGTGAATAGGCATTTGTTATGTATTAGACAACTGATTGTGAGGTTTTCACTGGGCAGAGAGAAGAGGCCATGAAACGCAACTCATGGGAATAACTGTCTGAACCACGAGATGTGCCCATTGTATCATTTCAAGGACTTGATTCTGTACTTCATTGTGAAAGAGTGTGAAACTAGGGAGTGTACCTGCTCCCAGATTTTGCTGAGGATTGATTGTTGTGTATCGGAATACAATATTTGTTACAAATACACTTTGGCAGAATTATATTAGTGTGTGATCCTTTGCTTATTTAGAGCAGAACTGGATAGAAGAAACCCCATCTGAGCCCTTTCATTTTTCAGAGGTTTGGTATGCCTGCTGATCTATACCTGAGCTTTCCAGATTTAGACATTTTCCAATGCTTAGGTGGAAAGACTTCACACCTACGCATTTTCCTTCTCTTATCAGAACCTTTAATTTGGGTTACTGAAATTGACATCTTACCTTCCTTATTGAAGAAACTGACCTATTATGTCTAACCATTTTAGATTATAGATTTCCTTTCTGAAACATACTTGCTAGATTTTTCTATTTGATTTCTAATTCTTACTAATGGAATATTGCACATTGTTTTGAAATATCGACTAATGGATTATTTGAATCTGTAATGATGATGACTACATTTTAATATTTACTAAATTAATAACATTCAACTTTTGAATTAATTTGTTAATAAAACCCTTTAACTCAACTCAACTCTCGTTATTGTTCTGATTGGACTTCACTTTTTATGGTGTTTGATCTAAATATTAGCTCTTTATCAACTTTCCTTGTTGACGAACAAAGGTACATATGACCAGTGACAGGGGTTATTTAATGATTATACTTGACGATTGAGCTACAAGAATGCCTGCTCTGGCAGTTCTGATTATTGTGTTACATGGTATTGAACAAGAGGAAAGGAGTCATCCAGAAGCTAATGATAAACATTTATTCCTGTTAAAGATGCAGTAGAAGAATCACTAAGAGCATATTGGAAGGTGAAAGATGAACTGAGCCACCAGGAAGGGAAGGCTTTCAGTGCTGTTAAGTTTGTACATCCTACCCTATTAATAGAGAAAATTATTGGGTTGGCACATGATGAGCAGCTGGGGAGGAGTCTAAGGCCCTCATTACAACTCTGGTGGTCGGTGATAAAGTGGCAGTCAGTACCACCAAATTATGACTATGTTGGAAAGATCTCAGAAAGACAGCCAATGTACCACACCGACCGCCAGGGCAGAAATAACAGGCACCATGGTAGTAGCTGCCTACAGCCAGGCAGAAACACTGCACAGAAGTGAAAGGACTCACCATTGGAGACAAAGGGAAGAACCACTCCGCCATGGAACCAGAACTGCAAGTGTTCCCGATGATATTCTACAACCTACTTCACCACGAACACCAATGCCGCCGAAGACGAAGACTGTGAGTACAGCTGCCTAGCACACACGGTAGGGGGGAGGAAAACGAGGGTAACACACACACTAACCATACACACCCCAGACACACATTCCTTACACACAACCAGCTGCCCAAAAAAACAAGTTAATCCCTTTAAATCTGCTGAATAATGCAAGGACAACACGGATTGACTAAAGTGATTGTAATAAGATCAACACAGTATAAATCATAATTTTGCCAATGCAACAGATATGTACAAATGTACAAAAAAGGGACACTGCCCAATCCTCAGTTCTCGTGGGCCACATGGCCACAGGACAAAGTCCAAGGCCCCAATTTGTACCTGCATCAATACGGAGAGAACACTGCAGGGGCATCAGTTGGCAAATGGGCAGGCACCTCAGGGGGAGAGGGGGCGCCTCAGCCGGAGGTGGAAACAAGACGACTGGTTCTGGAGTGGGCAACATGCCCTGTGCTTGGCCCTGGGGAGTGCAAGGCAACAGTCTCTCAAGTGGGTGACTTGCCCACTGGTTCTGGAGGGGGCAACATGCCCTGTACTTGGTCCTGGGGAGTGCAAGGTCACTGTCTCTAGAGTGGGTGAATAACCCACTGGTTCTGGAGGGGGCAACATGCCTTATGCTTGGTTCTGGGGAGAGCAAGGCCACAGTCTCTTGGGTGGATGTCTTCCTTACTGGTTCTGGAGGGGTCAGGATGCACCATAGCCCATGGGGGCTGGATCACATAGCGCCTGCCGGCAGTGATGGCTGCCCTGCGGTGGTGGTGGTGGAATTGGGAGGCTCCTGATCAGCCCCTGCGATGGCTGCACTGTGGTGGTGGTGGTGGAGGTAGTGGGAGGCTCCTGCTCAGCCCCTGCACCCTGCGATGCCTGCACTGCGATGGTTGGGGAGCTAATGGGAGGCTCCTGCTCAGCCCCTGCACCCTGCGATGCCCGAGCTGCGGTGGTGGTGGAGGTAGTCGGAGGCTCCTGCTCAGCCCTGCACCCTGCAATGGCTGCACTGTGGTGGTGGTGGAGGTAATGGGAGGCTCCTGCTCAGCCCCTGCACCCTGCAATGCCTGCACTGTGGTGGAGGTAGTGGAAGGCTCCTGCTCAGCCCCTGCAGCCTGCAATGGCTGCACTGAGGTGGTAGTGGAGGTAGCGAGAGGCTTCTGCTCAGCCCCTGCACTCACTGATGGCTGCCAAACCACAGTTGGTGGTGGGGCTCTGTGACAGCTACTGGTGCAGGTTCCTTCCCCTTTCTGCTGGCTGTTGCAGGTGCCTTCCCCTTTCTGTTGGCTTGTGCAGGCTCCTTCTCCTTTCTGTTGGCTGGTGCAGGCTCCTTCCCCTTTATGCTGGGTGGTGCATGCTGCTAACCCTTTCTGCTGGCTGGTGCAGGCTCCTTCCCCTTTCCGCTGGCTGGGGTAGGCTCCTTCCCCTTCAGAATTTGTGGCCTGGAATCCTTTCCACCACGAGGCAGTGTGGATGGAAGTGGGCCCATGGACTGTGTGGCTGAGGTGCTTGGCTGGGCACTTGAAACCCTGGCCATACATGCAGGACAGAGGGAGAGGTAGGACAGAGGTCAATAGTGGAAAGGAAAAGCTTTTTAAGAAGATTGGGGCGGGAAGAGATAGAAGTAATTGGAGTGGAAGATGAGGGAGTGGCTGTTGGAGGTGTTTGTCTGCTGGATTTGGGTGCAGGTGCATGGGCTGTATGCTGTTGGGAGGTGGATGGTTGTTGGGTGTCTGAGTGCTTGCATTTGTGTACCTGAGGATGGGGGACAGACACGGTGGGAAAGGACACAGAGGACTTGTGCATGGCTATTGTGGGGGTGTCTGCCAGTGAGGTGTGAGTTGTGCTCAGCCCCACCCTTTTCAATGTCTTCATGGCGCCGCTCACCAACATCATACGATCCCACGGCCTTAACATCGTCTCCTACATGGACGACACACAACTGATCCTCTCACTCACGAAGGACCCCGCCACCGCCAAAACCAAACTCCACACCGGACTTCACGCCATCTCCAACTGGATGGAGGCAAGCCGCCTCAAACTGAACTCGGATAAGACCGAGATCATCATCTTCGGCTCCAACAAATCTGCATGGGACAACTCCTGGTGGCCTGCCACTCTAGGAGCCGCCCCAACGCCCACCACCCATGCATGCAACCTCGGCTTCTTACTGGACACCTCTCTCTCTATGACCCAGCAAGTCCATCTCATCTTCATGTTTTAACATCCTCTGCATGCTTCGCAAGACCTTCAGATGGATCCCCATTGAAACCAGAAGAACGGTCACACACGCCCTCGCTAGCAGTAGACTGGACTATGGCAACACACTCTACCCGGAAACAACAGCCAAGCTCCAGAGAAAACTTCAGCACATTCAGAACGCCTCAGCACGACTCATCCTTAACCTCCCTCGCCATGAACACATCTCAACTCACCTGAGAGACCTCCACTGGCTTCCCTTCAACAAAAGGATCATCTTCAAACTCCTGATCCACGCTCACAAGGCTCTCCACAATGCCGGACCTGCCTACCTCAACAAGTGTCTCAACTTCCACGTCCCAACACGCCAGCTCCGCTCCGCCAACCTCACCCTCGTCACCGTTCCCTGCGTCCCCCGTACCACAGCCAGCGGCAGATCCTTCTCCCACCTCACCGCCAAGACCTGGAACTCCCTCCACGTCAACCTGTGTCTAACCAAGGACCTTCTGACCTTCAGGAAGCATCTCAAGACCAGGCTTTTCGAGCAGTACCACCCCCCAGGGCCTTGAGACCCTACCGGTGAGTAGTGTGCTTAACAAATAACTGAATGATTAATTGATTGATTGATGATGCAGGTAGTGGATGATGATATAGTGCATGCAGGTGTTAGTGTGGATGTAACTGGGTGGGAGGTGGAGAAGGAGGAAGAGGGGGAGACAGTGGAAATAGTGGATGTTGTTGTGCCTGCAACTGTATGGTGTTTGTGCGAGTGCCTGTGGGTTGAAGTGTGGTGCTTGTGTTTGCCTGTGACACTCTTGGGTGTTGTCCGGTGTGCATATTCATCTGGCTGTGTGCTTGGGATAGGTTTAGGAGAATGGGACTGGGAAGTGGAAGTTGGAGGGGGGACAATAGAAACAGGGACAACGGCTGCCATCAGAGAGGAGGCCAGAGCCTGAATCGATCTCTGTCGGGCTGCCAATCCAGTGTGAATGCCCTCCAGGAATTCATTAGATTGTTGCATCTGGGCTGCCAGCCCCTGGATGGCATTCACAATGGTGACTGCCCTACAGAGATGTATCTCAAGAGGTCAATAGCCTCCTACCTCAGGGCAGCAGGGCTCACTGGGACATGGCCTAAGGTGCCTGGGGCAAATAAGATGCCCACCCTCTTGGGTGAGCGGTCACAGGAAACTCACTGAGGGGCTGCTGGGAGGACGGTGCTGGTACGGGGGTGGCGGCTGTACCTGTAGCTGGGGTGGTCACAGAGGTGTCCGTCACCACCAGGGAGCTCCCATCGGAGGAGGTATCAGAGTCTGTTTTGTCTCATCCAGTCTCCGCCGTGGTGCTCCCCTCACCCTCCGTCCCACTGGTGCCCTCAGTATCGGTGGACTCTGCCTCCTGGGTCCTGTGGGATGCAGCTTCCTCCATCGCCGGTTCCTCTGCTCCTCCGCAATATGATGCTAATGCACATAAGGGCAGGATGACAAAACAAGAAGGGGGGAGAGAGACAAACGATACATTGGGTCAATGACTGCACCAACACTACTGTTGGCGTACACAACTCCCTCACACACAGGGAACAGGCCTAAGCACTATGCATTGCACTACCAGTGATATTGCTAGCCACCAAGGCATGAGGAGGAGCACACACCACCAACTGCAGCACACCTGGGACCCACGCAGCCCTGCCCAGTAGTGGATGCTAACAAGCTAGGCAGCCATAATTTTCCAATCAGACCCCTAGCCACCAGAGGACCTAATCTACAATGTCTGGCCTGGCCTTGGGGCACCCAAGGACACACACCCACCACCCGGATACCACCCCACCAGGCGTAAGCTGTAATGATAGCCACTGCACTCACCCCCTTGTGGCTGCTGTGTTGCCCTCAAGCGCCCATCCAGCTCCGGATAGGCCACTGGCAGTATGCAGGCCATCAGGGGGATCAGGGTTCGACGGGCACCCCTTCCTCGTTGGGAGGCCATCCCCAGCTGGCCTCCACAGTCTTCCGTGCCCAGCATCGCAGGTCCTCCCACCGTTTGCAACAGTGGGTGCTCCGCCTCCCATAGACCCCCAGGGTGCGCACTTCCCTGGCGATGGCATGCCATATACCCTTTTTTTGATGGGCACTGACCTGCAGAGACAAGAAAGCAGGAGAACACCATTAGACAAACAGTCCAGCCTGTCACACACCATACCCCTTTCCATCACCATTGGCACATACATAGCCCAGCTCACAACATGTACACCGCCAACAGATACTCCCCCCCTTACACAATGCCTTCACACATCTCCATGCATCCATGCCACATGCATCATGCCTACGGTTTACTAACCTGTTGGTCTCGAGGCCTATATAGCAGTCTGTACTGGGGTAGGACCCCATCCACCAGTCGCTCCAACTCCTCCGAAGTAAAGGCTGGGGCCCTTTTCCCAGTCACACGGGCCATGGTAGGTTCCAGAAACAGGTCAAAGCAGCACATGCAGTGTAGGTCCTCTCCCATGGAAGGTCAGGTAACAAATGAGGAATATGATAGAAAAGTGAGGTCACGTTTGCAGCGGTCCATACTGTCTTCGCTGGCATAGGTCACCATTGGCCACTGTAACCCATAGGGCCCAATATTAAGCAATGAGGTGTTGCACGGCGGTTCCTGACCACCTCCCACCACAGCGCACAATGTCAGCGGAATTACCTCACTTCCAGCTGTCCCTCCACACAGGACAGGTGGATGCCATTTCAGGGTGGGGAGTCCTATGGAATAATGCTGTGTCACAGGAGAAATAGGCACATATTGGACAAATCACACTGACACATTACATGTTCACAGATTACAAACTACTGTTGTGGCTCCATTGTTCAGTTTGTGACAGGCTCCTCACTCTTTAATCCCATAGATTTCTACCACTGCGGATGACTAGGAGATGGAGACATACCCCCGTGTACAGACCCCTGGTGGACTTGGCTACACTGGAGGACAGGCACATAATACTCACCTATAGACTGGACAGGGTCACAATCACAGAGCTGTGTGCCCAATTGGAGCCTGACCTGATATCTTCTATCCGTCACCCCATTGGGATCCCCCATTTTGTGCAAGTGCTATCAGTACTCCATTTCCTTGCAACTGGATCTTTCCAAGTGACAGTGGGCTCGGCAGCAGGAATGTCACAGCCAATGTTCCCAATAGTGCTGACAAGAGTGTTGTCTGCCCTGATAAAACACATGTGCAGCTACATTGCATTCCTCCAGGTTGAGGATTTGGCCACTGTGAAGGCCATGTTTTATGCAATGGGACATATCCCCAATATAATTCGGACGATTGATGGAACACATATTGCATTTGTCCACCCCCACCAGAATGAACAGGTGTTCAGGAATCGTAAGAGTTTACACTCAATGGGTGTGCAGATGGTGTACTTGGCGGACCAGTACATCTCCCACGTCAATGCTAAGTATCCTGGGTCGGTGCATGATGCCTTTGTCTTAAGGAATAGCAGCATCCCAAATGTGATGGCCCAACTGCAGAGGCACAGGGTTTGTCTTATATGTGAGCCCTGGTTCCCACCCAGTATATGTTATTGTATGGGTATGGTGTGGGCCATATTGGATAGTGTGTAGATAAATGTTGTCCCTCTATAATTGCAGGTGACTCTGGTTACCCAAACCTATCATGGCTGCTGACCCCTGTGAGGAATGCCAGGATAAGGGCAAAAGAACGTTATAATAAGGCACATGGCTGAATCAGAAGGATAATTGAGAGAACCTTTGGACTCCTGAAGGCTAGCTTTTGGTGCCTGTGTGCTACTCACCCAAGAAGGTCTGCCAGATAGTGGTGGCATGCTGCATGTTGCACAATCTGGCCCTCAGACAAAATGACCCTTTTCTGCAGGAGGTGGAGACTGGAGATGCCCCTGTGGCAGCAGTGGACCCTGTGGACAGTGAGAATTAAGAGGCAGAGGATGAAGATGAGGACAACAGAACATCTGTAATCCGTCAGTAATTCCAATGACACACAGGTAAGACAGTGTAACTTTACATTTCAATGACTTGTTGTAATCTGTGTGGCATTGGCATGCTGGTAATTCCTTATTCAATGCCCACTAATTGTTCCCTCTGGATATTCATTTTGCAGATGTTGGTGATATGACAACATTCTCCTGGTGTGATCATTACAGCCAGCTACAAGTCATTAAATATATGCTCTTTCTATGTACAGTTCATTTGCAATGGTTGTACCTCTTTCAAACAATATATATTTGACATACATGACATACTCAAAATTGATATTTGTCAAAGGGTGTTTATTGAAGTGCTAACATATAGGGGAAAGTGCAATGGGATGGGGTGATGATGGAGGAAAGTCCAGTGTATTGTCCCAGTCTGTTTGTAGGACAGGTGCGTTGTCCAAGGGGCCATTGGAAGGGGAGCAATGGCAGTTCAAGGTGGACAGGGTGACTGAGTGCGACACAAGGGGACAATCAGGAGAGTCTCATTTCCTGGCAGGGGTCTTGGCAAGTGTCTCTGGCTTCTGTCTGGATTGTAGGGAACGTTTGCGGGGTGATTCACTTTCTGCAGGGGGAGGGGTGCTGGTGGCCTGTGATTCCTGTGGCGGGGCCTCCTGGCCACTAGCAGCAGCAGAAGTGGATGGTTGTTCAGATGACTGGTTAGTGGCAGGCCCGCTGGTGTGAGACTGCCTCCCTCATAATGTTGGTCATGTCTGCAGCAACCCTGCTGTGGAGATCAGGGTGTTGTTGATGGCCTGCAAGTTCTCCCTGATCCCCTGGTACTGTCCCTCCTGCAGCCGCCTGTTCTCCTGCACATTGCTGTGGATCTGGCCCATCGTGTCCTGGGAATGTTGGTAGGCTCCCAGGATCTCGGAGAGTGCATCCTGGAGAGTCGGTTCCCTGGGCCATTCCTCCCCCTGGCGCACAGCACTCCTCCCAGTTTCACTGTTGGCATGTGCCTCTGTCCCCGGAACCGTGTGCCCACTGCCACTGACCCCAGGTCCCTGATTGTCTTGTGTGTGAGGTGTGGCCTGGGGTCCCTGTACAGATGGACACACTGTTGATTAACGTGTCCTAGGGACAGAGGTGTGGAGACGCTGGGTGGGTGCTGTGGTGGTGTTTCCTGAATGGGGTGGCTCTGTGGTGATGTGTGACTGGGCTTGGGTAACCGGCTGTCCAGTGGTCCCTGAAGTCCAGAGTTACTGTCATCACTGTGGGCCTCTTCAGTTGGGGGACTGGATACTGCTGGCACCTCCTCACCGGTGACATTGGCTGGGGTACCTGTGGGGATGTAAATGATGTGTTATGGTTGATGTGTATGACATATTGTACGTCCCTGGCTTCCCATCTATGGTTGGTTTTGCCCTGCCAGCTTTCACTTTTGTATGTTAGTGTATGGTTGGATTGTTAGTTCTCTATGCTGTGCATGATTTAGTGATGGGTGTCCATGCAGGGCTGTGAGGGGTGTCCATGCATTGGTACAGCATGCAGGACTTGGCATTGGGAATTAGTGAGATGTGATGGTGGAGTGTGTGGGATGGAATGGAGTGATGGGAGTGAGGGTGAGGGTATGTGATGGCATGCAGGTAGGGGGTGATAATAGTAGAGAATTGACTTACCAGTGTCCAGACCTGCTCCGACTCCGCCAGGCCCTCAGAATGCATTATTGCCAAGACTTGCTGCTCCCATGCTGTGAGTTGTGGGGGAGGAGGTGGGGGTGGGGGTCCCTCTGGATAGAGAGCTGATGTCTTGCTGCTATGGAACGTACCTTCCCCCGTAGGTCGTTCCACCTCTTCCTGATGTCATCCCTTGTTCTGGGGTGCTGTCCCATGGCGTTGACCCTGTGTACGATTCTCCACCATAGCTCCATCTTCCTAGTTATAGATATTTGCTGCACCTGTGCTCCAAATAGCTGTGGCTTAACCTTGACAATTTCCTCCACCATGAACTTTAGCTCCTCCTCCATGAAACAGAGGTGTCTTTGTGGTGCCATGGGTGTTATGTGAGTTGTGTTGGTGAGGGTGTGTTGGGTAATGTGTTGGGGTGTGTGATGTGGAGTGCGAGTGGTGTTTGGGTGTGAGTAGTCTGTGCTTCTAGTTGTCTCAGGGGCCTTGGTGTATCTCTGTTGGCAATGATTTGTAATCATAAAGGGTTGTGGGTAATGTGTGTGTGTATTTTATAGTGGTGTGGGTGTGGAGTGTGTATGGGTGTCAGGTGTGTGTTGTTAGAATTGGCCAATGTGGAGTTGTTTTGTCTGTGGCTGTCCATTTTGAGCGCAGCGATATGTACCGCCAATGGTTTACCGCCATTGAATGTCCGCCATGGTGATTCATGGGTCATAATGTGGTGGACGTTGTTCTGTTGGCGTAACGGTGTGGGATTTGATGCCGCCACTTTAGCATTGACCTTTGGACTGGCGGATATGTGTATGTGGCTGAATTCTGTCGGATTGGTGTGTGTGTGTGTGATAATATGGTGAACAGATATCCGCCACCGGTGTGGTAAGTTGGCAGCCGTCAGAGTGGCGGTAAGCAGGATTTACCACCAGAGTCATAATGAGGGCCTAAGTGTGCAGTCAAGAACCTTTACTGGGGGTGAGGTCTAGATTCTATGGTAGACCACAAAGGGGGTGATTCTAACATTGGCCGCCCGCCAATGTTCCCCCTCCAAAATACCGCTCCGCGGTCAAAAGACCGCTGAGGGTATTTTGGGATTTGCCCTGGGCTGGCGGGCGGCCGCCAAAAGGCCGCCCGCCAGCCCAGGGCAAATCGACCTTCCCACGAGGACGCCGGCTCCGAATGGAGCCGGCGTAGTGGGAAGGTGCGACGGGTGCAGTTGCACCCATCGCGTATTTCAGTGTCTGCTTTGCAGACACTGAAATACTTTGCGGGGCCCTCTTACGGGGGCCCCTGCAGTGCCCATGCCATGGGCATGGGCACTGCAGGGGCCCCCAGGGGCCCCGCAACACCCCCTACCGCCATCCTGTTCCTGGCGGGCGAACCGCCAGGAACAGGATGGCAGTAGGGGGTGTCAGAATCCCCAAGGCGGCGCAGCATGCTGCGCCGCCTTGGAGGATTCTGACGGGCAGCGGAAAACCGGCGGGAGACCGCCGGTTTTCCTGCACTGACCGCGGCCAAAGCGCCGCGGTCAGAATGCCCTGCGGGGCACCGCCGGCCTGTCGGCGGTGCTCCCGCCGACCCTGGCCCCGGCGGTCTAAGACCGCCGGGGTCAGAATCACCCCCAAAGTATGTGATTGTGGGGGTCATTCTGACCTTGGCGGTCTTTTCGCAAGACCGCCGAGTTACCGCCGCGGTGAAGACCGCCGACCGCGGCGGTATGCCGCTGTGCGCATTCTGACCGCTGGGAGCGTTCCGCCGGAAAACCGCCAGCAGCCACACTGGCGGTCGGTGGGAAAGTGGAGACTGGTCAACCTCCACCGCCACGCCAGCAGAACACCGCCCACAGAATTACGACCCACATTTCTGTGTGGCGGTCTTCTGTTGGTGGTCTTCTGTTGGCGGTCACCTCCCCATGGCTCCTGTCACCTCCCGGAGGACCAACGCACAAGGTAAGTTGATCGTCCGTGAGGGGAGGGGGTGGGGGGGTGTTGTGTGATGTGTGCGTGCATGGGGGTGTGCGTGTGAGTGTGTAGAGGGGGTGTGTGAGTGCGTGCATGCGGGCGGGGATTGCTGCTGTGCCTATGGGCAATGTGTGTAGTTCGGCGGGTGCGCATGTCGGCATGTATGTGTGCGGGTATGTGTCCCCGTTGTGTATGTGTGTGTGTAGGGGGTGTGTATATGTGCATGTTGGGGGTGTGTGCATGTCGGGGTGCGTGTATGTGCATGTCGGGGTGGGGGTGGGGAGGGGGTTCGTACCACCTCTGGGGGGTGGCAGGGGGGTGGAGGGTGTGGGGGGAGGACTCGGGGGGGCAGTGGGGGATGGGGGAGACCCCTATCAGTGCCAGGGAAGGAATTCCCTGGCCCCGATAGTGCCTACCGCCATGGTTCGCATGGCGGTTCCCGAACGCCAGAAACCGCGGCGGTAAGCAGGGTCATGATACCGTTGGCGGTCTTGGGTCGACCGCCGGACCTGAGTGCGCAGACTCCAGCCCGTCGGTCATGACCGCCGTGGCTGTCGGAGTGGGGAAGTGGCTGTCGGTCGCGGCGGTGACCGCCGCGGTCAGAATGCCATTTTTAATACCCCCGGTCTGTTCGCGGTCCGACCGCCGCCTCTCCGCCGACCGCCAAGGTCAGAATGAGGGCCTGTGTCTGTTGTGCATACAATGCCAAATTTAAATTCATGGGGAAACAACATTTAAGTCCAATGAAAATGCCAGACCACTTATGTGCAAGCTTGTCCTTTAAATATGAAGCCTGACTAAGAGGTTAGGTATTGATAAAAGAATATGGGGGTCATTCTGACCTCGGCGGTAAAAGGCCCTTACCGCCGGTCAGAAGTCCGCCATTCTACCGCCGCGGCCGCGGTAGACTGCCACGGTCATTCTGACCACCAACTGTGAAACCGCCAAAAATCCGACATCCAAGGAAGGCCGCCACATCAGCGGGCCGTGGAAAACTGGAGATGACCAAACCTCCACCGTCACGCCAACACAAACACGCCCATGCCATTCTGACCCACGAATCCACGTGGCGGTCTTTCAACCGCGGTATTCCATTGGCGGTACACACCGCCGCGGTCAAAATACACACACAGCTCCAAAACACTGCCACATTGGACATTTTGAAATACGCACACCTGAGACACATACAAACAACGCTCCCACACATCCAATCAACTATAAAACACACACGCACATCACCCACAAACCCCCACTAGTTGGAAATCGGAGCGAAGGCGAGAGCGAGAGAGATAGAGATAGCGAGCACAGCAATAGAAAACCCCAACACACACAGGAACACAACTTCATCACCCACACCACATCTACGCACACATCACCACATATCACCACGCACATCACCACAAACACCACCCCACACCTCATCCACACCACCCCATGGCACCCCAAAGACATCCAAGGTTTTCGGACCAAGAACTCCGGGTCATGGTGGAGGAAATCATGAGGGTTGAGCCCCAGCTCTTCGGCACACAGGTGCAGCACACCACCATAGCAAGGAAGGCTGAGCTATGGCAAGGGATCGTAGACAGGGTCAACGCTGTGGGACAGCATCCCAGAAATCGGGAAGATATCAGAAAGCGATGGAACGACCTACGGGGGAAGGTGCGCTCGATGATCTCCAGGCACAACATCGCTGTGCAGAAGACTGGCGGCGGACCCCCACCCACCCCACCCCAATTCACAGCATGGGAGCAAGAGGTGGTAAACATCCTGCATCCTGATGGCCTCGCTGGAGTACACGGAGGAATGGACTCTGGTAAGTCGAATCTCAACTACTTCACCCCCCCCAACCACCAGCATGACAAACCCCCCCTCCCTCACCCCCAATATCACCCCCCAGCACATAACCTCCCTGCCAATGTCTCACCAGCACAACCCACCCTAAACAACACCAACCCCTGAATGCCAACACAAACCATAGACAGCCACCACCAAAGCATGACCATTGCACATACCCATACACCCCCCCAAAACCCTCACAACACCTCCCACAAGGGAATGCCAGCACTGGGGGACAAGGGCACCCAAAATGCACGCCATGGCACACACAGAAACAATAACCATACTCCTTCACCCCTGCAGGGCCCGAACGCCAACACACCGCCACGGAGGGTCCAGAGATGTCCATCCCACCTCCAGAACAGGCCCCCAGCGAGGACAGCAGCTCTGTCGACCTAGAACCTGACGACCAGCCCGGACCATCGGGGACCTCTGGACAGTCGGTTCCCCACACACAGACACAGGCCACAGCAGACCCAAACCCCTCTGGGAACACCAGCACAGCTCCCACCCAGCGGGCCCATGCCTCTGTCTCGCGGACGCGTCAATCAGCGGTGTGTCCGCCACTACAGGGCACCCAGGCTGACCCAACACCCCAACAACAACAGGGACCTGGGGGCAGTGGTAGTGGGCACACCGTCCAGGGGACAGAGGCCCGGGGAAACAGGGCAACTGGGAGGGCTGCTGTGCGACAGGGGGGGGAGGACAGGCCCAGGGAACCGACTCTCCAAGAGGCCCTCACCACCATCATGGGAGCATACCATCACTCCCAGGAGACAATGGCGACGGTACTGGCCAGGTTCACCGAGATCCAGGCACAGCAGGAGGAACGGTACATGGGGTTCAGGGAGGAGCTGAGAATCATCGGGACCGCAATGGGGACCATCGTTCTGGCCCTCCACAGGATAGAGGATGCGTTGCGGGACCATGGTGCACCACACAGGGCCCCTGTCACTAGCCCGGACCAGGAACAGCCTACCACCTCCGCCGGCGCTAGTGGACAGGAGGTCCCAACACCTTGACAGCCCCCCAGAACCCCACCTCCTGCTGAAGAACAACCACCCCGTAAGAGGAGCCTGAGACCAAAAAAAAGACAGAGTAGGATGTCAAGACCCCCGCCAGCAGGACATACCCCCTCAAGTCTTCCCACTGTCCCACATTGCCACCCTGTCCAACCATGAACTGCCTATGCTCCATCCTTCCACAGGCAAAAGGACAATGCACCTGTGAGACTGAGAACTGGACTCTGCCATGGATATTCCTCCACCCCCACCCATCACCCTTAGAATCACATGTACCGATATCTAGCACTGTAAATAAATCACATTTTGCACACAAATCTGTTTTGAGTCATGCTGTATTATTAACAAATGTATTACATATTACTGTTCAATTTCTGTTCTGTCAATTAGTCATGACAACATACCAATGTCAATACGCTGTATTTCATGGGCGAACCAAGCAGAAGTCAGGTACTGAGTCAGACAGCACTGAGAAGGGAAGGGAAAGGCAAAAATGAATGAAAAACATCTGTGGGGAACTACAGAAAGTACAGATGCAGGAGGCTATAAGCAATTGTGAAATGGCGTGGGTGATTCTTACCTGTGTGTTACTGGAAATACTGTTGTATCACTCTGTCCCTATTGTCTGTGTCGTCCTCAGAGTCTTCCTCCTCTTCACTCTCCACAGGCTCCACGGCTTCTACAACACCACCATCTGGACCATCCTCCTGCAGGAAAGGCACCTGGCGTCGCAAAGCCAGGTTGTGGAGCATACAGCACGCCACGATGATATGGCACACCTTCTTTGGTGAGTACATTAGGGATCCACCTGTCATATGCAGGCACCTAAACCTGGCCTTCAGGAGCCCAAAGGTTCGCTCAATCACCCTCCTAGTACGCCCATGGGCCTCATTGTACCGTTCCTCTGCTCTGGTCCTGGGATTCCTCACTGGGGTCAATAGCCACGGCAGGTTGGGGTAACCAGAGTCACCTATTAGCCACACACGCTGTCTCTGTAGCTGTTCCATCACATAGGGAATGCTGCTATTTCGCATAACATACGCGTCATGCACTGACCCTGGGAACTTGGCATTTACATGGGAGATTTACTGGTCAGCCAAACAGACCACCTGGATATTCATTGAATGGTAATTCTTCCTGTTCCTGTACACCTGTTCATCGTCATTTGGGGGGACTAAAGCCACATGGGTCCCATCAATTGCACCAATGATGTTGGGGATGTGTCCAAGGGCATAGAAATCAGCTTTCACTGTAGGCAAATCACCCTCCTCTGGGAAAATGATTTAGCTCCGCATGAGTTTCATCAGGGCAGACAACACTCTGGATAAGATCTTGGAAAACATAGGCTGAGACATCCCAGGTGACATGGCCACTGTTGTCTGGAATGAGCCAGTTGCAAAGAAATGGAGGACAGACAGAACCTGCACTAGAGGGGGAATTCCTGTGGGTTGGCGGATTGGGGACATCAGGGCTGGCTCCAGCTGGGCACACAGTTCATGGATGGAGGCTCGGTCAAGTCGGTATCGTAGTATTATGTTGCGTTCTTCCATTGTGGACAGGTCCACCAGCGGCCAGTACACGCGAGGATTCCTCCTTCTCATCGCTAGTCCCAGCGGACGGTGCCTAGGAAGGAGAATATGGAGTACAGAGTCAATCCACTCACAGGTACGTACAACACAGCTTGCACAGTACAGGTAAATGTATGGTTTGATATGTTTGTATGTGTGCCATTGCAAGGCCTAGGCCTGTGTGACGCATTAGAAATTAAGCCATGTGGGCCCTTGAAATGGCCGATGCCTGACCTGTGAAGTGGGACAATGGGATGTGAGGTCACTGCGCTGGCGGGGCACACCGTGGCGGTAGGCGGGCGAAGACCGCTGTGCGAAGACGAATTGGTTACCATTGAAGCCTATGGGTTTCAGGAGCAAATGACGATGTGCTCCGGCGGTCGCGGTACGCACCGCCGCGGGCGTGACCGCCATTTTCTATCTGCTCAATCATTCAAGACCTGATCATCCACAGGAGAGGACCTATACTGCAAGTGCTGCTGTGAACTCGGTCTGGAAGTGACAATGGCTGCTGCTACTGGTGAAAGGGCCCCCGCCTTCAGTTCAGAAGAGTTGGAGAAGCTTGTGGACGGGGTCCTCCCCCAGTATGCGCTACTCTACGGTCCTCCAGACCAACAGGTGAGTACACTCAGTGCACATTGAATGGGTTATGCCTGTGTGGAGGGGGGGGGATGTAAGTTGGTGGGGTGTGGAGGGAATGAGGAGTGCAACGCACGACAGATGAGAGAATGGGAACCATGACAAGGTTGGGGAGGGGGGGGCATGTACTCCAAACATGCAGATATGTGACGGTTTCTCTTTCCCACCCTGTACATGTCAAACAGGTGAGCGCCCACCAGAAAATCGATATTTGGCGTGCCATCGCTGAGGAAGTCCGGAACTTGGGGGTCCCCAACAGACGGGGCACCCACTGCCGCAAGAGGTGGGAGGACATCCGCCGCGGAACGAGGAAGACCGCAGAAACACTGCTGGGGATGGCCTCCCGACCTAGGAGGGGTGCCAGTCGCACCATGATCCCCCTGATGTCCCGGATCCTGGCGGTGGCCTACCCTAATTTGGATGGGCGCTTGAGGACAGCACAGCAGACACAAGGGGATGAGTATCCGCACATTCTCCTATCTGTATGCGCATTGGAGGCGTCTGGGTGGGGGAGGAGGGCTGTGGGTGACATTAGGCCAGGGCGCTCTCTGTAGTGTAGTCCGCTCCCTTAGGCATGGCCCTGTGCCCCCGCCCCCCACCTCTGTAGGGTGCCAAGTGCAGCTACCCATGCTCCAGCATCACACATGTGCGCGTGTGTTGTCCCTAGACCTGTTTGCCTAGTCAGAAGTACTGAGTAGTGTACCCCAAGTTCGCGACTTAGTGCACGAGGCACCTGTGTCTGTCCTCTCCGCAAAGGGTATTGCTAAGGCATGCACTCAACTTTGTTTCATTTCTCCCCCCACCCTAAATCTTTGTCTTCTTGTGTTTTAGCATCATCAGGCGGAGGAGATTTGGCGTTGGAGCAGGAGGGAGCTGCAGGTCACCAGGCCCCGGTGGGCACTGACACAGACACCGAGGGCACCAGTGATCCGGAGGGCGAGGGGAGCACCACAACGGGGGCCGGTGGAGACACCAGCGACACGGACACGTCCTCGTTTGGGAGCTCCCTAGCGGTGGCGGCACCATCTGTGCCCCCCGCAACAACAGGTACAGCCGCCACCCAGCGCACCAGCACCGCCCTCCCAGCAGCCCCTCAGTGTTCGCTCTGTGGCCGCTCGGCCAGGAAGGCGCGCGTCTCCTTCGCCCCAGGCACCTCAGCCCCTGCCTCTGTTACCCCTGCTGCCCTCAGTGCGGAGCTCATTGACCTGGTGAGGACGGTCATTGTTGGGCAGACTACCCTTCTGAATGCCATCCAGGGGGTGGAAAGGGAGGTACATCGGAGCAATGCCTACCTGGAGGGCATTCATTCGGGTCAGGCTGCCCATCAACGAGCGTTCACTGCTCTGGCCTCAGCACTGACGGCAGCCATTGTCCCTATCTCCAGTCTCCCTCTTCTATCTGCCTCCACCCTTTCTCTGTCTCCTGTACCTCAACCTATCCCATCCACACCATCAGACCAGCCTGCAAACACCTCAACACCCAAGGCCAGCTCATCCAAACATAAGCACCACAGAAAACACAAGCATTCACCCAAGCAACACACAGATGCAGACATATCAACAGTCACTACCACCTCTGTGTCCCCGTCCTCCTCGTCTCCCTCCTCCCTCCCTGTGACGTCTACACTCACACCAGCATGCACCCCAACATCAGCCAGTTCTTCCTCCACCAGCAAACCCTCCACTACAGTCCGCACACCTGCAGTCACCACCCCCACTGGCATTTACACGTCCCCTGTGTCCTCTCCCACTGTGTCTGTCACCCCCTCTTCCAAGACACATAAACGCAGGCAGACACCCAAACAACAGCCAACCACCTCACCACAGCCTACGTCCCAGTCACCTGCACCCAAGGACAGCACACCTGGCTCTCATACAACCACATCCTCTTCCTCCACTTCTCTCACCACTACTCCTACCCCTTACCTTGGTCCCAAGAAAAATTACCTCTCCAGTTTTGACCTCTTTCCCTCCCCCGACCCACCCCCTCCAACTGGGAAAAGTCCCAAGGGCACCTCAGCCACCACCAGCCCAACTTCTACAGTGCAAGTGGTGCATGGCATGTGGAGTCCACCCTTTGGCGGCAGTAACACTTCGGTGAGCAGCAAGGGGACAGCCAGCCCCCCCCCAGGCAAGAGGACCCGGAAATTGAAGGGCCGCCGTGAGCGGACAGAGACGGCTGCCCCCAAGGAGGTGACTCCGGCCACTTCACCGGCCACAGCAGCCAGGGGAGGCAAGGGCCCGAGAGCCCCATCTAAGGAGCGGAAGGACAGCAGGGCGGAGAGGACAACCACCAGGAGCGCGGAGCAGGAGGGCCCCACAAGCCCCATCCCGGCTGCAAGGGACGACACCAAAGGGCCCAGGACTCACTCCCCGAAGGGGCCTGACACAGCACGGTCGGAGGGCGGCTGAGCAGGGTGTCCAGGCCAGGTATGACTCCCTTGACATACTGCAAGAGCACCGCTGAACAGGGCCCCACCGTGAAGACAGGTACCGCTGAACAGGGCCCCGCCGTGCAGAAGAGCACCACTGAACAGGGCCCCGCCGTGAAGACAGGTACCGCTGAACAGGGCCCCGCCGTGAAGACAGGTACCGCTGAACAGGGCCCCGCCGTGAAGACAGGTACCGCTGAACAGGGCCCCGCCGTGAAGACAGGTACCGCTGAACAGGGCCCCGCCGTGCAGAAGAGCACCACTGAACAGGGCCCCGCCGTGAAGACAGGTACCGCTGAACAGGGCCCCGCCGTGAAGACAGGTACCGCTGAACAGGGCCCCGCCGTGCAGAAGAGCACTGCTGAACTGGGCCCCGCCGTGAAGACAGGTACCGCTGAACAGGGCCCCGCCGTGAAGACAGGTACCGCTGAACAGGGCCCCGCCGTCTCAAGCACCTCTCCGCTGGGCCCTGGCGTGAAGACAGGTACCGCTGAACAGGGCCCCGCCGTGAAGACAGGTACCGCTGAACAGGGCCCCGCCGTGAAGACAGGTACCGCTGAACAGGGCCCCGCCGTGAAGACAGGTACCGATGAACAGGGCCCCGCCGTGCAGAAGAGCACCGCTGAACAGGGCCCCGCCGTGAAGACAGGTACCGCTGAACAGGGCCCCGCCGTGCAGAAGAGCACCGCTGAACAGGGCCCCGCCGTGAAGACAGGTACCGCTGAACAGGGCCCCGCCGTGAAGACAGGTACCGCTGAACAGGGCCCCGCCGTCTCAAGCACCGCTCCGCTGGGCCCTTCCTGTCAAGCACCGCTCCGCTGGGCCCTTCCTGTCAAGCACCACTCCGCTGGGCCCTTCCTGTCAAGCACCGCTCCGCTGGGCCCTTCCTGTCAAGCACCGCTCTGCTGGGCCCTTCCTGTCAAGCACCGCTCCGCTGGGCCCTTCCTGTCAAGCACCGCTCCGCTGGGCCCTTCCTGTCAAGCACCGCTCCGCTGGACCCTTCCTGTCAAGCACCGCTCCGCTGGACATCGCCATGTCATGCACCGCTGCGCTGGGTCCTGCCGTCTCAGGCACTGTTTATGGTTCACTGTGCCCACCATGCCTCCTCCTTGACCAGTGGACTCTGTAATCCACCTGAGAGACTGTGGCTTTGCACTCCCCAGGATGGCACAGTGGGCAATCCACCCACTGTAGAGACTTGAGAGACTGTGGCTTTGCACTCCCCAGGATGGCACAGTGGGCAATCCACCCACTGTAGAGACTTGAGAGACTGTGGCTTTGGGTCCAGTGGGCAATCCACCCACTGTGGAGACATTGAGAGACTGTGGCTTTGTACTCCCCAGGATGGTACAGTGGGCAACCCACCCACTGTAGAGACATTGAGAGACTGTGGCTTTGCACTCCCCAGGATGGTCCAGTGGGCAACCCACCCACTGTAGAGACATTGAGAGACTGTGGCTTTGCACTCCCCAGGATGGTCCAGTGGGCAACCCACCCACTGTAGAGACATTGAGAGACTGTGGCTTTGCACTCCCCAGGATGATACAGTGGGCAACCCACCCACTGTAGAGACATTGAGAGACTGTGGCTTTGCACTCCCCAGGATGGTACGGTGGGCAACCCACCCACTGTAGAGACATTGAGAGACTGTGGCTTTGCACTCCCCAGGATGGTACAGTGGGCATGGTGGCTCCTCGTGGATCTGGCGTCGTGGACTCATGTGGCTGTGGTGGCCCCCCCTTCCCTTCCCCCTGAGGTGCCTGTAGTTTTGACATCAGATGCCCCTGCAGTGTTCTCTCCAAAGGACTCAGGTCTCGTGTGTGGGCTTTGCCCTTGTTTCGCAGAACCTTGCCCCACGGACATGTTAGATTCGTAGGATGTGCAGGACTTGTTACTTAAGTGATACACTGATGTGTATATCTTTTTGGTTTTTGTAAATATTTTTCACGGTTGCTCAATTATTACCAGGTGCTTTTTTTGTACATGAAAATTTATTCCAAATTTGGTTGTGTCATTGTATTTTTGAAGGGTCTTTGTGTGGTGTCACTGTGACTTCCTGCTCTGCATTGGTGTGTACATATTGGGGGGGTGGAGGGGTCGCATATGTGTATGCCCATAACCTTTCTTCCTCCCCCCTCCCGTGTGTCGTAGGTGCAGTACTCACCGTTGACGTCTGCGCCGGAGTTCGTACTGGTAGATGAGCAGGTAGACGAGAGCAGGTATGATGTTCAATTCGGGTTCCATGCTGTCCGGATTCCGCGTGGAGTGTCTCGAGGTGAGCGTTTTCCATTGGAAATGTCTGTTTCCGCCGTGTTTTTATCGGCGGGGCTCCCGCCCCGGAAAAGGTGGCGGATTGGTGGGTCGTGATAGGGTGGGCGGTACATTGTCTGCCGCCTGGCTGTTGGCGGTGACCGCCGCGCTGTTTGTTTGTTCCGCCGTGGCGGTCGGAGTGTTAATGCGGCGGGCTGTGTTGGCGGTTCCCGCCAGGGTCAGAATTGCATTTTTTTGTCCGCCGGACTGTTGGCGGGTTGGCCGCCGCTTTATCACCGACCGCCAGGGTCAGAATGACCCCCAAAGTAAAGATGCAGGGGGCATTCAGTAAATGTTAAATGGCGTGGGTGATTCCTACCTGTGTGCTACTGAAAATACTGTTGGATAACTCTGTCCCTGTTGTCTGGGTCGTCCTCTTCGTCTTCCTCCTCTTCACTCCCTGCAGGCTCCACAGCTGCTTCAACCCCACCATCTGGACCATCCTCCTGCAGGAAGGGCACCTGACGTCGCAATGCCAGATTGTGAAGCATACAGCAGGCCACGATGATCTGGCACACCTTCTTTGGTGAGTACATCAGGGATCCCCCTGTCATATGTAGGCACCTAAACCTGGCCTTCAGGAGGCCAAAGGTTCTTTCAATGACCCTCCTAGTTCGCCCATGGGCCTCATTGTACCGTTCCTCTGCCCTGGTCCGGGGATTCCTCACTGGGGTCAATAGCCAAGGCAGGTTGGGGTAACCAGAGTCACCAATTAGCCACACATGTTGTCTCTGTAGCTGTTCCATCACATAAGGGATGCTGCTATTTCGCATCACATACGCGTCATGCACTGACCCAGGGAACATGGCATTCACATGGGAGATGTACTGGTCAGCCAAACAGACCACCTGAACGTTCATCGAATGGTAACTTTTCCTGTTTCTGTACACCTGCTCATCGTCTTTTGGGGGTAGTAAAGCCACATGGGTCCCATCAATGGCACCAATTATGTTGGGTATATGTCCAAGGGCATAAAAATCACCCTTCACAGTGGCCAAATCTACCTCCTCAGGGAATACAATGTAGCGCCGCATGTGTTTCGTCAGGGCAGACAACACTCTAGACAAGATTTTTGAAAACATAGGCTGAGACATTCCAGATGACATGGCCACTGTTGTCTGGAATGAGCCACTTGCCAGAAAATGGAGGACTGACAGAACCTGCACTAGAGGGGGAATTCCTGTGGGTTGGCGGATGGGGGACATCAGGGCTGGCTCCAGCTGGGCACACAGTTCATGTATAGTGGCTCGGTCAAGTCGGTATCGTAGTATGATGTGGCGTTCTTCCATTGTCGACAGGTCCACCAGCGGTCGGTACACGCGAGGATTCGTCCTTCTCCTCGCAAGTCCCAGCGGACGGTGCCTAGGAAGGACAACATGGAGCACAGAGTCAAGCAAGTCACAGGTACGTTCACCACTGCATGCATAGCACACGATTATCTATGTATTGAAAGGCGTGTATGTGTGGCAATGCAAGGCCTAGGCCTGTGTGACGCAGTACAAATAATGCCATGTGGGCCCTTGAAATGGCGGCTGCCTGACCTGTGAAGTGGGACAATGGGATGTGAGGTCAATGCGCTGGCGTGGCACACCGTGGCGGTAGGCGGTCGAAGACCGCTATACGAAGCCGCATTGGCTAACATTGAAGCCTATGGGTTTCAGGAGCCAATAATGAGGTGCGCCGGCGGTCGCGGTACGCACCGCCGCGGTACGCACCGCCGCGGGCGTGACCGCCATTTTCTATCTGCTTAATCACTCGAGACCTGATCTTCCACAGGAGAGGACCTATACTGCAAGTGCTGCTGTGACCTCGGTCTGGAAGTGACAATGGCTGCTGCGACTGGGGAAAGGGCCCCCGCCTTCAGTTCTGGAGAGTTGGAGAAGCTCGTGGACGGGGTCCTCCCCCAGTATGCGTTACTCTACGGTCCTCCAGACCAACAGGTAAGTACACTGGGTGCACATTGAATGGGCTATGCCTGTGTGGAGTGGGGTGGATGCTAGGTTGGTGGGGTGGGGGGCGAATGAGGAGTGCAACGCACGACAGATGAGAGCATGTGCCATATGGCAAGGTTGGGGAGGGGGGGGCCAATCGCATCTAACATGCAGGAATATGATGATTTCTCCTTCCCACCCTGTACATGTCAAATAGGTCAGCGCCCATCAGAAAGTGGACATATGGCGTGCCATCGCCAAGGAAGTCCGGGCCCTGGGGGTCCACGTCAGACGGGGCACCCACTGCCGCAAGAGGTGGGAGGACATCCGCCGCGGGACCAGGAAGACCGCCGAGTCACTGCTGGGGATGGCCTCCCAACCTAGGAGGGGTGCCAGTCGTACCCTGACCCCCCTGATGTCCCGGATCCTGGCGGTGGCCTACCCTGATTTGGATGGGCGCTTGAGGACATCACAGCAGACACAAGGGGGTGAGAATCAGCACATTCTGCTATCTCGCTGCGCAGTGGAGGCGTCTGGGTGGGGAGGAGGGTTGGGGGTGACATTAGGCCAGGGCGCTTTCTGTTGTGTAGTCCGCTCCTTTAGGCATGGCCCTGTGCTCCCGGCCCCCACCTCTGTAGGGTGACAAGTACAGCTATCGATGGTCCAGCATCACACATGTGCGCCTTTGTCGTCTCTAGACCTGTAGTCCTAGTCAGAAGTACTGAGTAGTGTACCCCGAATGCGCGGCTTAGTGCATGAGGCTCCTGTGTCTGTCCTCTCCGCCAACGGTGTTGACATTGCATGCACTCAACCTGGTCTTCGTTTTTCTCCCCCCACCCTTCTTCTTCGTCTTCTTGTGCATCTGTGCATTAGTATCATCAGGCGGAGGAGAATTGGCATCGGAGCACGAGGGAGCTGCAAGTCACAAGGCCCCGGTGGGACCAGGAACAGACACCGAGGGCACCAGTGATCCGGAGGGTGAGGGGAGCACCACAACGGGGACTGGTGGTGACACCAGCGACAACGACACGTCCTCGGATGGGAGCTCCCTAGCGGTGGCGGCAACATCCGGGCCCCCGCCTCTACAGGTACAGCCGCCACCCAGCGCACCAGCCCCGCCCTCCCAGCAGCCCCTCAGCCTACGCTCCGTGCCCGCTCGCCCAGGAAGGCGGGCGTCTCCTTCGCCCCAGGCACCTCAGCCCCTGCCCCTGTTACCCCTGCTGCCCTCAGTGAGGAGGTCATTGATCTCCTCAGGACACTCATTGTTGGGCAGACTACCCTTTTGAATGCCATCCAGGGGGTAGAAAGGGAGGTGCATCGGAGCAATGCCTACCTGGAGGGCATTCATTCGGGTCAGGCTGCCCATCAACGATCATTCAATGCTCTGGCCTCAGCACTGACGGCAGCCATTGTCCCTGTTTCCAGCCTCCCTCTTCTGACTGCCTCCAGCCTGTCTCTGTCTCCTGTTCCTCAGCCTATCCCATCCACACCATCAGACCAGCCTGCACACACCTCAACACCCAAGGGCAGCTCATCCAGACACAAGCACCACAGAACCCGCAAGCATTCACGCAAGCAACACCCAGATGCAGACATTCCAACAGTCACTACCACCTCTGTGTCCCCCTCCTCCTCGTCTCCCTCCTCCCTCCCTGTGACGTCTACACTCACACCTGCATGCACACCACCATCAGCCAGTGCTTCCATCACCAGCACACCCTCCAGTCCAGTCCGCACACGTGCAGTCACCACCCCCACTACCATTTACACGTCCCCTGTGTCCTCTCCCACTGTGTCTGTCACCCCCTCTTCCAAGACACACAAACGCAGGCAGCCACCCACCGAACAGCCATCCACCTCACGACAGCCTCCAGCACATGCACCTGCACCCAAAGACAGCACACCTGACTCTCTTACAACCACATCCTCTTCCTCCACTTCCATCTCCACTTCTCCTACCTTTTACCTTGGTCCTAAGAAAGTTTTCCTTGCTAATCTTGACCTCTTTCCCTCCACTGACCCACCCCCTCCATCTGCAAAGAGTCCCAAGAGCACCTCAGCCACCACCAGCCCAGCTTCGAGTGTCACTGTGGTGCATGGGTTCTGGAGCCCACCCTTTGCCAGCAGTGACACCTCAATCAGCAGCAAGGGGACAGCCAGCCCCCCACCAGGCAAGAAGACCAGGAAGCTAAAGGGCCGCCGTGAGAGGACTGACACGGCTGCCCCCAAGGAGCCAAGTTCTCCCACATCACCAGCCACAACAGCTAGGGGAGGCAAGGGCCCGAGAGCCCCATCTAAGGAGCGAAAGGGCAGCAGGGCGGAAAAGTCAGCCAGCAGGAGCGCGGAGCAGGAGGGGCCCACAAGCCCCATCCCGGGTGTTAGGAAGGACACCAAAGGGCCCAGGACTCCGTCACCGAAGGGTCCAGCAACAGCACGGTCGGAGGGCGAGTGAGCAGGGAGTCCAGGCCAGGTCTGGCTCCCTTGACCTACTGGACGAGCACCGCTGAACAGGGCCCCGCCGTGCAGAAGAGCACCGCTGAAGAGGGCCCCGCCGTGCAGAAGAGCACCGCTGAACAGGGCCCGGCGTGCAGACGAGCACCGCTGAAGAGGGCACCGCCGTGCAGAAGAGCACCGCTGAACAGGGCCCCGCCGTGCAGAAGAGCACCGCTGAAGAGGGCCCCGCCGTGCAGAAGAGCACCGCGGAACAGGACCCCGCCGTGCAGAAGAGCACCGCTGAAGAGGGCCCCGCCGTGCAGAAGAGCACCGCTGAAGAGGGCCCCGCCGTGCAGAAGAGCACCGCTGAAGAGGGCCCCGCCGTGCAGAAGAGCACCGCTGAACAGGGCCCCGCCGTGCAGAAGAGCACCGCTGAACAGGGCCCCGCCGTGCAGAAGAGCACCGCTGAAGAGGGCCCCGCCGTGCAGAAGAGCACCGCTGAACAGGGCCCCGCCGTGCAGAAGAGCACCGCTGAAGAGGGCCCCGCCGTGCAGAAGAGCACCGCTGAAGAGGGCCCCGCCGTGCAGAAGAGCACCGCTGAAGAGGGCCCCGCCGTGCAGAAGAGCACCGCTGAAGAGGGCCCCGCCGTGCAGAAGAGCACCGCTGAAGAGGGCCCCGCCGTGCAGAAGAGCACCGCTGAAGAGGGCCCCGCCGTGCAGAAGAGCACCGCTGAAGAGGGCCCCGCCGTGCAGAAGAGCACCGCTGAACAGGGCCCCGCCGTGCAGAAGAGCACAGCTGAAGAGGGCCCCGCCGTGCAGAAGGCCCCGCCGTGCAGAAGAGCACCGCTGAACAGGGCCCCGCCATCTCAAGCCCCGGTCCGCTGGGCCCTTCATCCCAAGCACCGCTCCGCTGGGCCCCGCCGTCTCAAGCACCGCTCCGCTGGGCCCTTCATCCCAAGCACCGCTCCGCTGGGCACTGCCGTCTCAAGCACCGCTCCGCTGGGCCCTTCATCCCAAGCACCGCTCCGCTGGGCCCCGCCGCCCTATGCACCGCTCCGCTGGGCCCTTCATCCCAAGCACCGCTCCGCTGGGCACCGCCGTCTCAAGCACCGCTCCGCTGGGCCCTTCATCCCAAGCACCGCTCCGCTGGGCCCCGCCGTCTCAAGCACCGCTCCGCTGGGCACCGCCGTCTCAAGCACCGCTCCGCTGGGCCCTTCATCCCAAGCACCGCTCCACTGGGCCCCGCCGTCTCAAGCACCGCTCCGCTGGGCCCTTCATCCCAAGCACCGCTCCGCTGGGCCCCGCCGTCTCAAGCACCGCTCCGCTGGGCCCTTCATCCCAAGCACCGCTCCGCTGGGCACCGCCGTCTCAAGCACCGCTCCGCTGGGCCCTTCATCCCAAGCACCGCTCCGCTGGGCCCCGTCGTCTCAAGCACCGCTCCGCTGGGCCCTTCATCCCAAGCACCGCTCCGCTGGGCACCGCCGTCTCAAGCACCGCTCCGCTGGGCCCTTCATCCCAAGCACCGCTCCGCTGGGCACCGCCGTCTCAAGCACCGCTCCGCTGGGCCCTTCATCCCAAGCACCGCTCCGCTGGGCCCCGTCGTCTCAAGCACCGCTCCGCTGGGCCCTTCATCCCAAGCACCGCTCCGCTGGGCACCGCCGTCTCAAGCACCGCTCCGCTGGGCCCTTCATCCCAAGCACCGCTCCGCTGGGCACCGCCGTCTCAAGCACCGCTCCGCTGGGCCCTCCATCCCAAGCACCGCTCCGCTGGGCCCTTCATCCCAAGCACCGCTCCGCTGGGCACCGCCGTCTCAAGCACCGCTCCGCTGGGCCCTTCATTCCAAGCACCGCTCCGCTGGGCACCGCCGTCTCAAGCACCGCTCCGCTGGGCCCTTCATTCCAAGCACTGCTCCGCTGGGCCCTTCATCCCAAGCACCGCTCCGCTGGGCCCTGCCGTCTCAAGCACCGCTCCGCTGGGCCCTTCATCCCAAGCACTGCTCCGCTGGGCACCGCCGTCTCAAGCACCGCTCCGCTGGGCCCTTCATCCCAATCACCGCTCCGCTGGGCACCGCCGTCTCAAGCACCGCTCCGCTGGGCCCTTCATCCCAAGCACTGCTCCGCTGGGCCCCGTCATCTCAAGCACCGCTCCGCCCTTCATCCCAAGCACCGTTCCGCTGGGCACCGCCGTCTCAAGCACCGCTCCGCTGGGCCCTTCATCCCAAGCACCGCTCCGCTGGGCACCGCCGTCTCAAGCACCGCTCCGCTGGGCCCTCCATCCCAAGCACCGCTCCGCTGGGCCCTTCATCCCAAGCACCGCTCCGCTGGGCACCGCCGTCTCAAGCACCGCTCCGCTGGGCCCTCCATCCCAAGCACCGCTACTCTGGGCCCTTCATCCCAAGCACCGCTCCGCTGGGCACCGCCGGGCACCGCCGTCTCAAGCACCGCTCCGCTGGGCACCGCCGTCTCAAGCACCGCTCCGCTGGGCCCTTCATCCCAAGCACCGCTCCACTGGGCACCGCCGTCTCAAGCACCGCTCCGCTGGGCACCGCCGTCTCAAGCACAGCTCCGCTGGGCCCTTCATCCCAAGCACCGCTCCGCTGGGCACCGCCGTCTCAAGCACCGCTCCGCTGGGCCCTCCATCCCAAGCACCGCTCCGCTGGGCCCTTCATCCCAAGCACCACTCCGCTGGGCACCGCCGTCTCAAGCACCGCTCCGCTGGGCCCTCCATCCCAAGCACCGCTCCGCTGGGCCCTTCATCCCAAGCACCGCTCCGCTGGGCACCGCCGTCTCAAGTACCGCTCCGCTGGGCACCGCCGTCTCAAGCACCGCTCCGCTGGGCCCTTCATCCCAAGCACCGCTCCGCTGGGCACCGCCGTCTCAAGCACCGCTCCGCTGGGCCCCGCCATCTCAAGCACCGCTCCGCTGGGCCCCGCCATCTCAAGCACCGCTCCGCTGGGCCCCGCCATCTCAAGCACCGCTCCACTGGGCCCTTCATCCCAAGCACCGCTCCGCTGGGCACCGCCGTCTCAAGCATCGCTCCGCTGGGCCCTTCATCCCAAGCACCGCTCCGCTGGGCCCCGCCATCTCAAGCACGGCTCCGCTGGGCCCCGCCATCTCAAGCTCTGCTCCGCTGGGCCCTTCCTGTCATGCACTGTTAACGGTTCACTGTGCCCACCATGCCTCCTCCTTGACCAGTGGAGACTGTAATCCACCTGATGGACTGTGGCTTTGCACTCCCCAGGATTGATCAGTGGGCAACCCACCCACTGTAGAGACTTGAGAGACTGTGGCTTTGCACTTCCCAGGATGGAACAGTGGGCAAGCCACCCACTGTAGAGACTTGAGAGACTGTGGCTTTGCACTCCCCAGGATGGCCGAGTGGGCAACCCACCCACTGTAGAGACTTGAGAGACTGTGGCTTTGCACTCCCCAGGATGGCCGAGTGGGCAACCCACCCACTGTAGAGACTTGAGAGACTGTGGCTTTGCACTCCCCAGGATGGCCGAGTGGGCATGGTGGCCCCTTCGTGGATCTGGCGTCGTGGAATCATGTGGCTGTGGTGACCCCCCCTTCCCTTCCCCCTGAGGTGCCTGTAGTTTTTTCATCAGATGCCCCTGCAGTGTTCTCTCCAAAGGACTCAGGTCTCCTGTGTGGGCTTTGCCCTTGTGTTGCTACACTTTGGCCCACGGACACTTTGAATCTCGTTAGTTGTGCAGGACTTATTGCCTCGGTTTTTCGTATGCACTGGATATTGATTTTGTATTTTTGAGTTGTTATTGCTATTTGACCGTGACTTATCAGTGGTTTTTATTTCCCATAAATTTCGAGTCACTATTTAATTATGTCCTTGTTTTCTTTACGGGGGTTTGGGTGGTTTCACTGTGACTTGTTGCTCTGCATTGGTGTGTACATGGTTTGGGGGGGCGGGTGTATCGCGTATGTGTGTGCACGTGACTTTTCGTCCTTCCCCCTCCCCTGTGTCGTAGGTGCAGTACTCACCGTTGTCGTCTGCGCCGGCGTTCGTACTCGTGGTAGATGAGCAGGTAGACGAGAGCAGGTAGGATGTTTAATTCGGGTTCCATGCTGTCCTCCTTCCTCGTGGAGTGCGTAGAGGTGCGCGTTTTCCCGTTCGTAGTCTGTTTCTGCCGTGTTTTTATCGGCGGTGCTCCCGCCCCGGAAAAGGTGGCGGATTGGCCGGTCATGATAGTGTGGGCGGAACATTGTCTGCCGCCTGGCTGTTGGCGGTGACCGCCGCGCTGTTTGTCGGTCCCGCCGTGGCGGTCGGAGTGTTAAGTTGGCGAGCTGTGTTGGCGGTTCCCGCCACGGTCAGAATTCCATTTTTTGGACCGCTGGCCTGTTGGCGGGTTGGCCGCCGCTTTATCACCGACCGCCAGGGTTAGAATCACCCCCTATGTTTTGCCCTAATCGACTACCCCACCAACTAGTAAACTAAACTAACCATAAGACATCTGTTGAACTCCTGAGGGAAATACAATTATGAAAGACATACCATACATTTCAGTCACTGACAATGGTGTACAGTTCATGTAAGAATACAGGAGAGATTGTCTTAGAGAAATGTCACCTGAACATAGCGAAACTATTCTGCATTAATCAACAGCCAGTGTTATGGTTGAATTGATGACCTTCATGATAAAATCTCTTTTAGAGAAGTACTATAAAATATTATTATTAGATTATCACACCATCCACATTCAGAGATATAACCTTTTTATTTCTTTGAAGGATAGAAAAACAAGAAGAAAAATGACCTCCCCACAGTGGGGTCTTAACAGACTGAAACAAGTGGAAAGGCTTGACATGAGAAGTTTGAGTATGAACCAGAATGAGGACAAAATCTGCTATGATTTCAAGCATGTGGTGAGAAACTAAACAAGGAAAGTAGGAGATCTGGTAACAGGATCTTGAGGAATAAGGTATTTCTGTACACTAAACCAGTGAAAAGTCTTTGCAAGTGTTGTTAGATGTTCAAACTTGGATAGAATTTGTAAAGCTACAGAGATGGAGCCCTCTAAGGCTCGCCATGATTTTATGGATGCGGGTCACAGTGTAGAAGACAGAATGACCATGTTGTGTAAGAAAGACAGAATTACCATGTTGGCAGAAGGATTTCATTAAATGAACCTTTCTCTGCATCACAAGACCTATCCGTTCTTATTTTTAACAATGTTTCTCTTTGTATGTGTAATGTGTCATACTTTGGCAAATTACTCATGCTATGCACTTTTGTTTCATTGTCATATTGTTACCCCATTTGGGTATGATCCTCTTGCTTTCCCTCACCTCCTGGTTTCCCTCTTTTGGTTTTCCCTTCTTTGAGCCCTACTTAGAAAATGTTAAACTCATAGAGATTCAATTGCTGTCAGTTGAAGCCCCTACCATATAAAAAATTCAAATGCGGGTGGCTTATTTTAAATATATATTAATATATATATCAATGTTATATAAACAAAAAAATAATATTTACCAATAATGAGATTAAGGGTAGGGATAGTAAAAAGGTTACGGATAGCATTAGATTTAGGGTAAAAGTTGTTTTATAATGGAAATGAAATCAGAGTAATTTTAACAGTTCATATGATTTAATATCATTAATACAATTAAATATTAGAACAGGACTAGGGTTGGTAGAGGCTTAGCTTTAGGGTGAGGACTAAAATAAATTTGAATTCATTTAATTTCATTTTAACAATTATAGAAATAAGTGCTAATTTAGAGTCTGGTGAATATAGACAAACTACCAACAAATGACATATGTCTCATCTGCTCCCTTTAGATTGGAAACTGCTATATACACTGTAAAGGAAGCTGAAGATACATCCACATACCCTAAATATGGCAGACAGCATATCTGTTACTATAAATACATACTATAAATTAAATTAGTTTCAAATTAATTATTTAACATTGTATGGTTAAGGGTCGGTTTAGGTTAAGTGTGCAATGATTAAAATTGCTCTAATAAATGCAAAACAAATACTAAAAATTAACATTATTAGTACAAAGGCTATGTGTGGGCATACGCAACGAGTAATAAATCATAAAAAGATGATGTTGGTATATTGCTGAAATGATGATAACTATACATTTACACAGTGCTGTAAAATAAAGTAAATTTTTTAAGGTAATTGCAGGAGAGATACTGGCAGATATGGTAATTAGTTAATGATAGTGGCGGTATTGGCAGTTAAGATAATGGTATCAACCCATGTGGCATATACAGGTGTACCCATATGAACTGCAGAGATTTGCTCATTTTATGTGACTTACAAACATGACTGGTTTCCTGCAAGGCACATAACATCTGTTGTATTGTTCATGGTATACTCCTATCTGCCCCACATTAATGACTGTGGGAGATCTGCAGCATCAAGCATCTGTAGACACACGCTTAACTTAATTTGACATCATATGTTTATTTTGTGCTGTGGTTTGTTGCTGGGAAGTTTTTTTTCCATATCAAGGAAATGCTCCAACTCCACCCCTTGAATCAAAGTGGGTGTAGGAAGCTAGCTCTTTATATGATATATGAAAAAGAGATATATTGCGCAAAGGGTGTCCAAGGGTTCCCTTACTAGTGGACAGGGGCTTGCTCTAGCAATCCCAAAGTGCTCTTTTAGGGGGGGTAGCGTGGTCAAGCAGCCTTAGGTTTATGAGAGAGGAGTGTTAGACATCTGCAAACACACACACAGTTAATAAATGAGACACACGCCTCATTAAGGAGATCCACACCAATTTTCAAAAATAACAAGTACCTTTATATATGTTTAGGCACCAGAATCAATATGATCAAGAAGGTACTTTTTGCAAGAAAAATCTTTACAGTTTTGAAAAGTCGACTCACTGCAATTTTTGGCAGCTGTAATGTTATCCAAAGGAGGAAAAACAAATACGGCAAACAGGTATGCTACAATGACTTAAAGGACCAATCTCCTGGATTTAAGGTAAGTATTGGGCAAAGGTCAGGACCACGCCAACAGGTCAAACCAGGTGGCACTGGGGTTCCGGATGCAAAGGTGTAGTACAGTGTTGGGTGCCGAATGTTAGTCAATGGGGCATCGGTCTGGTTGAAAAGAGACAGCAGGTTTGGACAGAGAGTCCAGTCGAGGAAAACCAACAGGTGGGTTCAAGTCTTGAGATGCTCAGGGACGTGGGGACACCTTAGGTCCTCTTCTCCATGAATCAGGGGAGATGGGTGCAGAGGTGTCCTGAGGCATCAGGTTTTCTCCACGAGGAGCACTTGTGTTTGAGGGGGCCTGTGGCCAGAGACTGCAGGATGCATCAGGGAGTCCACAGTGGGCAGGTCCAAGGTCGGCTCTGTCTTCGGCTCTGTCTCTGGAGGGCTGGGGGGACCAAGTTGGCACCCTTGGCCCACTTCCACTTGGGCTAGGCAGCAGGGGTGCAATGGTGCTTTCTGGTGTCAGGATTCTGGCATCAGGTTTTGCGGTCTCTTGGGGTGTCTGCGAGATACAGAGAAGCAGCTTTGCTTCTCCACAAGAGTTACTGGGTCTGTTTTGAAAGCAGGCAGTCCACCCAGGGTTATGGAGGCATAGCAGCTTGTAGGATGAGTTGACTTTGGCACAAATTGGCTGGAACAGCAGGCAGGCTGACAGGGCTGAGGCCAAGTCAGGAGCTGCTCCTCCATCTTTGCTTTTGCAGCTATTGAGTGTCCTTCCTCTTTGTAGCCAGCAGGAACCTGATTTCCTGGGACAGGGGCTCACCTAAATATTGAATTTACGGGTGTTTAGGGGAATGTGGGATAGTAACTGTTAGAAATTGGGTTTTTGGTTGGCAGTCAGGTTGCCCTCTGTCCAAGCAAGAACCCTCACTCTAGTCAGGGTAAGTCACACACAATCCAAAATCAGCCTGTGCTCACCCTCCGGTAGCTTGGCACGCACAGTCAGGCTTAACTTAGAAGGCAATGTGTAAAGCATTTGTGCAATAAATCATACAACACCATAGCATAACACCACAAAAATACACCACACAGTGTTTAGAAAAATATATCATATTTATCTGGGTATCTTCAGGTCAAAACGATCAAAGTTGCAATATGAATTTGTAAAGATATCACTGAAAAGTGATATAAAGGGCCTCATTATGACCCGGGCGGGCGGCGGAGGCCGCCCGCCAGGATCCCGCCCTCCAAATTACCGCGCCGCGATCAAAAGACCGCGGCGGGTATTACGAGTTTTCCCCTGGGCTGGCGGGCGGTTCCAGTTAAACCGCCCGCCAGCCCAGGGGAAAACGACCTTCCCACGAGGATGCCGGCTCGTAATCGAGCCGGCGGAGTGGGAAGGTGCGACGGGTGCTACTGCACCCGTCGCGTATTTCACTGTCTGCAAGGCAGACAGTGAAATACATTTTGGTGCCCTCTTACGGGGGCCCCTGCCGTGCCCATGCCATTGGCATGGGCACGGCAGGGGCCCCCAGGGGCCCCGCGACCCCCCCTACCGCCATCCTGTTCATGGCGGCTTTTCCGCCATGAACTGGATGGCGGTAGGGGGGGTCAGAATCCTCATGGCTGCGGAGCGCGCTCCGCAGCCATGGAGGATTCCAATGAGCAGCGGAAAGTCAGCGGGAGACCGCTGACTTTCCGCTTCTGACCGCGGCTGAACCGCCGCGGTCAGAATGCTCATTGGAGCACCGCCAGCCTGTCGGCGGTGCTCCCGTGGTCGGTGGCCCTGGCGGCCACCGGCCGCCAGGGTCAGAATGACCCTCAAAGTGTCTTAAGTCTTTAGAAAGTAAACAGAGTCTCTTTCAAACACAAAGTACCTGGTTTCTGGTGGAAAATCTCCTCAGAGGGCCACAAAGGAAGAGATGCGTGGATAAAGGGTGTGCGCGTCGATTTCTCCCCAGCACACACGGACTTGCGTCCTTATTTTCCACGCGGGGAAGTCGAGCGTCGTTTTCCGGCGCGCGGACAGTCTCTTTCTGTGGGTCGCGGGGATTACCAGATGTCCCGGGTCTGTGCGTGGATTTTCCTGCTTGTTTTCCGGCTGCACGTCGTTCTGCGGGGCTGCGCGTCGAAGTTTCGATCTCACGGCAGGCGTCGCGTTGATTTCTCCTGCGGAGTCGGGCGGCGTTGTCCTTGCAAGGCCGTGCGTCAAAGTTTTGATCTCACGGCAGGCGTCGCGTCGATTTCTCCTGCGGAGTCGGGCGGCGTTGTCCTTGCGAGGCCGTGCGTCAAAGTTTTGATCTCAGGGCAGGCGTCGCGTCGATTTCTCCTGGGAAGTCAGGCGGCGTTGTCCTTGCGAGGCCGTGCGTCAAAGTTTCGATCTCACGGCAGGCGTCGCGTCGATTTCTCCCGGGAAGTCGGGTTGCGTTGTCCTTGCGAGGCCGTGCGTCAAAGTTTCGGTCGTCCAGAAGGTGTCGCGTTGATCAGCCTCGGTGTGCGGCGTTTTTCTTGCCGCGGAACAAGCTGTGCATCGAAAAGTTCGTCGCACGGAGCGTCCAAGAGGAAGAGAGAAGTCTTTTTGGTCCTGAGACTTCAGGGAACAGGAGGCAAGCTCTATCCAAGCCCTTGGAGAGCACTTTTACAGCCAGGCAAGAGTTGAGCAAGGCAGCAGGCCAACGTCAAGGCAGCAGTCCTTTGTAGAAAAGCAGACAGGTGAGTCCTTTGAGCAGCCAGGCAGTTCTTCTTGGCAGGATGTAGTTTCTGGTTCAGGTTTCTTCTCCAGCAAGTGTCTGATGAGGTAGGGCAGAGGCCCTGTTTTATACTAAGTTGTGCCTTTGAAGTGGGGGTGACTTCAAAGAGTGTCTAAGAAATGCACCAAGCCCCCTTTCAGTTCAATCCTGTCTGACAGAGTCCCAGTAGGGGGTGTGGCAGTCCTTTGTGTGAGGGCAGGCCCTCCACCCTCCCAGCCCAGGAAGACCCATTCAAAATGCAGATGTATGCAAGTGAGGCTGAGTACCCTGTGTTTGGGGTGTGTCTGAGTGAATGCACAAGGAGCTGTCAACTAAACCCAGCCAGACGTGGATTGAAGGGCACAACAAGATTTTAGTGCAAAGAAATGCTCACTTTCTAAAAGTGGCATTTCTAGAATAGTAATATTAAATCCGACTTCACCAGTCAGCAGGACTTTATATTACCATTCTGGCCATACTAAATATGACCTTCCTGCTCCTTTCAGATCAGCAGCTGCCACTTCAACAGTGTATGAGGGCAGCCCCAATGTTAGCCTATGAAGGGAGCAGGCCTCACAGTAGTGTAAAAACAAATTTAGGAGTTTTACACTACCAGGACATATAACTACACAGGTACATGTCCTGCCTTTTACCTACACAGCACCCTGCTCTAGGGGTTACCTAGGGCACACATTAGGGATGACTTATATGTAGAAAAAGGGGTTTCTAGGCTTGGCAAGTACTTTTAAATGCCAAGTCGAAGTGGCAGTGAAACTGCACACACAGGCCTTGCAATGGCAGGCCTGAGACAGGGTTAAGGGGCTACTGAAGTGGGTGGCACAACCAGTGCTGCAGGCCCACTAGCAGCATTTAATCTACAGGCCCTAGGCACATATAGTGCACTCTACTAGGGACTTATAAGTAAATTAAATAGCCAATCATGGATAAACCAATCAATAGTACCATTTACACAGAGAGCATATGCACTTTAGCACTGGTTAGCAGTGGTAAAGTGCCCAGAGGTCAAAAGCCAACAACAACAGGTCAGAAAAAATAGGAGGAAGGAGGCAAAAAGTTTGGGGATGTCCCTGTCAAAAAGCCAGGTCCAACATGACCCCCTACCAGCCTAAAGCCAGGGGAGAACAATCACTATCCTGATGTACTTCCCTGTTTGAGGCGACAGAACAAGGACCCAGGCCCACAACAGCAGGGGCATGCTCCAGTTCTTCGCCTTCCTGACTCCAATTGGATCCCTCTGTCCATACTCTCAGGGCCCACTAAGCCAACCCATGGGGAACCTTTCTCCTTACCTGCGGATCCCATCTGTGCAGCACCTAACCTTACTTTGCTCACAGATGTATCCCAGGAGCAGGATAGTACCACCATGACCAACACAGTGGTGTTGCCCACTCTACCCCCGGGGTGTGACACTTGTCCCCTCCCCAGGGATAACTCTGTCCACCCGGACAGCAAGCCACAGTGATTACTGACAGCTGCCAGGGATGAGAGCCAGGCCCCAGGCCTCCCAAAGCTCTCCAACCACTGTGGCTGTGGAGAGTGGGGGGCGGTAGCCCCAGGTGCTGGGCACCCTTTAACCACTCTCCCGTCCACCAGGTCAGGGATGACAGCCTGAACCTGGTCCTCCCCTCTGGGGCTCTGTACCCTCCCTCCTGGAGCGGTACCCCCAGAGTCCAACATGGTCAGGGTGCTTACAGAAGTCGCCCTGTACCATTCCTCCACCAGTGCAGGGCTGTTAACCTGCAACTGGCCCTCCAACCTGGGGTCTGTGCCTTCAGGTTGGACTAGGGCCCGGGGTGAGGCTCCCCTCCCCCTGCCCTCCCTTCTGGGGTCCAGCACCCTCCAACTAGGAGTGGCCTCCTCAGAAGACAACATGGTAGGGGCACTGTTATCAGTAGCCCCTCCCTCAAGGTCCGGGGGGACACCCTGAACCTGGTCTTCCAGCCCAGGGTCTGTACCCTCAGACTGGATCACTACCTGGCAAACCAGGACTTTCTGGGAGGCACACCTACCCCCCACCAGGTCAGAGTTTAACCTCTGCACCTGACCATTCAACTCAGAGTCACCACCCTGAAGTTGAACAATTGCCTGGCACGCCAGGACTTCCTGGAGCGCACACTGACCCTCCTCCAGGTCAGAGTCTAACCTCTGAACCTTGTTCTCCAACCTAGGGTCACCACCCTAAGGTTGGGCAACTGCCTGGCACACCAGGACTTTCTGGGAGGCTCACCTACCTCCCACCAGGTCAGAGGTTAACCTCTGAACCTGGTTCTCCAACCCAGGGTCACCACCCTGAGGTTGAACAATTGCCTGGCACGCCAGGACTTTCTGGGGGGGCACCCCTACCCCCCACCAGGTCAGAGTTTAACTTCTGAACCCGGTTATCCAACCCAGAGTCAGCACCCTGAGGTTGGACAACTGCCTGGTACACCAGGACTTTTTGGGGGGCACTAGTACCCCCAACCAGGTCAGAGTTTAACCTCTGAACATGGGTATCCAACCCAGAGTCATCACCCTGAGGTTGAATCTTTGCCTGGCACGCCAGGACTTCCAGGGAGGCACACCTACCTCCCACCAGGTCAGAGTTTAACCTCTGAGCCTGGTTCCCCAACCCAGGGTCACCACCCTGAGGTTGGGTAATTGCCTGGCACGCCAGGACTTCCGGGGGGGGCACACCTACCCCCCACCAGGTCAGAGTTTAACCTCTGAACCTGGTCATCCAACCCAGAGTCACCACCCTGAGGTTGGACAATTGCCTGGCACAGCAGGACTTCTTGGGAGGCACACCTACCTCCCACCAGGTCAGAGTTTAACCTCTGAACCTGGGTATCCAACCCAGAGTCACCACCCTGAGGTTGAACCATTGCCTGGCACGCCAGGACTTTCTGGGAGGCACACCTACCCCCCACCAGGTCAGAGTTTAACCTCTGAGCCTGGTTCCCCAACCGAGGGTCACCACCCTGAGGTTGGGCAATTGCCTGGCACGCCAGGACTTTCTGGGGGGCACACCTACCCCCCACCAGGTCAGAGTTTAACCTCTGAACCTGGTCATCCAACCCAGAGTCACCACCCTGAGGTTGGACAATTGCCTGGCACAGCAGGACTTCTTGGGAGGCACACCTACCTCCCACCAGGTCAGAGTTTAACCTCTGAACCTGGGTATCCAACCCAGAGTCACCACCCTGAGGTTGAACCATTGCCTGGCACGCCAGGACTTTCTGGGAGGCACACCTACCCCCCACCAGGTCAGAGTTTAAACTCTGAGCCTGGTTCCCCAACCCAGGGTCACCACCCTGAGGTTGGGCAATTGCCTGGCACGCCAGGACTTTCTGGGGGGCACACCTCCCCCCCACCAGGTCAGAGTTTAACCTCTGAACCTGGTCATCCAACCCAGAGTCTACACCCTGAGGTTGGACAATTGCCTGGCACCGCAGGACTTCTTGGGAGGCACATCTACCTCCCACCAGGTCAGAGTTTAACCTCTGAACCTGGGTATCCAACCCAGAGTCACCACCCTGAGGTTGAATCTTTGCCTGACATGCCAGGACTTCCTGGGGGGCACTCTCACCCCCCACAAGGGACACACCGTCCCCAAGGGCCACACAAGAGTCTGGTTGGCGCAGGTCTCCCGACCTCTGCCCATCCGGCAGAGTCTGGGCTTCCCCCAAACCAGAAACGGTTTCACCTGGGTCATTCCTGGGGGGCTCTGCTCTCAGAGCGGTCCCCTGACTCTCAAGGTCCTCCACTGGGGTCTGCAACCCCCTCTCAACCCTATGTCTGGACTTCTGCACCCCCTCACTAGGAGGGGTACTGCCAGACACCAGAACTGTTGGGATGCTGGCTACAGTCACCCCCCCCCCAAGTTCTTCTGACACTGCGGGGCTTCCCTCAAAAGGTGGCCCTACGGTACAGACTAGGCTTCCCTCCTGGTGTTCCCTCATGGAACCCTCTAGGACCTGGGACCTACCTAGGACACTACAATCCTTTCCCACCTCACTCGGTTGGGAACCACCTAGACCACTCCCTTCAGGAGCACCCCCAAATGCCTCTTCAGACTCTCTGGTACTCACCCAGAAGTCTGCCTCCATTGTAAGTTCCCTGTGGTCAGAGAACTCACACTCCACCTGGTGTTGGCGTAGCTCTGGAAAATAAGGACCAGACATATGCTCTCCAGCAATTACATCATGCTGCCCTTCACATGTATTAACCACAGTACCCTTCACCCAACCACCCAGTAACTCAACCTTGGAAAAGCACTCTACCTCACCCTCCTGAGACTGGTGAGACAGTATCTGTCTGTCCCTGACATTCACCCCATACTCTTCTGGGATGTCTCTACACTCTATATCCAGGGCATCCACCAGGGGGGAACCCTTTTCTCTGTCACTCTCTGCTAGAGTCAGTAAAGTGTCCCTCCCCCCAGTAGGAATATGACTCCCTGTGCCAGTTCCCCAATCCTTCTCAGGGACCCTGTGCATAACGGGAACTACCTCATACCCTTGAACCGCCTGGGGTGTGTCAACTCCCTTCTTCAAGTTGGGCACCACATCTCTGGGCTTGTGCCCTTCTTCAGCAGTACTAGATGCAAGATTTTTGCTGCCACCATCTGAACTGGACTCAGCCCTTCCGGCCTCCAGTTTCAGCTCTTTACAGCTCAGCTCTTGAGCTGCAATCTTTTCTTCTTCCAGGGCTAAGAGTCTTTTTGCCTCAACCTCTGCAAGATACTCCTCTGATTGTTGCTCCTGTCGCCTTTGACCTCGGAGCCATTCATCTATTTCTGGGTCACTGACTTCATCTGAGTAGTCTTCCTCCTCACGTGAGCAGTCTTCCTCCTCATGTGTGTAGTCCTCCTCCTCATCTGAGGGGTACTTAGTCATTTGGTTTCTTGCTGCCTCTCTCTCTGCCCATCTTTCCTCCCCCCAGACTATGTAGTGATGTAGCATCTCCGCCTTAGTAGATCTCCTTGCTACAGGAAGGCCCCATTTTCTGCAAAGCTTCCGTAGGTCAGCCTTAGTGAGGTGGTCAGTACGAACAAAGAATGAGTAGGTACACAATCCCATTCTGATAAGATCTTATCAGCAAAAAACAAAATCCAAAGTCCAAAATATCAATAGCATATTCAGGAGGACATCAGAGAACCAAAAGCCAAAAAAGATGAAAAATCAAGTTGACCTTCAACTGTGGGTAGGTAGTGAAATACTTAGCTACTGTATGTCACTGCACAAACACAAGTCCTATCCTCACCGCTGATCACCAATGTTAGAAATGGGGTTTTTGTTTGGCAGTCAAGTTGCCCTCTGTCCAAGCAAGAACCCTCACTCTAGTAAGGGTAAGTCACACACAATCCAAAATCAGCCTGTGCCCACCCTCCGGTAGCTTGGCACGAGCAGTCAGGCTTAACTTAGAAGGCAATGTGTAAAGCATTTGTGCAATAAATCATACAACACCATAGTATAACACCACAAAAATACACCACACAGTGTTTAGAAAAATATATCATATTTATCTGGGTATCTTCAGGTCAAAACGATCAAAGTTGCAATATGAATTTGTAAAGATATCACTGAAAAGTGATATAAAGGGGGTGATTCTGATTCTGGCGGGCGGCGGAGGCCGCCCGCCAGAATTCCGCCCCCATTATACCGCTCTGCGGTCAGAAGACCGCGGAGGGTATTATGAGTTTTTCCCTGGGCTGGCGGGCGGTCTCCAAAAGACCGCCCGCCAGCCCAGGGAAAAACTCCCTTCCCACGAGGATGCCGGCTCGTAATCGAGCCGGCGGAGTGGGAAGGTGCGACGGGTGCAGTGGCACCCGTCGCGTATTTCAGTGTCTGCAAGGCAGACACTGAAATACTTTGCGGGGCCCTCTTACGGGGGCCCCGCGACCCCCCCTACCGCCATCCTGTTCATGGCGGCTTTCCTGCCATAAACAGGATGGCGGTAGGGGGGGTCAGAATCCTCATGGCGGCGGAGCGCGCTCCGCCGCCATGAAGGATTCCCCCGAGCAGCGGTAAGTCGGCGGGAGCCCGCCGACTTGCCGCTTCTGACCGCGGCTGAACCGCCGCGGTCAGAATGCTCGTGGGAGCACCGCCAGCCTGTTGGCGGTGCTCCCGTGGTCGGCCGCCAGGGTCAGAATGACCCCCAAAGTGTCTTAAGTCTTTAGAAAGTAAACAGAGTCTCTTTCAAACACAAAGTACCTGGTTTCTGGTGGAAAATCTCCTCAGAGGGCCACAAAGGAAGAGATGCGTGGAAAAAGGGTGTGTGCGTCGATTTCTCCCCAGCACACACGGACTTGCGTCGTTATTTTCCACGCGGGGAAGTCGAGCGTCATTTTCCGGCGCGCGGACAGTCTCTTTCTGTGGGTCGCGGGGATTACCAGATGTCCAGGGTTCTGTGAGTGGATTTTCCAGCTTGTTTTCCGGCTGCGCGTCGTTCTGCGGGGCTGCGCGTCGAAGTTTCGATCTCACGGCAGGCGTCGCGTCGATTTCTCCTGCGGAGTCGGGCGGCGTTGTCCTTGCGAGGCCGTGCGTCAAAGTTTTGATCTCACGGCAGGCGTCGCGTCGATTTCTCCTGAGGAGTCGGGCGGCCTTGTCCTTGCGAGGCCGTGCGTCAAAGTTTTGATCTCACGGCAGGCGTAGCGTCGATTTCTCCTGGGAAGTCGGGCGGCGTTGTCCTTGCGAGGCCGTGCGTCAAAGTTTCGATCTCACGGCAGGCGTCGCGGCGATTTCTCCTGCGGAGTCGGGCGGCGTTGTCCTTGCGAGGCCGTACGTCAAAGTTTTGATCTCACGGCAGGCGTCGCGTCGATTTCTCCTGCGGAGTCGGGCGGCGTTGTCCTTGCGAGGCCGTGCGTCATAGTTTTGATCTCACGGCAGGCGTCGCGTCGATTTCTCCCGGGAAGTCGGGCGGCGTTGTCCTTGCGAGGCCGTGCGTCAAAGTTTCAGTCGTCCCGAAGGCGTCGCGTTGATCAGCGTCGGTGTGCGGTGTTTTTCTTGCCGCGGAACAAGCTGTGCGTCGAAAAGTTCGGCGCACGGAGCGTCCAAGAGGAAGAGAGAAGTCTTTTTGGTCCTGAGACTTCAGGGAACAGGAGGCAAGCTCTATCCAAGCCCTTGGAGAGCACTTTTACAGCCAGGCAAGAGTTCAGCAAGGCAGCAGGCCAACAGCAAGGCAGCAGTCCTTTGTAGAAAAGCAGACAGGTGAGTCCTTTGATCAGCCAGGCAGTTCTTCTTGGCAGGATGTAGTTTCTGGTTCAGGTTTCTTCTCCAGCAAGTGTCTGATGAGGTAGGGCAGAGGCCCTGTTTTATACTAAGTTGTGCCTTTGAAGTGGGGGTGACTTCAAAGAGTGTCTAAGAAATGCACCAAGCCCCCTTTCAGTTCAATCCTGTCTGACAGAGTCCCAGTAGGGGGTGTGGCAGTCCTTTGTGTGAGGGCAGGCCCTCCACCCTCCCAGCCCAGGAAGACCCATTAAAAATGCAGATGTATGCAAGTGAGGCTGAGTACCCTGTGTTTGGGGTGTGTCTGAGTGAATGCACAAGGAGCTGTCAACTAAACCCAGCCAGACGTGGATTAAAGGGCACAACAAGATTTTAGTGCAAAGAAATGCTCACTTTCTAAAAGTGGCATTTCTAGAATAGTAATATTAAATCCGACTTCACCAGTCAGCAGGACTTTATATTACCATTCTGGCCATACTAAATATGACCTTCCTGCTCCTTTCAGATCAGCAGCTGCCACTTCAACAGTGTATGAGGGCAGCCCCAATGTTAGCCTATGAAGGGAGCAGGCCTCACAGTAGTGTAAAAACAAATTTAGGAGTTTTACACTACCAGGACATATAACTACACAGGTACATGTCCTGCCTTTTACCTACACAGCACCCTGCTCTAGGGGTTACCTAGGGCACACATTAGGGATGACTTATATGTAGAAAAAGGGGGTTCTAGGCTTGGCAAGTACTTTTAAATGCCAAGTCGAAGTGGCAGTGAAACTGCACACACAGGCCTTGCAATGGCAGGCCTGAGACAGGGTTAAGGGGCTACTGAAGTGGGTGGCACAACCAGTGCTGCAGGCCCACTAGCAGCATTTAATCTACAGGCCCTAGGCACATATAGTGCACTCTACTAGGGACTTATAAGTAAATTAAATAGCCAATCATGGATAAACCAATCAATAGTACCATTTACACAGAGAGCATATGCACTTTAGCACTGGTTAGCAGTGGTAAAGTGCCCAGAGGTCAAAAGCCAACAACAACAGGTCAGAAAAAATAGGAGGAAGGAGGCAAAAAGTTTGGGGATGTCCCTGTCAAAAAGCCAGGTCCAACAGTAACCAATGAGCTACTTACCCCTGGGGTCACTACACACCCTTTGTAAACACTTCCTTTGGGAAATGGGCATAACCCATCCCAGAGTTTCTACTTCTGCCATCATCAAGATGTCAGGTTTCAAATGTGGTGTTCATATCAGACAGTTCACCTTAGGTCCAAGACTGACCTGACCTGAGGGGTGGACACACATCTCTGAATACTAAATTTCCTGCCTGTTCAGGAGCCAAATAGGGCCTGGTATTGGGGGGGGGGGGGGTCTGCATCTCTCCTTTGAATGAAGCCAGATCTGAATACCATAGGTGGTGGGCTTTTTTGAAGCCCTCTGCCTTGGAATGCAGATCATCCTGTTGGATGCGTAACATAAACACCTCTGATCACCCGAGAACAAAGGCTCTCATCCTAGGGGGTAAAAATCCTGTCTGATGGTGGCAGGCTGGTTATACCTAGTCAGTCCGCACACTGGTAGTTGGTAGACTTTCAGGGGGCACCTCTAAGTTGCCAGCTGGGTCCATGTATTAATAAATCCATCACTGGCATCAGTGAGGGTTTGTTAATATTAGATGTTTGATACCAAGCATCCCTAGTTTCAGTGAAGCAATCATGTTGCTGGGGAACTCGTATTGAACATTGTCCAGCACATGTACTCAAAATGGCTTCCCTCTTCACTCACTATGGGGGTCATTTTGACCTTGGCGGACGGTGGAGGCCGTCCGCCAAGGTACCGCCGCTGAATGACCGCACCGCGGTCAAAATACCGCGGCGGCCATTCAGACATTTCCTCTAGGCCGGCGGGCGCTCTCCAAAAGAGCGCCCGCCGGCCCAGAGGAAATGCCCATGCAACGAGGACGCCGGCTCAAAATTTAGCCGGCGTAGTTGCAGGGGTGCGACGGGTGCAGTTGCACCCGTCGCGTATTTCAGTGTCTGCTTAGCAGACACTGAAATACTTTGCGGGGCCCTCTTACGGGGGCCCCTGCAGTGCCCATGCCATGGGCATGGGCACTGCAGGGGCCCCCAGGGGCCCCGCGGCACCCCCTACCACCATCCTGTTCCTGGCAGGAGACCCGCCAGGAACAGGATGGCGGTAGGGGGTGTCAGAATCCCCATGGCTGCGGAGCGCGCTCCGCAGCCATGGAGGATTCACAAGGGCAGTGGTAAACCGGCGGGAGACCGCCGGTTTACCCTTTCTGGCCGCGGCTGAACCGCCGCGGTCAGAATGCCCTCGGGAGCACCGCCAGCCTGTTGGCGATGCTCCCGTGGTCGGTGACCCTGGCGGTCACCGGCCGCCAGGGTCAGAATGACCCCCTATGTCTACAAATCGACAAAGACATAGCAGGTTCATATCTGCTCTTGCAGATATGAGCTCACATGCAATAATGCACCCTGCCTTAAAGCTGTAAGGCTGCTGTAGGAGTGACTTAAATATATTGCACACAATGTTAGGGGACAGGGCACATAGGCTGTGTGCCATGTTGGGTTTTCACTTTTAGCTGCACCAAGACATACAGCTTGCAATGGCAGTCTTCATGTGTTAGGTGAGGGGTTCCTGAGGGTGACACAATACATGCTGCAGCCCCCGGGGACCCTCTTTGTAACCCATGCCCTAGGTACCAGGGATACCATTTACTAAGGGCCTACAGGCGGGCCAAATGAATTGCCAATTGGGGAAGAGTAGAGAGATCTGGCACTAGGGAACTGGATAGTAGGAACCCAGTGCCCTTTCAGTCAAAATTCCATCATGTACCAGGCAAGAAGTGGGGGGTGACCATGCCACAAAGGGGCACTTTCCTTCAGTGGGCCTTTGAAGAACAGTGCCCAGCACATTGACTACTGATGCCTACTTGAGCTAAGCATTAGTTAAGAAAGACAATGTGTGCACCAAGGTGCATTGCAAATGTATGAAACGCCCAAAAAATTATATACGTTTTTGAGTTCACCATACTAGCAATCCATCGGACTCCCATAGGAGCATCCATGTTTCCTCTCCCAGTACACAATTTTAAGTAATCCTTTTGTACGACTTGTTGCTCCTGAGTGATGCCCAGGATTCCTTGCTATTATCAAGCTACCAACCACACATTCTACTTTACAGTTGCATAGGCCCTAATTCTGAGTCTGACGGGCGGCGGAGGCCGCCCGCCAGACTTCCCCCCTCCGAAATACCGCTCCGCGGTTGAAAGACCGCGGAGGGTATTCCGAGTTTTCCCCTGGGCTGGCGGGCGGTCTTCGCAAGACCGCCCGCCAGCCCAGGGGAAAACTCCCTTCCCACGATGACGCCGGCTCGTAATAGAGCCGGCGGAGTGGGAAGGTGCGACGGGTGCAGTTGCACCGTCGCGTATTTCAGTGTCTGCTTTGCAGACACTGAAATACTTTTAGGGGCCCCCAGGGGCCCCGTGACTCCCCCTCCCGCCATCCGGTTCCCGGCGGGAGAACCGCCAGGAACTGGATGGCGGGAGGGGGAGTCGGAATCCTCCATGGCTGCGGAGCACGCTCCGCAGCCATGGAGGATTCCTACGAGCGGCGGAAAGTCAGCGGGAGACCGCTGGCTTTCCGCGTCTGACCGCGGCTAAACCGCCGCGGTCAGAATGCTCGTAGGAGCACCGCCAGCCTGTTGGCGGTGCTCCCGTGGTCGGTGTCCCTGGCGGCCACCGACCGCCAGGGTCGGAATGACCTGCATAGTCCTTTGAATTTATAATGCTCTGGGACTATCAATCAGGATTTAGAGCTGAAAGAAGAATAGAACTGCACAAGGTCTTGATGTAGTCTAAATGACAGCAAAACAACATTTCTGCAACACATTACTTTCAACAAAAACTGAGAGACTCATTGGTGAAATGAAATAACCTAACCTATTTTGACATAACAAAGTACATAAAATCTAAAATGAAAACTCTGTTTAGTGCCGCCACAAAGTAGTTGACAATTTGAGTCACATTAGCCCATTTCTGTTCCTAGAGCTTGTGCCTACCTCAGCCTGGCGATTCTTGCAACACGTTCTCCTGTGGCAACACCCTTCTTATTGAGACCTCTGTTTTTCCTGCAGCTCATCAGCTAAAACAGTAATAAAGTTACCACGGAGAGATGCATGACTCCTGCGCTTGAGCCGCTACTCCTGTTAAGTCTTGCTAAATACTCAAGGCTCGCTCAGTGATACATCAAGTATCGAATGGCAATAGCAAGGGAGGCACGTGATGTTACATTAATGTGCACGGCTGCTTACATATCTGGATAGAGCTCTGATGCTACTTCTTAGAGTTAATTACACCTAAAACACTCAGGCCCAGATTTATGAAAAAGTGGCAGTGAGGACTTTTCCAACATTATACTGTGGCGTCGGTATATAGATGATATCTTGGTTATTTGGAGGGGCGAAATGGAACGTGCAACAGCTTTCACACAGTGGGTTAATACTTTGGATACCAATCTTCGTTTCAGTTCTACTGTTTCTGACAATGAGGTCTCCTTTCTAGACTTACGAATTACACTTAGAGATGGTACCCTCCATTCATCTGTATACCACAAACCCACTGATCGAAACAATCTGCTGCTTTACAACAGCCACCACCCAAAAGCCCTTCGAGACAATTTACCTTTCGGACAATTCCTGAGGATACGACGTAACTGTTCAGATAAGAATGATTTCTATACACAAGCCAACACTCTGGGGGTGATTCTGACCCCGGCGGTCTTAGACCGCCGGGGCCAGGGTCGGCGGGAGCACCGCCGACAGGCCGGCGGTGCCCCGCAGGGCATTCTGACCGCGGCGGTAAAGCCGCGGTCAGACCGGCAACACTGGCGGTCTCCCGCCAGTGTACCGCCGTCCTATTGAATCCTCCAAGGCGGCGCAGCTAGCTGAGCCGCCGAGGGGATTCCGACCCCCCCTAACGCCATCCAGTTCCTGGCGGTCCGCCCGCCAGGAACCGGATGGCGGTAGGGAGGGTCGCGGGGCCCCTGGGGGCCCCTGCAGTGCCCATGCCACTGGCATGGGCACTGCAGGGGCCCCCGTAAGAGGGCCCCTACAAGTATTTCACTGTCTGCTTGGCAGACAGTGAAATACGCGACGGGTGCAACAGCACCCGTCGCACCTTCCCACTCCGCCGGCTCGATTACGAGCCGGCATCCTTGTGGGAAGGGAGTTTTTCCCTGGGCTGGCGGGCGGTCTTTTGGCGACCGCCCGCCAGCCCAGGGAAAAACTTAGAATACCCTCCGCGGTCTTTCGACCGCGGAGCGGTATTTCGGAGGGGGAAGTCTGGCGGGCGGCCTCCGCCGCCCGCCAGACTTAGAATGACCCCCTCTATGTCGTAAACTCAGTGACCGTAATTATTCGCAACCAAAGATTCGAAAGGCTAAGAAGAGGGCTGGTAATATCCCTAGAGATATACTACTGACCAATCACACCCGCCCTCAGCAGACTAGACTAACTTGCGTGACTACATTCACTCACCTCAGTAACAAAATAAAGGGTATTGTCCGCAGACTCTGGCCGATCCTGACTAGTGCTGGTGCCACCCTAGAACGTCCTTTATTTGCCTTCAAAAGAACTCCTAACATAAAAGACTTGGTGGTACACACAAGACCATCGGGGATCCGGCCCTCCACCAACCAAGGCCCTGATCAATGGCTTAAAGTTAAGGGTCACTATCCTTGTGGCTCTTGTAATATCTGTCCCCTCACTAGTAACATTCGTGAGGTAGATATAGGTGAACAAAAGACTTGGCAACTCAGATCCCATACCAACTGTAGGACTAAGAACTGTATCTACATGATCACTTGTCCATGCAATTTGCAGTATTTAGGGATGACAACAAGGATGGTGAAAATCCGTATTAATGAACACCGCAGTACCATCAGATGTAAGAGATCCTCCACTAAACTGACTAATCACTTCATTGAGAAACAGCATACACCTGACGACATTAAATGGTTTGTCTTAGAAACTATTAGAGACAACCTCGACATCTCCAAGAAACTCTTTGAAAAAGAACAACAATGGGTCTTTAGACTTCAGACCCATACAATTGGCCTTAATGACGATATTCAATGGACGAACTTTATTCGCTAATAATAAGATTTTTCCTTCTTTCTCCACCCTAGATCTACCTTTTTAGACAATTGTACAACAAGTCCAATATCGCAAACAATTTGATATATATTAATTATTGGCAGTGACACCCCTTTATATTTCCTTTCAGAGTAAGGCTCATACTGAATGATTGAGTTATAATATTATATATACACTTCAAGATGGCCGACACACTTTGAACTACACTTCTGATGTCCAAAATGGCCGACACTCTTTTACGTTTGGAGTCCTTTCTTTATGTCACCATTCTTTTCTTTAAGAAAAGCCCCCCGGCACCAGTGTTTTCATCGATACCGGGGTGGAGTACTGGCATAGGTGATCCGGCATTTTCGGTACTATTTTCAAGTAAGTACCTTGTCTGATATTGCAGACACTCCGGTAACTCGGCCATATTACTGACGAGCACGGAGTGTCGGCGTGGGCTTTTGCTATTTACTGCGGAGCTTCCAACATTCGGAACTCCCGCTATCTAATTGTTTATATTTTAACATGCCTTACGCAACAATCGAGGTGCGGTATTCCAAGGCAACCCGGTTGTTTTTTGATGGCTTTGGCGACACGGGAGAGCAACGCTAATCAATCTACTTGCGCTGACCACCATGTTCTCCACACTCGCGGTGCTGTTTTTATGCGCACAGCTAGTTGACCCGCTGTTTTTGAAACCGACTTTATTTTTGTCCATAGGCTAGTCTCTGTCTTTCCATGACGCTATATACTAAAGGTAGTTGACATTTACATGATCCGCTAGCTGTGGTATTACCAGGATGGAGCACTGTATGTGAGATGATAACCTATCCCCCGTCCCGCTTCTTAGGGATTTGTTTTATTTAGATTAAGGTACCTCTGAACGAATCCATTGCTCCTCGCATTACAAATGATGTTATATTTATTTGTATTAGTACTATCCTTCTTAATTGAGTCTTCTTTTTTGTCCCTTGTACATATAGAGAACTGAGTTGTTTTCTTTAGCCTGAACCCCCCGATGTGGCCCTACCATGAATTTTTGGAGGGTAAGCAAATACAGACGTATATCTGCCTAATAGGCTTCGTTGTTTTCCTTCCTTTCACAGCGTTCTTGTTTTTACGAGCACCAGAGTGATTTTCACTTCGTGTTGGGTGTGCACTATATCATTATTCATCATTAAAAAAAAAAAAATGGGGAATATGTTTCCCATATGAATTGTGTTATGCTAACTATGGTTTCTTTCTACATTTCTTTAGGTACTTAACTTATAACCTTGTGGAACTTTCCACCATTTATTGGATTAGGTATGTTACTAGGTCCTGATGAATTGCACTAGATAACTCATCTATAATAGGCGAGAAACATGTTGACCACTTACATAGAGTAACACAGGGGACCCTGTGTGCTCCGTCTCTTGTATATTATTTTTTCCAAGAGACCTATCATCCATTATTATACCTACCTACACTTATATGGGGGGTGTGGACATCATTCCACGAACTCCCCGTGTCTGGTTTTTAACCTTGCCAGAGGTTGTAGCATGAGAATTAAAAATACTAGTGACTACCTCTAGGCATTTTTAATCCTTTTTTCTCACCAATCCACCCATACCTCCGACCGGCCTTTTCATTTCTTAAAAAGATCTCCGGCAAAGAGCCCCCCTGCGGGGCCCGTCAGGCATTGCAGTGCCGGCCTGACGAGGAGCTGGCCCTATGATGAAGCATGTCACCGGATGGTGAGTGAGGGCTCTTGCTTCGAAAATTTTGGTTTCCAGTCAATGACTGAACTACATATTGGAAAGAAACCCATAGTATTAGTTGGAACCGTGTGTTACCCTCTTCTGTTTTAGTGAGGACTGACAGCCTCAGGGTGGTCATCCCCCAACTTTTGGCTTGCCTCTCTCTGTTTTTATGACACTGTTTTTGATGGTTTTAGGGCTCTGCACACTTTAGCACTGCTGTCCAGTGCTAAAGTGCATAACCACTTGCCAAGCCCTAATCTCCCCTTTTTCTACATATAAGTCACCCCTAAAGTACTAAAGCCACTCTTTGAAGTTTCCCCCACTTCAAAGGCAGTTTTGGGTATATAAACTGGGTTTCTGACCCTACACCTGCACCCTGTCAGAGGAACTGCCTGGCTGCCCAAAGGACTCATTTGGACTGCTTTGCTGAGAAGCACTGCTGCCCTGCCTGTTGCCCTGCTGACCTCTAGAACTGCTGGGAGGGCTCTGCCTTCCTCCTGAAGTGCTCTCCAAGGACTTGGATTGGGTTGCCTCCTGTTTCTGAAGTCTCAGGGCCAACAAAGTTCATCTCTTCAAGAAAATCCTTGTGCAGTGAAAATCGATGCAATGCCTGCAGGTATCGATGCAAAGTCTGCATCGCGGCTGGGACACCGCCACAATGCCAACCAAAACGATGCAGCACCAACTTCCCAATGGAAAATTTGATGCAGTGCCTGCCTTGTGACAGAAAATTAGACACATCGCCTACTGGGTCGATGCAGCGCCTGCTCCTTCTATCAGCACTTCAAGGATTTTCAACGTATCATCCCCGGGTGTAAAAATATCCCCTCATCGCCGTGAGAAACCAAGACTGCGCACCTGAAAAACAACACAACTCTCTGCTGTGTGGAAAAAAACAACACAAAGGTGATAATTCAACTTGTGCTAATTGGATCGCTGTCGTTTTGACTTTATTTTATTCAGATGAATATGATCTATTTTTCTAATGGTGTATTTTTGTGGTGTTTTCACTATGTTACTGTATGATTTATTGCACAAATACTTTACACAATGCCTTCTAAGTTACACCTGACTGCTCAGTGTCAACCTACCAGAGGGAGGGCACAGGATAACTTAGATCGTGTTTTGACTTACTCTGTCTAGGATTGTGGTCCCTATTTGGACAAGGATATATACCTATGCCAACTAAAGACCCAATTTCTAACAGTGGCACATCACCTCTGATGCGCCACTTTTTCTGCACCACCAATAGCATCAACGTTTTTGATGTCACTGTGGGCCTTTGCTACACCAGCGTCAAATATGTTGACGCTAGTGTAACAATGTGCAAGGAGGCCCATTGATTTAAATGGGTCCATCATTCTAACGCCTGCTCTGACCAGGCATTAAAACTGACAGAAAAAATGGTGCAGTGAAATCTATTAAATTTCACTGAGTCATTTGTTTGGGCCTCCTAGAGCAGGAATGCCCCCCTTGCATACATTATGCCTGGTGCAAGCACAATATAGTGCAAGGGATTACAAAGTGGTGCAATGCATGCATTGTGCCAATTTGCAAATATGGTGCAGCGTTTTTACTAACCTAACGCCACATTAGCATAAAAAAATTACGCTAATGTGGTGCAAGGGCCTTCTTAAATCTGGCCCTTAAATGGCAGAAGAAATGTGGCAGTCTGTGGGCCTGGCAGGGAATTAGCCTTCCTATCGTCTTCAGGAACTTCAGAGCAAATGCTCTCCAGAAGACTGTTCGAGATTTTCTTCTGTTAATTGCAGGGATTGTTTTTTGTTACCGCTCCACTGTATTCTTTCAATATCGTTATTATTTTATTATTATTAAGCAAATGCTAACTCTTTTGGGCTAAAATGCAGTCCCAGGGAGGAGAGATTGTGTATCATGTGGTGCCACAGCTGTGCAAAAAATATTTGACCAGAATTTATTATAAACCTATATTTTTAACGAAAGGCAATTACCAAGGTAAGAAAGCAATTTTGTGAAAAGCAAACAAGATAGCATAAAATAAATCCATGTATGCACAAATGTTTCATTATCAAAGAATCCTTCAGGGGGTAAAAAGAATTATTTTTAGCTTTAAAGTGGTCTATTCTTGTATTATGCTCTTGTACCAGACTCTGAGGTCTACACAAAAGTCGCATGGCATGCCCTTTATGCTGCAACAAATGGGCATGCAGCAGTCACTGGAATAGCAGTCATGAAACCATGGAAACCTCCTGACCCCCTCCTGCAGTCCAGCTCTCAACTCCACTGAATCAGCTGTCAGTGTTGCTGAGCGCTGTGATAAAATAACTTTATTCTCTTACTACTTGCGCTACCCCAGTTATTGGTGTATGTGTTTTAGGAGCTCGCTAGACGATAAAATATCCTGCTTGCTCTCACAAAATCTGATGTATTTATTGGTTACGTTCCTAGTGCGTGCAATAGACTATACGGCATTCTAGAGCTTGCCTTTATTACTCACTGTCGTTCAAATGCATTTTTAAAATATATATATTTATGGAATTTCTTTGTAACACACTGACACACACATCTCAGATGCTTTGTTTAACTTGTACATTTTTTATTATAGGCTTGCCAGACGCAAAGCTTAAACTGTGTGGTGCATGGTGTGTAAATCTCAAATTCTCAGCTAAAAAGTAATGTTCTACAGGGTAGAGGGGTGAGATGACCAAGGTTTTAGATGGTCTGTTTCATGAAGAACAGGGTCTGTACTGATTTGCATTAGATGGGCCACTGTCCACAGTGGCACAGTTGGACAAATACGATGGGTTGGGAGGCTACTCTGAATGATAGCTACTGGGTAATGTATTTACATGCATTCATATCATTACCTATTGGGTCTTTGATTGCCAGTAGTGTGCCTGGACTTTGGGAACTGGCACAGCATTCCAAGCCAACTACTGCTGATGTTTGTGAATTCCAAAAATAACACATTTACACTCATTCAAGGAGTACTTCTATGGGTGCAGATTTACTATTTTTTGATAAACCAGTCAAACTATCCATTTCTTTCCATTCCAAAAAGTGAAAACCTCGTAGTGAAATTGGAACAGGAAAAATGGACACAGACATAGCAAACATGACTCAGTGACCCCCAACCAAGCTACTGAGACACTAATTAATCTTGGAGGGTGTCACAACCAAACCCCTCGCCAGAAGAATCCCACATGGGCATGGTAGTTCTCCCTGAGAACTCATGACTACAGGTGTGTACAACACAATGGCCTGGAGTCCCTGTCCTGGCATAACTTATTTTAAATGTATTTGACAGCACACATTCTTCTTTTCTCTGCTACAAGGAGCCTTGATGGTAGAGTTGTCAAATCGGATCATGCAGGCAGGTCTCCATGTTTCCAGTCCTTGCCTTGTACAAATCATTTTATCAAGTGACTGACACCCCAATGTACTAAGCCAAAGTTGCAAATAGAGGTGATGGGCCTGCACATTATTAGAGCTAGCAGAGCCAAAGGGGAGGCAAGGGTCTGGCTTGGCTCTAAGAGTCCAAGCACGAGCTAAGCCATGAAAATGTTTGGCATTTATATCTTGCAACACACTTAATACAAAAATATGACACAGTCACTTCAAAATGTAAAAAGTGTATTTCTTTAACACAGGGAAGCATTTTAACGTAATACCTCAGATGATATCAATGCATAGACAGACATTTAATTAAATGTTTAAATATGAACTTGGAAATGTTAATGTCTTGCCTCCCCTTCCCCCAATGAAAATGACATTAGTGAACTAAGGGGCAAATCAGTAATCATTTAAACCCTAAACATGGTCTACATTCTTACTATAGATGGAGAAACATTCTAATCTAATAAATCAAACCTGACAGGTGCTTGCACCCCTCGTATGCTGGACTCAGGTATTTAAAAATGCCCTCATATGTGATAATGAAGAAAAGGGTGACTCTGTGAAATGATTACATTTTCTAGGATCACACAATTTGGGCAAGCAGGGAAACCAGAATTAATTCCTGGTAATCTGGTTTTATATTTTGAAACTCAGCCTGCAGATGTATACCTGTTTCTTTCTCTTCCTCCTGTTTTTCTTCGACGGTCACTGTTTTGTCATTTATTTTTGGTGCACAACAGGAAAGCCTGGCACAAACACTGCATACCCAACTCAGTGCCCCAGATTCAACTACCAAGCCAAGAATGAAATCATTTGTTGGGTGTCACACCCAAACACCTCCACCCCCTTGAAGCTACTCTCCTGAGGCTCGCTGCATAATCAAGGGATATTGCAGTGCCAGGGATCGTCTAGTAGGGCTCTGCCCCCAGATCTACCAATGGGGAATTAAGTGGAGGGATTTGTCTGTTTCCTACAGTGCGGAAGAGGGGCCATAACACTGTCAATGAAGACATTCTCCCGCACAAGGTGTGTCTGCTGAGGTCTCTTGAAGAATGGTAGACTGGTTAGGCTTCTCATGTGCAGGCTCAAGAGAGATTAATATGGTCCCTTATTTCATGCCCTTGCATTACATTTGCACGGTTACAGGTTTAGGGGCCAGATGTATCAAGCAATTTTGCAATCGCAAACAATGCGAATCGCTAAATTCGGCTGTTTGTGAATGCAAAAATGCCTTTTAAGATGTATGAAAGGCTTTCGCTGTGCAATTTTAAGGAATCTCTAAAACAGCGAGTCCTTAAAATTGTTACCTCATTTAGAGAATCAAAAATTGCGATTCTCTAAATAGAAATCGCAAATAGGGAATTCCTATTTGCGATTTCCAAAGCACATGTATCAAGAATTTCCTAAATGCGAATTGGGCATTTAGGAAATGCAATTACCATCAAATCCAATTTGGTGGTAAGCATGTGCAATTTGTAAAACTACATTATAAATGACATGTAGCACACACATGCCTATAGGGCATGTGTGTGCTTCACATGTCCGCAAATATTTTTGGGGGATGCATCAGAGGGGGCCTTAGGCCTTCAGCACCCTGGGGTTTGCATTACCTAATTTGTGAATTCCTAACTGGAATTCGCAAATTGGGCCAACAAGCCCATAGGGATGAATGGAGTCCCATTCTCTAATTGCGATTCGGTAATAGCGATTGAGAATTTTAAGAAATCGCTATTACCGAATCGCAAAATTCCATACATCCCATTTTGCATTTCTTAAATAGCAATTTCTTAAAATTCACTATTCAAGAAATGTAAAACGAATCTTTGATACATCTGGACCTAGGTCCTGAACATTCCCTAACATAGGTAACAGTGTACCTGGCCTTAAATTAAAAAAATGATTTACACTTTAGGAGCAGTCTTTCGTGTTCTTTCACAAACACGTTTTACAGCACAAATCCCAAAACTATATTTAGGGCAGTGTATGATGAAAAGGGTGGGTGTCGTTCAGGAAGATCTAATGTATCCAGGCCGTTCACTGGAGGAAACAACAGCTTAGATGATGAACAAGGCTCTTTAAAGTAAGCACTGCAAATACCAATTAATTTGGCTTTTGAATAATGAACCCGTTATTTGAAGGCTAACCAAAACACAGCAACAGGAATCACATAGCCATTAGCAGGCAAGCTTCCCTCAAACACAGGCACACCATGGGCATTGGCATACAGGCTTCCATCATACAGAACAGATTCGGTCAGTACAGGGTGTGGAGACGGAATATTATCTGACAAATATTTTCTCTAGGGCATGATAACTATGCGAGACATTATTTCTCACTATAATCCTAGTGCATTACCAGTGCAAGCTTTCCTCACAGTATCAGCACAGCAAGCGTCCCTCACACAAATAGACAGTGATAGCAGAGTAGGCCCTGAAGAAAGGGATTGTATGGTGCCATCATTGCCTATTAACCTAACCCAAAGCGTACCCCTTAACCTCTTCGTTGTGGGCGTCGGCCACTGGCCGACGCCCACACACCCTCCCTGGTGCGGGTCACGACCAGTGGCCGACACCAGGAAGGGTATCAATAAATCCTCGGGTGTGTCGCACCCGAGGATTTATATATTTTTTTAAACCCCCCCGGGAGACACGGAAGCTTCCGTGTCTCCCCCCGCCCCCCACCCGCCCCTTTGTGACGTCAGCGCGCCTCGCGGCGCGCTGACGTTGCAAAGGTGTTTTCCCCATCAAAGCAGGAAGCAGCCTTGCGGCCGCTTCCTGCTTTGATGGGGAAAACGGCCTTTCCCACGTTCGGGAAGGCCTCGTAAGAAAGGGGAGACACTCCCCTTTCTTACGAGGCCTTCCTGAAAGTGTTTCCTGGCCCCCGGTCGCAGCTGTGCTGCGATCAGGGGCCAGGAAATACTTTCAGGTTTCCTGGCCCCCCGATCGCGCCCCCCTCCCAGGGGATTGTTTTTTTTTCATAAAAAAAATAAATAAATAAAATGACAGGGGGTTGGGGGCAATTTTTTTTTTAGATGTTGTAGGGTTTCCCTGGGGGCCATTTTGGCCCCCAAGGAAACCATACAACAACTAAAAAAAATAGATCTATATATAGATCTATATTTATATATCTATGTAGATAGATATATCTATGTACATGGATATCTATAGATATATCTATGTACATAGATATATATATATAGAGGTAGATCTATATATACCAAAGAGATTTATAAAGTGTGCTACTCACCTGTGAGGGTCTCAAGGCGCTTGGGGGGGGCGGGGGGAGGGAAAGGGGCTGGGAGGTTCACTGTTCGAAAAGCCAGGTTTTGAAGCCCTTCCTGAAAAGAAGTAGGTTTTGGGTCTTGCGAAGGTGGGTTGTGAGGGCGTTCCAGGTTTTGGGTGCAAGGTAGGAGAAGGATCTGCCCCCGGTGGTGGTGTGTTTGATGCGGGGGACAGAGGCGAGAGAGAGGTCAGCTGAGCGGACGTTTCGTGTGGGGGTGTGGAAGGTGACTCTCGTTGAGGTAGGCAGGGCCTGTGTTGTGGAGTGATTTGTGTGCGAGGATGAGGATCTTGAAGGTGATCCTTTTGTCAATGGGGAGCCAGTGGAGGGATTTGAGGTGTGGAGAGATGTGTTCGTGTCGGCGGAGGTCGAGGATGAGTTGGCTGCTGAGTTCTAGATGCGTGTAGTTTGCGCTTGAGTTTTAGAGTGGTGCCGGCGTTTCCGTAATCAAGCCTGCTGCTGATGTGTGCGTGAGTGACAGTTTTTCTGGTCTCTGTGGGGATCCATTTGAATGTTTTTCAGTATACGGAGTGTGTTGAAGCATGAGGAGGTGAGAGCGTTGATTTGTTGGGTCATCGAGAGGGAGGAGTCTAGGATGATGCTGAGGTTGCGTGCGTGGTTGGCGGGGGTGGGTGCAGGGCCTAGCGTGGTGGGCCACCATGAGGGGTCCCAGGTGTTTTTGTGTGGGCCAAAGAGGATTATTTCGGTTTTGCTTGAGTTGAGTTTCAGGTGATTGGCTGTCATATATATATCACTTTTGTCAATATGTGTGTGGTTTCCCTGGGGGGAAAAGGGTCCGACTTGTCTAGTGGCAGTTTTAGTGCCATAAAGAAGCGCAGAAGGTTTATATGCCTACTGCAAAGAGCAAATCTGTATTTTATGTAAATAGCTGAGTACATTAGCAAAGTCTATGGAGAGATGAAGGGCACTTTTGCTGGGTGGTAATGAGGGAATCCGAGGAGGAGGGAGTGGGAGCACCAATAATGATTGTTGGACTGGGCGCAGGAGGTGCTAAAGACTGTGACGAATGGTATGTGACAAGGTGTTTTTTGAGTGTCTTGAAAGTACGTGCTGATTGAGGGAAGAAGCGCAGGTAAGGTGGCCTCTACTGTTGCACGTATCTCACACACCATCGATTTTGTGACTGTCTACGTAGGCTAGTGTTTTAGAGCAACAGTTTAGCCAATAGCAGAGATGGCATCTTGATGGATGACTGCTGCCTGCACTCGGGTTATAGAGGACCGCTCTGACATAGGATCAGAGACTGAGACATCAGATACTGAGACAGCATCTGAGGGATAGGACAATGGCACAGACTCTGGGAGTGATTTTTCAGTCAGAGGAGTCCCATTCGATAACTCCTCTTCCAGTACATTATGAGGGAGGTGATGAGGACAGTCCTGCTGTCCCTCCGCAAGCTGTTTGTGCAACTGGGTAATAGTGGGTTAGGCCAACCCAGAGAGCAGGTGAATGCGGCGGCAAGCAGAGAGAGAGTGCTCTCTTGGGAGCTCCCCAATTTAGTTCAGCCCCAAATTCCACCACCCAAATCATATTGTGGAGACATCAAAATTATCCATGGCAAAACAAACTGGTTTTGTAAGGCAGGCACCTGTGTTTTTGGTCCTGGATTCGGCGGCCATATAGAGAAACACACTAAACCCAAACATTTCTGGAAACTAGACATTCGGGGGAGTCCACAGAGGTGTGACTTGTGTGGCTTCCCCAAAGTTTTCTTACCCAGAATACCCTGCAAAGCTGAAATGTTGAAAAAAAACCTCAATTTTTCTCGCATTTCTGTCACACAAACTACAGGAATATGCTGGGATCCACAATATTCCTACCACCCAGTGACTCCTCACCTGTCCTGATAAAAACACTACCCCACTTGAGTGCCTACACCTAGTGTCTGTGTCAGGAATGGATCACCCCAGGGTCAACAGCTGCCTCACGTAAGGACCAACATTGACCGTTGTGTGATCTATTCCTGTCGCAGGCACCAGGCTTAACCACACAAGTGAGGTATCATTTTTATCGGGAGGCTTGGGGGAACGCTGGGTGGAAGGAAATTTGTGGCTCCTCTCAGATTCCAGAACTTTCTGTCACCGAAATGTGAGGAAAACTTGTTTTTTTAGCCACTTTTTGAGGTTTGCAAAGGATTCTGGGTAACAGAACCTGGTCCGAGCCCCGCAAGTCACCCCTCCTTGGATTCCCCTAGGTCTCTAGTTTTCAGAAATGCACAGGTTTGGTAGGTTTCCCTAGGTGCCGGCTGAGCTAGAGGCCAAAATCTACAGGTAGGCACTTTGCAAAAAACAGCTCTGTTTTCTGTGATGTGTCCACGTTGTGTTTTGGGGCATTTCCTGTCGCGGGCGCTAGGCCTACCCACACAAGTGAGGTATCATTTTTATCGGGAGACTTGGGGGGACGCTGGGTGGAAGGAAATTTGAGGCTCCTCTCAGATTCCAGAACTTTCTGTCACCGAAATGTGAGGAAAACTTGTTTTTTTAGCCACTTTTTGAGGTTTGCAAAGGATTCTGGGTAACAGAACCTGGTCAGAGCCCCGCGAGTCACCCCATCTTGGATTCCCCTAGGTCTCTAGTTTTAAAAAATTTACAGGTTTGGTAGGTTTCCCTAGGTGCCGGCTGAGCTAGAGGCCAAAATCTACAGGTAGGCACTTTGCAAAAAACAGCTCTGTTTTCTGTGATGTGTCCACGTTGTGTTTTGGGGCATTTCCTGTCGCGGCCGCTAGGCCTACCCACACAAGTGAGGTATCATTTTTATCGGGAGACTTGGGGGGACGCTGGGTGGAAGGAAATTTGAGGCTCCTCTCCGATTCCAGAACTTTCTGTCACCGAAATGTGAGGAAAACTTGTTTTTTTAGCCACTTTTTGAGGTTTGCAAAGGATTCTGGGTAACAGAACCTGGTCAGAGCCCCGCGAGTCACCCCATCTTGGATTCCCCTAGGTCTCTAGTTTTCAAAAATATACAGGTTTGGTAGGTTTCCCTAGGTGCCGGCTGAGCTAGAGGCCAAAATCTACAGGTAGGCACTTTGCAAAAAACAGCTCTGTTTTCTGTGATGTGTCCACGTTGTGTTTTGGGGCATTTCCTGTCGCGGGCGCTAGGCCTACCCACACAAGTGAGGTATCATTTTTATCGGGAGACTTGGGGGGACGCTGGGTGGAAGGAAATTTGAGGCTCCTCTCCGATTCCAGAACTTTCTGTCACCGAAATGTGAGGAAAACTTGTTTTTTTAGCCACTTTTTGAGGTTTGCAAAGGATTCTGGGTAACAGAACCTGGTCAGAGCCCCGCGAGTCACCCCATCTTGGATTCCCCTAGGTCTCTAGTTTTCAAAAATGTACAGGTTTGGTAGGTTTCCCTATGTGCCGGCTGAGCTAGAGGCCATAATCTACAGGTAGGCACTTTGCAAAAAAACAGCTCTGTATTTTGTGAAAAAATGGGATGTGTCCACGTTGTGTTTTGGGGCATTTCCTGTCGCGGGCGCTAGGCCTACCCACACAAGTGAGGTATCATTTTTATCGGGAGACTTGGGGGAACATAGAATAGGAAAACAAGTGTTATTGCCCCTTATCTTTCTCTACATTTTTTCCTTCCAAATATAAGAGAGTGTGTAAAAAAGACGTCTATTTGAGAAATGCCCTGCAATTCACATGCTAGTATGGGCACCTCGGAATTCAAAGATGTGCAAATAACCACTGCTCCTCCAAACCTTATCTTGATCCCATTTTGGAAATGCAAAGGTTTTCTTGATACCTCTTTTTCACTCCTCATATTTCAGCAAATGAATTGCTGTATACCCAGTATAGAATGAAAACCAACTGCAGGGTGCACCTCATTTATTGGCTCTGGGTACCTAGGGTTCTTGATGAACCTATAAGCCCTTTATATCCCTGCAACCAGAAGAGTCCAGCAGACAAAACGGTGTATTGCTTTCAGAAATCTGACATCGCAGGAAAAAGTTACAGAGTAAAACATAAAGAAAAATGGCTGTTGTTTTCAGCTCAATTTCAATATTTTTTTATTTCAGCTGTTATTTTCTGTAGGAAAACCTTGTAGGATCTACACAAATGACCCCTTGCTGAATTCAGAATTTTGTCTAGTTTTCAGAAATGTTTAGCTTTCTGGGATCCAGCATTGGTTTCACACCCATTCCTGTCACTAACTGGAAGGAGGTTGAAAGCAGCAAAAATAGTAAAAATGGGGTATGTCCCAGTAAAATGCCAAATTTGTGTTGGAAAATGTGGTTTTCTGATTCAAGTCTGCCCGTTCCTGAAAGGTGGGAAGATAGTGATTTCAGCACCAGAAACCCTTTGTTGATGGCATTTTCAGGGAAAAAACCACAAGCCTTCTTCGGCGGCCCTTTTTTCCCATTTTTTTGGAAAAAACTAAATTTTCACTGTATTTTGGCTATTTTCTTGGTCTCCTCCAGGGTAAACCACAAACTCTGGGTACCATTAGAATCCCTAGGATGTTGGAAAAAAAGGACGCAAATTTGGCGTGGTTAGCTTATGTGGACAAAAAGTTATGAAGCCCTAAGCGCGAACTACCCCAAATAGCCAAAAAAGGGCTCAGCACTGGGGGGGAAAAGGCCCAGCAGCTAAGGGGTTAAGATAATCGGAAATTACTTCTCTTCTCGTATCTTGAAATGTTTTCCAACGACCTGTGTGGAATCAAGGAATGGGCAAAGACATATGTGCTATAGCAATTCACGTGCTTTTATAACTGCCTTCTTTCCAGAAACACTTTAAAAACACGTTTCTGTATTTCTCATGGCCATTTTTGTGTTCGTTTTAAATAGTCTTCAAGTTCTGTGCTCCTTGATGGAAAATTCAGTTACACCCACAAAGATTTCTACTCGGTCAAGTTATTGAATGGAGGTTTTGGACATTTACTGAACTGCTAAAAGAAAAGTCCAGTTGATTCCAATTGCACTTTATTACTTGCTACTGGTGTCCATTAATATGATTTTCAATTCTCAAATATGACGTATGACTGTCCTTGCTTTATTGTTGGACATTTGGATTCCAATGTGGAAAGACTGGTGTCTGCAGCTGGGTCATGTGGTTGGTCAACTGTAATTTTAAAAGGATGGTAGGTGTGATGTGTGAGTAGGTGCTCAGTGAGCGCGGCACCACTAAAAACTGTTTGTCTACAGCCTTGATCTGTAACTATTGCTGCTTCGCAGGCCTCGGATTCATCCAGCCATCTGTATATGGTCCGGGGAAGCAATTAAGAGACTTGCCTTTTGACTAACTGTGGATGAGTCAAGCTTACCATATTTTGGCTTACATGGAAAAACATACAGAGGGCAGAGATGAATTCAGGCATTGCTTACATCACTTTCTTCTTTGTTCATTTTCACTGTTGCAGTGAAGGGGGATTGAGCAATCAGAGCTGCATTCCAAGTGCTCTACTATACAAGAGTGTTCTAAATAAGGACCATGGGATCGGTACCGTGCCTTTCCTACAATTAAAAGAAGAAGCTGGTTAAACAAGGGTGTTACAGGTGAGGACACATTGGCAAAAGCCGTGTTTCTCACAATGAAATAGCAGTGGATGCTGCAGTTTGGCTTCCTGGGTGAAAAAGATCTGACATTAAAAAGGGTGGGGCAATGAATAATGACACTTGTCTATAAACAAAGACACACAGGCAGAGTTTTAAGGCACTTTATAAAGGATATTGTACACAGAAAATTGAATAAGCACTACAATGCTAATATTTCAAGGACTACATTAAGCATCATAATGGTTAACAGCAGGCAGGCAATAGCAACCTCTGTTGTACTCTATACATTTCTTTTTCGTGGGGAGCTTGAACTGAGACTGCTGTCCGTGTTTAAGGCAGTGGGCGCCATAGCTAGCATCGAACATCTTATGAGATCATATTCAGTCACCCATCTTCAGCCAGTAGGTGCATACTTTAAAAGGCTAAAGCAAAGACAGATGCCCCAGAACACAAAGTATTGCTACACAAAAAACAGAATTTGGTGAAGAAGATCTTTATAATATGTGACAATTAGGGGAAGAGGCAGTTCATGCTTTCAAGAACTGATCATTGTTATATTTCAAGGCAAGAAATTACGGATGAGAGACAATTGGGACTCAAAGATGGGCGGGTAGAGGGAAGTGGGAGAGGAAAATGCAGAGCGTGGGAGAAGGGTGATGTTGAATATCAAGAATAGGGAGGTAAAAGATGAAGAATGAAATAATTCCATAAAACAAGTAGCAACCACCTGTCCACTACGTTGGGCAAAACGTTTTGGTGAATGGCACCAAATACTTCCAAAAGCATTTGACAGCCGTAAATGTATGCAGCAGTAGAACGAGATTATAAAAAATCTGCATGCACAGTTGGTGGTCTCTGCTGGATTTACCGTAGCCAGTTTCCCATGCTGATTAATGGGTTTGAACCATTAAACCATGGACATCGACTCAGGACTCATTGCCAGGAGTAGCAAGTTTCACATGGAACAGTGTCCTAGAAGGTACCATTGGAGAACATACTTCGCGATGTATGCAGTACCAAAATGAATGTATTGTACGGTGCCACAAATAAAAAAAGAACATAACAAAACCAAGTAAATGACCTTATACATAACAATTTTCCTTCTTGTATGTATTATAATGCAGCATACATACTCATTAAAACAAGTGAAATGAGTGCTTAGGGTAGTGAGAACACAGTGCTCAATGGTTTGTGCTAATGGCGGAAAAAAAGGAGTGTGATCAGAATTAAATCATGAGTATGGCGGAAAAAACACAGTTACGTGACGATTCCCAAATTAAATAAACAGATTTCTGCACATATAGCTTATTAAATGAAATTCTCTCTCATCTAAATGATTGTCAACAGCGTTTCGACCAACATATTAATGAAGGGTAGGGTAATCATCTGGACAAATGCGTAATTGGACTTAGCACAATCAATCAAAGGTGATGCATCAAAGGAAGAGTACTATTAGACACAATATTTACATCAATCAATCAATAAATTAATCCATTAAAGTCTTCATATAATTAAGGGGTCAAATCCAAGGCAACTGAAAATCACTGCACAAATATGTGTAAGTCTTGTAGAACTCTTGTAAAAGTTGAAAGACAACCGTACAAAAAGACCAGATGGAGAAATCCAGTACATCATTAAGAAGTTGGAGTTTCAGTTAACCTCATTGGCTGCCCAATTTGCACCGAAGACGGTTACATACATGAAGTATAATTAACAAGCTTGAGCAACCAAAATATTAATGTTTTCTTCTTTTTTGGACTTGTGGACTTGTGGTGCTGTACAATACATTTTTATGTTATTGCATAAATCATGAAGTATGATCTCCAATGATACCCAATAGGGCATGCGAATGTTGCATACCCTATTCTTTTAGGCCTATGAGTAGCACCTATGATTTATAATGAGGAGTAGTGAAAGTGGCTTCACTCATCTTTTGACTCAGCATGACATCATAGACTTGGCTCCTTTACACTACCATTAGGTCTTCAAAATCATCTTCTTTGGGAGGCCAGTAGACTGTCAATAAGTAGCAATTGTGGCTTTCAGCCCTGCTTAAATGATCTGCGAGAATGGGACATCAAGGGTACTAGCAGAAGTACAAAAGGTGAGCCAGAGGTAGCTGCTACTGCCACTGACAAGCACTGCTTTTTCCCAAATGCCCATACACCAGAAAGAATCTTTAAAAAAAATATTGTTATTGAAACATTGCTCATCATACAGCTTGTGCAACGAAATGACACAAACTATCAAGTGCCTTACAAAGAAATGGGGGTCAGCATCCGGAAAGTTGAACAAACATACAGATCAGTTATTGCACTTTTACGGTTCAGTCCAATGCATATGACATTTGGCAATCTTGGCTCAACAGAAATGGAACCAAAAGAATGTTATGAAACAATTTTAAGATGATCAGCTAATGCACTTGGATCACTGATGCAACCTAAACCAAGACTTGCCATCTCTCAAGGTGCCACAGTGTGTCACTGCAAGACATTGGGTTGCTGGTTGACTGGAGTGAGAGCTCTGGTTAAGCAGTTGCCACAATGATTGTCAGGGTGAGGTACAAACAAACGCTACATTAATCTGTGCCCCTGGTAGCTTGGCACAGTGCATTCAGGCTTAATTCGAGACAATCTGTAAAGTATTTGTGCAACACTTCAAACAGTAATAACGTGAAAACGCCACACAAACAATGATCCAACACCAAATTAGAAACATAGATTGATTTTTAATCAATAAAACACAACCAAAATAACAAACAACAAACTGAAGAAATGCAGTTTAAAAGATTCCAGTTAAAATAGTGACAAAAAGCACAGTCAACTGTGGATATCTGGCTGCACTGGACTGGGACAAATTCACAAGTTCAAGCTCATCACAATAGAGTGTGGGCTGGCTGCAGGGTCATACCTTAACCTGCTTAACAAGGTACCTTAAATACTGGTTTGTAGAGTGCTGTAAGGGTTCGCGTGGAAGATGTGGTGGGCAGCCAAGGTGATGCATCGTCTGCGAGGTCCTGTGTCATTGTCGAGCATCCCGTGGATGAGGGCTTGTGATGCGAAGACAGGTGTCAAGCATTACGCAGTCAAGGCGATGTTTCCATTCTGAGGAGATGCAAAGCTGTAATGTGGAGTCAGGAGCCATCATTGAGCCTGCTGTCAAGGAGGGATGCGAGGACCTGTATCGAGGATGCGTCATGCAGTGGCAGTTCCCAGGCAGTGCAGCTGTGAGGGAGATGCCGACTTCGCGACAGGGTCGATCAAAGCAACAGAAGTGGTGTGTTGGTTCATCTAGGGGTTGCACTGTGCAGCAAAGGAGATGCACCGGTTCTGTTTGGTCCATCGATACTGGCAGAGCACCTTAAGCCCACTTCGAAGGGTCCAGTACTGGGGTGACACAACTTGGCAGGATAGACTAACAGATGGCAGAGTCCAGTTGCTGGGGTTAAGGTTGTTGTAGCCTTCTGTCCCTGAGATTCAAGTGAGGAGGCCAGCCAAATAACCCTTGGAGTCACTCTGGTGGGCCTAGGTTCAACAGATGCAGATCCAGTCATTATCACTCAGGCAAGATGGCAGCAGGTCGGCACAGCAAGGCATCAGTCCTTCAGCGCAGCAATCTAGTAGAGTGGCAGTCTTAACCACCTGCATAACCTTTATGACAGAGTTGGGTCTTACAGTTCACCGGTCCAAGACTTATAATGAATTGCGGTAGGCAATTGGGTAAGATCTATAACACTACCATCCACGAGGACAAAGTGGAGATAGCTCGTACCTTTTCATATCTGGGCATAATGTTCGATAAACAGGGTTCCTGGGCACATTGTGTGAAAACTAAAAACACCAGATTATTAAAACAACTGCGGCTCTGAAGACTTTTTCTAAAAGTCTAGGGGGGATTACATCGCTGAATATGGTAAAAATCTACAAAGCTAAGTATATCCCGGCTGCCATGTATGGTTCTGGTATTTGGGGGTATACTATTTGTAATCCGATTCAGACGGTGGGGAACGATTTTCTCAGATGCTTGTTAGTAGTACCAAACAGTACATCGTCATACATTAGCCACGTGGAACTAGGAGATTCTTTTGTAGCTGCCCTGATAAAGATACAGCCAGTATTACTATGGCACAGAGTGTGGGCCTCGGAGTACACTGGACTAAACAAGGCCATATTATCTGATTGTATGAGATTAATTCACTCGATAAGAGTTCCCTGGTTTAAATATATTATGCTCTTTTTTGGAAATATGGGTTGTAAAGACTATCATACAAACCCAGAATCATTGAGAAAAATATCCAGGAAAGAACTGAGGGCCTTGACATTGAGGTACCTGGAAGATTAACGATGGGAAGCTGAATCGAGTCCAGTGTCATGTCCAACCAACTAATTTTGTCCACGGAAGGCATGCAGCCTTACATAGCAAATGTGACAATTCCTTGACATCGTTTTGTCCTTACAAGACTACGATTAGATACTTTCCACCGTCTTGTAACTTTTCCGACTATGAATGACTGGAGCACAGCCTTAAGAGTATGCCCCTGTGATGCAAAGGCACCGCAATCTACAATGCACATGGTCCTCTTTTGTAAATTTTACGCCAAGCAGAGAAAACGTTTTTTATTGCCTTTTTTAAAATCGATTAATTTGCGTCAGTGTCGTGATGCGTATTTTAGCTCACAGGTTTTATCTTCCATCGAAATGTGTAGAATTCTGGCGAACTTCTTATGCTTAGTACTAACCGCAAGGAAGTCCATGGGTGTATGGGTCTAAATTTCACTAAGGTTATCTAAATATTTGTATATGGACAAACTAATGATGTGTATTTTAATTTTAATTATTTATGTTTTATTATCCTATTTATTGTGTTCACATATATAGATGTGTTTTATTTGATACTTTTATGACTTGTTGAAAGTCAAATATTCTGTACAGCAGTCATTTTTTCTGGCAGAGTACCCACAGTTCCAGAAGTGTACTGAAGAGTAGGTGTCTGAAGTCCAATATTTATACCCAGTTCTGCCTTTGAAGGTGGGGATGCTGCTAGAGGCTGTTCTTGAAAGTGCGTAGGTCCACTGCCTTCTATGCCCTGGCTCCAGACTAACTACAGGGGTATGCAGCCCGGTGTGTGGAGAGAGGACACAACTTATTCAAATTTAAATAGGGTTGTGACCAGCTCCTTTCTCTCTTCCTGCCAGTGATGGCCCATCCAGGCACACCTAAGTTCTCTATTGTGTGTAATTGTCTGGTAGGAATACAAAAAGCCCAACTGTCAACCAACTGACACCCAGTAATGTGACCCAAAGACAGACTGTGGGCCCCCCAATGGCTAAAGCAGAAAATGCCAACTTTCTAAAAGTGTCTTTTTCAAATTGTAATTTAAAACTCAACCTCACCATGAATCAGTATTTTTCATTACTATTCCAAAGACATCATACATGAAGAGTTGCCTGTTCCCATTTGGAAGTTGCAGCTTATTAAATGTAATAATGTAACTCAAATGTTATCCTATGGGAGAGGCAGGCCTTGCAGTAGGGAAAGAAATGTAAACGTTTTTCACCACCCGGACATGTAAACTTAAAATACATGTCCTACTTTAAAAATACATAATACCAAGCCCTCTGGGATGTCCATAGCCTATACTAGAGGTGAGTTGTGTGTATTAAAAAGTAAAATTTGGGCCTAGCAAAAGATTAATTTTGTCAGGTTGAAATGGCAGTTGAAAACAGCACACACAAACTACAATTGCAGGCCTAGGACATGTTTCAAGGCTACTTAAGTTGGTGGCACAATCAGTGCTGCAGGTCCACTAATTACATTTAATTTACAGGCCCTGGGCACAGGCAGTGCCACCTTACTAGGGACTTAGATTTAAATTGAAAATGCCAATTGAGCATAAGCCAACTGTTAGAAATGGCGGCCAATTGTTAGAAATTGGTTGGCAGTAGGTTACCCGTGTCCAAGCAAGGCCCCTTACTCTAGTCAGGGTAAAGGAGAATTATACTCAGTTAACCCCCACTCACCCCCTTGGTAGCTTGGCATGAGCAGGCAGCCTTAACTTCAGAAGCAATGTGTAAAGTACTTGTACCAACACACACAGTAAAACAATGAAAACACTATAAAATGGACACCACATCAGTTTAGAAAAATAGTTAATATTTACCTAAATGAAACAAAACCAAATCACCAAAACTCCAACATACACAAGTCAAGATATGAATTTTAAAAAGATTAAGGCCCTCATTCTGACCTTGGCGGTCGGCGGAGAGGCGGCGGTCGGACCGCGAACAGACCGGCGGTATTAAAAATGGCATTCTGACCGCGGCGGTCCCCGCCGCGACCGACCGCCACTTCCCCACTCCGACAGCCACGGCGGTCATGACCGACGGGCTGGAGTCTGCGCACTCCGGTCCGGCGGTCGACCCAAGACCGCCAACGCTATCATGACCCTGCTTACCGCCGCGGTTTCTTGCGTTCGGGAACCGCCATGCGAACCATGGCGGTAGGCACTATCGGGGCCAGGGAATTCCTTCCCTGGCACTGATAGGGGTCTCCCCCACCCCCCCCTGCCCCCCGAGTCCTCCCCCCACACCCTCCACCCCCCTGCCACCCCCCAGAGGTGGTACGAACCCCCTCCCCACCCCCACCCCGACATGCACATACATGCACCCCGACATGCACACACCCCCAACATGCACATATACACACCCCCTACACACACACATACACAACGGGGACACATACCCGCACACATACATGCCGACATGCGCACCCGCCGAACTACACACATTGCCCATAGGCACAGCAGCAATCCCCGCCCGCATGCACGCACTCACACACCCCCTCTACACACTCACACGCACACCCCCATGCACGCACACATCACACAACACCCCCCCACCCATTCCCCTCACGGACGATCAACTTACCTTGTGCGTTGGTCCTCCGGGAGGCGACGGGAGCCATAGGGACGTGACCGCCAACAGAAGACCGCCAACAGAAGACCGCCACACAGAAATGTGGGTCGTAATTCTGGGGGCGGTGTTCTGCTGGCGTGGCGGTGGAGGTTGACCAGTCTCCACTTTCCCGCCGACCGCCAGTGTGGCTGCTGGCGGTATTCCGGCGGAACGCTCCCAGCGGTCGGAATACGCGCAGCGGCATACCGCCGCGGTCGGCGGTCTTTACCGCGGCGGTAACTCGGCGGTCTTGCGAAAAGACCGCCAAGGTCAGAATGAGGGCCTAAGAGTCTTAGGGCATATTTATACTCTGTCTGCGCCGAATGCGCGTCAAACATTTTGACGCACATTCTGCGCAAACCTTAACCCATATTTAAACTTTGACGCCCGAGCCCGCAGACGCCAAAATCCCGCTGTGTGTGTCATTTTCTGGATGCGGGAAACCGCCTTGCGTTAATCATATGCAAAGTAGGCGTTCCCGTCCACAAAATGACTTAACCGCCTGTGCGTCCTACTTATGCTTCCGGGCAAAAAGCCTGATTTGTGTAAAAAAATTAACACCTGGGTCAGGGCAGGGGGTAAAATGGGGCAAACACACCTGTATTTAATCAGAACACACAGAAGCAACAGCAGAGCAGCAAAAGGGAGACATGGAGGTGCTTCTCATCCAGCGTGCACGCAGACGCAGAGCACAGCAACAACAACAACAGCTACCACAACACCAGCAGGGACCACAAAGGCAACGCAGAAAGCAGGAGAGGATATTCCACACCAGGACAACCCTTCATGGCCTCAGGGAACATGACATCATCCAGAGGTACAGGTTGAACTGGCAAACCAATGAGCACCTGCTGCGCAACATTGAGCCACAGTTGGCACCCACCTTGTTGACACCCCGCACCAACCAAGCTGCTAGCTGTACTTCACATGTTGGCAAGTGGCTCCTTTCAAACCACTGGCGCTCTGATTGCCGGGATATCACAGCCATCATTCTCTGCCTTCTTGCCCAAAGTACTGGATGCCATCATTGGACTCACACCCCGCCACATCTGCTTCCCAAACACACAGCAGAAGCAGCAGGAGACAAAACAGGGGTTTTACCTCATAAATGGATTCCCACACGTCCTTGGTGCCATTGACTGCACACATGTATGCCTTGCGCCACCTGCTGCAACTGAACACCTTTACCGCAACAGAAAGCACACACACTCCATCAATGTGCAGGCCATTGTGGATCACCAAGGATTGATCACCAATATCGTGGCAAAGTATCCTGGGAGTGTCCATGACTCATTCATCTTCCGTCACTCTACCATCAATCAACACTTCCAGGATGGACAATATGGCAATGGACTACTTGTTGGTAAGTATAGAAACCTACTTATATACACACTGCACAGGAACCCTCCAGGACACACAACACATACACCACGACAGCATCATGTGTAAAGGAACACACTGAGGTTGTGACACTGCTAGCCATGTTTGATAGGTCTGCAGTGAACGTGTCACACATCTGAAATTAGTGTACAGTCTAATGTCAATACGTCAATGATCACAACGTATGGAGAGGTTTGGCTAATTGTCACCTTGCAAAATGTAAGTGTCTCACTGATGTTTAAATTAATCCATTGCATATGTCTAAAGGTATGGGATGTCCAGGGTACATAGATGCTAACGTGTTACCACCACTGTCAATCTGAATCTGTGTATGGAACTATCATCTCACCCCCAGTGAGGACACAGGGACACCTGTATCACAAGTCACAATGCTAGGGAGTGCACACTGTACTGCAAACCCCAAAACATACTGCTGACAACCGGTCAGCAGGCAAACACCCGTTCATCCAAGGAAACAACACAATGCAGATGTTACATCCTAGAAGCCTACGAATCAACACAATAACACAAAAGAGCCACAGACAACACAAGACAACTACTGCCATGCAAGGTGATATGAATGGGGCAAGATACGTCAACATGATCCCAATCATTTTCTCTTTCAGCTGATCAGGGGTATGGGATCCAGCCATGGATTATGACACCATTTGGCAACCCAAGCACTGCAGCAGAGCGTGCCTACAATGAGGCACATAGGAGGACACGCACAATAGTGGAGAGGACCTTTGGCATCCTCAAGTCGAGATTCAGGTGCCTCAACATCACTGGTGGCAGCCTCCTATATTCACCAGAAATGGTCTGTAAGATCATTTTAACATGTGCCATCCTGCACAACATATGTATACAAAGCAACATTCCCCTATTAGAACCAGAGCCAAAAAAGCCTGAAGAGGAGGAAGAGGAGGATGCTGGCCTGCAACATGAGGGGGAACAACAAAACACAGCGGCTGGATTGTATAGGCTCCAACATATTGTGAACAATTTCTTTTGAAACAACTCACCATCACCACTGTAGCAACATATGTAAATAAACACCGATAATAATCACCATATCATGGTCTGGCTAATCATTTTTGCTCACCTTTATCTCTAACTATCAGAATAAGAGTGTAGCCTCATGGAGCATTGCTGACATACCGATCAGGACACAGAACATCCCAAAGCAATTGTGATGTGTATTATACAACAGTCACATACACACACACTGTAAATGACATATATCAAATCAATCAAATCAAATCATAAACAATTATAAAGCGCGCTACTCACCCGTACGGGTCTCAAGGCGCTAGGGGGAAGGGGTTACTGCTGCTCGAAAAGCCAGGTCTTGAGTAGTCTCCGGAATGCGGAGTGGTCCTGGGTGGTCCTGAGGATGGTGGGGAGGGTGTTCCAAGTCTTGGCCGCCAGGTAGGAGAAGGACCTCCCATCCGCCGTGGAGCGGCGGATGCGAGGGACGGCGGCTAGAGCGAGGCTGGTGGAGCAGAGAAGACGGGTGGGAGCGTAGAAGCTGAGGCGGCGGTTGAGGTATTCTGGTCCCTTGTTGTGGAGGGCTTTGTGTGCGTGGGTGAGGAGTCGGAAGGTGATCCTTTTGCTGACGGGAAGCCAGTGCAGGTGTCTCAGGTGTGCGGAGATGTGGCTGTTGCGGGGTATGTTGAGGATGAGGCGGGCGGAGGCGTTTTGAATTTGTTGCAGACGTTTCTGGACTTTAGCGGTGGTTCCTGCGTATAGTGATATATCCTGCGTATAGTGATATACGCTGAACATTTCACCTTTTAAGGCAATAGCAGAGGACCACACCTATTTCACACATACATGTTGGCAACATGGTTCATCGCAGCATATGGCAGACAAGTAAGACACCATCAGTCTATTAGGGAAACAAATGCCTCATACATGAGGCAGTGGATGTGCTATTGCATTGGTAACAGGAATGTATGACCAGACCCTTGACAGCAGTAAGTCGTACAGCACCTATCTTTGCAAGGACTATCAGTGACTAAAGTTCCATATAAGCAGAACATAGAGAGCACAAGTGCCACACCTATGACAAGCATTGCACACATGACATTTCATGTACATGTCAGCCCATGACCTAACTCCTGACACACCCATGCCTCTGGTCTCACCCCACCTGTCTGAAGAGGTCCCTGGAATGGTAATATGTGTACCCAGATATTCCCTCCTCTACACACACAGACTAACAATAGTAATCCAGTGCGCTTCACCCTTTCGTATGGTATGCCATTGTCATAGTACATCTGACTGCATGGACGTCAGGTCAATTAATACACTGACTTGTAGTTTCTAAGCCCTGTTATCACCTGTCGATTGCTCCCCATGTGTAAGGTACTGTTGGCCATTTGAACTCAAATCTCACCGACAGGGCTTGTGAGAAACTAATGCAGCACACACCTGTGAGCACCTCCATGCAGACCACCCATTTGAACATGCACTGCCCTTGAAGATGCTTGGAACAGTATAGAAGCTGCCATTTTGTTGATTACACTGTTATGCATTGCTAGAAAAATAAGCAGTGTAACACAGCCCTTGGGTTTATGTGTCACCTTCCAAAACACAGGACAAACACAATCTTCCATGTCAAGTGTCTTGTTCTTCCTCCGACCAGTGTAAGTCAGACCACTGAGTATGTACCTTGTGAAATTGCTGGATCCTGATTGACCGTGCATCCTGTCAGCCTGACTGGCACCTGTCTGTGTGTTACCCTAAAGGTTCCTTGTGTCTACATATGTACCACACTTGCTTTCCCAACCCTCACATTCCTCCAGGGGTATTTTGTCAGTTGCTTCCTCAATGCACACTCAAATACATTGTATAGCATAATCTGTTTTTTATTGTACCATAATTATAAACTTGTCTCCAAATACCTAAATCATGGCCTATCCCTTGTCTGGGTCTCATGTATGCATGAACGACAAAGTGTGACAGTGTACCAGGGCCGTATGAAGGGATTGGGTATCGTGCCTCCAGCAGAACCAGCAACCTCTGATAATGTGCATGAAAATCCCACACATGTTAGGACCCTGACAGTTCACATGCTGAATCAGATTGCTCACAACATATTGATGGCCTGTGCGTGCTGAATAGCTGCAAGATGAATCAACACAGAGGCTATGATGTTCCCAGATGCAGTGGGAACTTTACAGGCCAACCTGTGTACAAATGTTGTAATGACACCTGCCGGAACATGACTCCTGAGATATGATCTCACTCAGTACACCAAGGTTGCCCTGTTGACAGTCTCATAACACGTCTGCAGTGACAGGGTGGGACCATCCCCCTGTAGGTTCTGATGTCCTCATCGACTTTACTTCCATTGATCTCCAAAGGATACTCAATAGATACAGGAATATCCGCCACTAACTCATGATGAGACCTGGACATAACTGTGACAGCATAGACCCCAAAAAATATACAGGATCACCATTGGACCACACACATGAACCAGACACCTCTGTGCAATTGATCACTGGAAATATGTGGCCACGTGCTGCCTCTTCTGCTGGTCCACCACTGCCACAGGAGAGTTGTGGCTCAGTCATATGACCACAACTGTGGGGTGATGTTACAGTTGTGGGTCACCTTTGGCTCTCTGTGTCAATAACATGGTACCCACTTAGTCTGTACATGTGCCTGACTCACGGTGGGTTCACCAACAAGTGCCTAGGAAGCAGTATCCAAATTTCCAGGACTTGTGATGGGCAACTTTTGGACCATTAACATGAACAAGCGTCTGCCATCTATCCGGTGCATGCTTTGTCATTTGTGGTGTCTACGTTACCCAAAATCTTGGAAGTGCACACAACAGATGTTGCTACATGTATGACTAACACATGTCCTCTCTCATTTCCACACTGACTTGCATCTAAGGTTTGGACACATTGACTTCACATTCATACAAGCATATTTGCAATAATGCATCTTGTGATGCACGCACACTGGGTCAACAACTACATTAGTAGCCAATGCACACTCATTGAGCCAAAGGCATTGAGATATTGTACTTATGTGCGTCACATTGCTATCCTCTCCTGGCGCCAAACATGCCCAATTTGTGCAATACATATATGTAGGCCACTCATATGGCCATCTAGTGCGTCAGCCAAGAGTGAAAATCCTGTTAATGAAGTAGCGGATCATGGTCCGCAGCAGTATGATGTCTCACATGTGCCCATACACCGTCAAGACCAAAGTGGGTGCAATCAGCCTATCTCAGTTGTGTCACAAATGTTACATAACATTAAAATGGTAAAAGGACCCAAAACCAGTAAATGCCCTGAAATTTGGATCCATACGAGTCGAAAAATGACGCACAAGCGTCAAAAAATTACGCTTATGCCCGAAAAAAAACGCATAATACCCTGAAAACACCATTGACTCTTCCACACTGTACCTCAGAAAATTGGTTAAGTGTCAGACTATTTCCAAATATATGGATGCGGGCTCATTTTTACTCCTGTGCATCGGAAAAATTACGCCCATACTGTATGCGTCAAAACTTTTTCATGCATAACGATAAAAACGCCCGCCATTTTAGCAGGAAGTGATGTAATAGGATATCCTGTTTACAGATTGTGTACAGTAGGTGTACTTTCACTTTCACTTTGCAGTCTGTGATTCTTCTAGACTGTGTGCCTGTGTTAAGAGTTTTGTCTGGTTAAATTGTGCTTTTGTCTCCTGTGTGGTCCATTACTTGTCATTTTGTAAATAAAATATTGTTGTTTTATCCTGTCTGAGTGTTTATTGTGTACAATTGACTAGTAGTGTATTGTCTTTGTTGTTTTTGGGAGTCTGTTGTGGGTAGTGATAGTTTGGGGGATAGTTGGGCTGTTTTAGTTGTTTAGTTTACGTGTTTCATATTCTACTTTCCCCCTAATCTCCTTTGTTCCCCTTTATCCCCTATTTCCCTTTTTTCTGCTCAAATGTTGGGTAGGCCTCGTCTTGGCTAGATGGGTGAGGAGGAGCTTGGGGGTTTCATATGGCTGGTGTGCCTTTTCCTCCCCCTTATGATTGAGGCAGGTGGGCGGGTGATACAGGGGTATTACACCATGGCACGGAGGCTCCGGTGGGGAAAGGTATTGCATCACCTGCAACGCATCTATCGGACCCCAAGGAATGACCACCAGCTGAAGCACTGCTGGGCTGACCTCATCTCCAGGGAGCAAGATCTGCTGGACCACCTGGGCATTGTGATTGGTAGCCCTGTTGGTGAGTACAAATCATGTACATGTGCACAATTAAATGCTCTGTAGTGACATCAGATGATTTGTACAATATCTGCAGGCAATGTTGTTGAGTGTGTGGAATGCTTTGGAAACATACAGGGCCCTTTGTGTACTATGTTAAGGACTACATTTGCTAGCTGTTAGGAAGCAAGTGTTCTGCAATCTTACTGAATACTTTTGCTTAATGTAAGTTGGTGCCGCCTTTGTGTCAAACAGCAACACAAATCAGTAGCCAATTATGTATAGATTAAGGTCACATTTCCCTGTGAGGTATAGATTTTCAAAATCATTATCAACATTTGTTGACACAACAGCTAGACTGACTTTCAAAACACTACATGAGGCTGAAAATGAGTGCAGGCTTCACGTCAATTGATGATAGCAATGTGGCCCAAACATATGTCTCATGTGTGTCTGGTGAGTGTGTAAGGAAAGCGATCACGGAAGTTCTATATATCTTAGGGATCATTGTGGCCCTTCGTCATTTCGGATACATGTCAGATCTGGATTTGGAGACATAGGGGACAAGTTCAAGCTGTCCTCAGCTAACATCTTTGACTGGTGCTTGGTGTTTGTTGTTCCACCTGTTGTTTATGGATGGCTGGGCAAAGATATGCACATGGGTTCATATCTCTATGGTTGGTGCAACTCATCATAGCTGGGCCACATCAAATGAAGAAACTTTAACAACATGAGGGCTTACAACTGTCCCTGCCCCTCTGTACATTGTACCTGTGTGTCATGAATTTGTCATGGCCACAATGGTTGGTTAACTGGTAATGCACTCCTCAAGGAAAGTGGCTTTGGATGTCTCCCTTGGACACACATGATGAGACGAATGCACTCCATTATTATGTCTGCTCACTAATGAAGGAGCATGTTTGCCACCATATGATAGGTAGGGCCACTGCATGTGTGCAGATATGTGTGTAAAACTCACAGGAGACCCATGGTATGTACATGTTAGCCGTGCTATATCGGATGCAGTAACATCATGTCTGAGTGGCTTTACTTACTTATGTGATCTTACACATTGTATTTGTCTTTGGAATTGTTGGACAGTGCACAGAGTTTGGGCACATTTCTCCCTTCCATGCTTTACAGGTGGACCCGCACCCTACACTTTTGGCGAGGTGACTACATTCGAGGACCCAGACAACTCCAATAAGTTTTTTAAATGTTTGTGATGTGTTGTGTCTGCTGGTGATGTGTGATGGACTCTTGTGTGTTTAACACATAGCAAGGTGTGATGCACTGACCAATCATTTGTTCCATGAGTGGGTTTTCATTTTATCACCATCTTTGAGTTGGCCAATCCTTATCCTATTGTCTTATTTAGGGATTCTAGGTAAGTCCTGTAGGCCCCGCAATGTGAATGGGGATGAGTCATGTGGAGAACACTTGAATCAGCAAGAGTTGCACTGGACCTAATCTGTGATTTAGTCAGCCTGTCAGACCCACATTCTCCCAGAATGTGGCTGCTAAATGCTTACCCACAGACTTCTACTTCCCAATTCACTAATGTACTTATTAAACTGTAGGTTGAACTTCCTAGCAGCATGTAGCTCCACATGTAGTGCTACGAGTATGTGGCACTTGAGTTCAATGGCCTAGGTGTGCATGCAACTCATGGCCAGGGGTGTTGTTGCATCTCTGTGTTTGTTGTAAGTCATGGCTTACTGGAAGTATATGATGTGGACAAAGGTCTACATTTCCAAACATGTGTGGCACTGGGATTGGTCAAGGGTTTTCTGTCTCCGATTTGTAGATACACCTTACCTGTGGTGTGTGTGTAGAGCCAAACACATGTCCAGATTTCCTAAGCTTCCTGGGTGTCCATGTTGTTTGCAATTGTTAGTTGTTCGTCCACCCCCCACCCTCAAACACAGACATGGGTTTGTGAATAGTGTACCTAGGACTGATGATATAAGTTTGGTACAGAAACATGAAAATCAGTGAATCTTTTGTCTGAACCTAGTATACACACTAATTTTTCCCACATGAGTACTATACTAGCAAGTCCATTTACAACTTGCAGATCATGTGGCCCTAGATTTCCATCCCGTACAATGACATTTGTAGCCCTGGCATTGGCGGAGGATGTGCTGAATGATTGTTAGCTGACAACTGGCAGAACTATGATGCCAAAACATGCCAGTTGTTACCCATCTTGCTATGCTAGGATGTGCTATGTGTGATAAAACATTTATAGGCTGGCCTGCCATCTACTTCCGCAGGGACATTCAATGATCGGCATGATGATATGAGCTGCTACAAGTACAGTAGATGTATTGTCTGATTTACTTCTTGTGCCCTTACAGACAATGCAGTTCCTAATGTTATTTTTTCGATTTGTCTTCACAGCTGCAAATATGACACCCATCCAGGTGCGGGAATTCCAAAGGCGGGCAATGAGGTATCAGCACATACTTCAGGTAGAGTCTGGGTACCGAAGAATGGCCCGCAGATACCAGAACAAACGGGCCTCCGGAGCCTGAAGGGCATTCCCACAGGGTGTCTCTTCTTTGCTCACCACAGCCACCACCAGCACCACCACCACCACTACCACCCACGTGGCACCACCAACAGCTGGGACCGTTGCGGCAACCATATCAGCAAGTGTTACAGGCCCTAGCACAGCACCACCTGCAGGGCAGCCCACAGCCATGGACACTACATGGCCCCACACTTCCTCAGCTGGCACCCAGACCTCACCAGCTGCAGCTATTGACCATGCTGCTTTTGTTGAGATGCAGCGTAAATTGGACCGTGTCCTGCGAAAAATGAGTCGCCTGCAGCAGGATGTGCGACATATAAACCGCAGGTGCGGTCAATCAAGCGGACCCTCCGGAGGGCCAACCTATACACATGTTGACGGACATGATTCCCTCCCCTCCCTCCTCTTTCCTTATTCTTATACTTTGTGGATTTAGGGGGCTTAGTGTTAGGTTAGTATATGCTGTTAGTTTAGTTAGTGTTAGTGGGTGGGGGGTCCTGATTATTTATACTGTTTCTTTTTGAGTGTGTGATTGGCAATGTTGGGTTTCTTGTATGTTTTAAAAAAAATAAAAAATATATAAAAATAAACAAATTACATAAATATATATATTTGTTTAGTTTAGGATAGTATATGTTTAGGTTAGTATCTGTTGTCCTCCATGTGTCCCGTCTCATAAGGGGGGTGGGTGGTTGATGTTTAGAACGTTTCGTTAAATGTGATAAGTAAGTTTAGCTTCGGTTAGTTAGGGACAGTTGTGGGTAATGAGTAGTTTGGGTAGATTAGGGTAGGTAAGGCTTTTATCCGAGTTTTCTCCTCTGTTTTTACAGTTTAATAAATATATAGTAAACCCTTTACAGTATATGTGGCATGCTTGTAGATCAGGGCCTTGGCATGAGTGCACATGATTTCTTTTGTATTACAATTTGTGTCCTATGCTACAAACAAATCCCAAATTAGCTCTAACATTGGCAGCTACCCCAAAGAAACCTTGGAAAGATTAGACCATTCATTGCAACCACCAATCACTGTTACTATGGATCCCAACATGTTTTTTTCAATAAGTATGTTTTCAATGTCACATACAGTGCTTCCAGATTTGGTATTGGGGACACTGTGTCATGTCTGACTGCAGTCTTATGTTCAAGGAAACCCTTATAATGTGAGTGGTAGTAAGCACTCTTGTAGTATCGCGTTCATGACTCACATAGATCATTTGGTACACTGTTCAGCATGATTACTTATTTGGATGTAAACTCAGACACCTCCATTCATGCAGTTTGGTGACTGTTCGCTTAGATTTTTGGACAATGTTATATGTGTTAGTTTTGCATGGAGGCAACATTTTGCAGGCACTATTCAATGGCTTAGATATCCCTTGATGAAGCATTATTCTGTCCAACACAGCATTATGGTGTATAATTTCTCTTTTCATCAGATAAGGACAGTTGTATTGACAAGCTATGTAATTTGACAGGAGGCAAAATTCAGTGGTGTACTGCACGGTTGATGTGTCACATTACACAGAGACAAAGTGGTTGTGGAAGTGCTATTTATTGAAAAGTGCTGTAGTGCTATATGTACATTGTCCATGATTGTGAGTCCATTATAGTGACATCTTCCATTGTGATCCTACACAAGTGCTAAAGGACAATGCATTTGACATGCTGGGGTGATGTGTCAGACAGTGCAGAGGGACAGGATTTGCCAATGAGTAAGTGAGAGATAATCACAAAGGCAGGCTGACAAGATATACAGTGGTTTGCAGAACAGTCGTTGAGTACAGTTGTTGCAAGACTGGCATGTTACGAAGTGCAGGACCTTGGTAATAGGTGGCCATGTGGCAGGGACTAGTGCTTCCGGGTACTTTTATATGTGAATGTGATCTGTTCCATGTCTTCTTCTTCTGATGTGTGTGTTGCTTCCTCTGTCCTTGGTGGTGGTGGTTGTGAAGGGGCAACACACATCTCAGTGTTTGAAGACGTGGAGTCAGACATCCCGGTACCTGCTACCTGTGAGGCTCTTAAGGGCAGTACTGCTGCAAGGAGGATCTGCTGGTTCTTAAGAATAGCAGCCACATCACAATGGTAGGCAGCCAGGTCGGCCCTGAGGGGTTCAATGTTGCATTCGTGCACGCGTTGACAGGATTGCTGTTGTAGGTGTTGGGTCAACTGTATTACGGCTGTGCTGATTTCTTCAGCCTTTTTCTACTTCCTGCAAGATAGTTGTTCGCTCTTGCATAGCTGCTACCTGTTCTTCAGTTGACATCGTGCACGAACGCACCCCCTCTAGGCTGGCTGCCATAGTTTGCATCCCCACCTGCACCTCCTTGGCCAGCTCCTGCTGTACTCCAACTACAGTTCTCTCAAACTGGTGCTTGTGTCATCTGAGTCCTCAGCTGTATTGGAGCTGGCAGGTCTTACGACTGGGGTGGTGGGTTGGTCCTCTGTGATGGCTGCTTGTTCTGTGCTCCTCCTTGAGTCTGAAGGTGGAGTCTGGAGGGTTCCAAGGACATCTTGGAGGGTCTGGTGGCTGATGTTTGTCAGCTCGTCATCCATGTCATCAGGGTAGTCCTGGACTGGCATATCTGCAGGAGATCCATCGTCCTCTGCAATGATGTAGGGTACAATTAGTGTGTCTGTGTTGTGGCATTAGCGATGGGACATGCCTGCCTTGTGATGATTTCACATTGTGATCTTGTTTCCTGTTCATTGATCCAGTCTTTCAGATGGGCATTCTCCCAGGCCTATGCCCCACCTGCATGTCACATGTATTATGGTAAGTTATTAGACTTGTCGGCATCATCTCCTCTAGGTGTTGGTTTTGGCCAAATAGTGATTTGCCACATTCTTGTCCTACTCAACCCTCCGTCTACATCCATTCTCATGGTGAGACCTTTCACTGGCTGTGGGTGCTCGGATGGCACTAGCAGCACACTTAACAATCTGGACCTGCCCCATGCTCTGATCTTTCACATCCACTTATATGTAGTTGAAATGTAGCATATACTATGCATAGCATTGTTATGGCACGATATGGATGTCAGCATTGGTAATGTGTCCAGCTGATGTTGGGGAATGTGTGGAGATTGGATTGCCCTGATTGTCATAGCAGTGGCCTATTTCCTCCTCTGACTGTGCAGGTGTATATCAGTGACCAGTTACATGTGTCCTCCCCCTCAATTCTGTTGTCTGAGCAGTATGACATTTGGGATGTTGCATTGTGACCCAGGCACAGGATGGACCCTGACATATGCTGTATGGGTGTGACCTTAGTGCTGTGTAGCTCCTAATGTTGATGACATTGGCTGATGTTTGTGGCAACTATGGGCATTCACAATTGACAGGACTGGAACATTTGTCTTGTTTCAGGGGATTATTAAAGTTGTCATCCTCAACCCTCTAATTTAGGTGTGTATGATCCATGGGGACGTTACTGCCATTGGCTACTTGATCTGCACACACAGCGGAAGTGGTAGTGGAAACTGTTGTCACTGTTACATTCCAGTTGTCGGTATGGCTAGAGGTTATTAATTGGGCCCTAGTTAATGTAGGGGGTTTAGTGGCTGACGTGTGACAGGATTTCAGTTTGACATTGTGCTCTTCCCTACTGGCGTGGCTTTACCTTTGCTACATCGTTGGCATGGCAGCATACCCCATGGAACTGTTGTTGGTGTTGTGTTAATGTGTGCCCCAGCTTTTCTCTGTAGAGGGCATGCCCCCGTGCCATACCCCTTTACCCATGCCACTCCATGTATATGATGACTTCCATGCATTTTGTAGTCGGTATCTCCCCCCCCTCCCGGTTGCAGTTGACATTAGTGCATTTTAATTCCCCATGTGACTTACCATGCATGTGCATTGTCTCCTGGTAGTTTGCGCTGTCCTGTCCTTGAATCCCTGTGACGATCTTCTCAGATGACGGCTGCCACCATCTCCTCCATGTGGTCCAGGGCCTCCTGGTGTGCTGGACTCCCACCTCCAGTCTGCAGTGCTGCCTTCCTGTTCCTGGCCATCTGTTCCTTGGTCCTGCGCTTGCAGTCAAGCCAGCGTTTCTTGCACTCGATGACTGTTCTGCGTACTTCTGCCACACTGTTAATCTTGTCAACAATTTGTTGCCATATTGCTTCTTTCCTACTGATTGGCAACTTTGAGGTGACAAACAGTTGGTGCTGGTGTTCCGTCACCTCTTTTACCAGGATTTCCTGCTCCTCTGCACTGAAGCGACACTTTCATTTCTTCTTCTCCCTGTCCTGGTTCTTGTGTGGGTCCTCCTGGCTGGTTCCTGGTCTGTTGTCATCTTCCTGGGGTCTGTACAGGCATCTGGAATCCATTTTGGCTCTCCTCTGCTGAAATGCCTTTGTTTGAGGGGAATTTTGATGCTATTGCGTAAACAAAAACGTATATCCGGTTTGCGGTGTCGTAAGTCAGCCCATAGTCATTTCCGCTGCGTTAACGTCGTTTTCCTTTACAACATGACGCTGCGGTGTGCATAAAAAGAAATGACTTACACCTGTGGTTTGCGCCGCCGTGCGTCAAAGTATAAATTTGATGCCCGCACTGTGCAAAGAAATGGCGTTAGTCGGCGGTAATATTTTTTACTCAAAACTGCATCAGTGCAGTTTTGCGTAAAAAATTATAAATATGGGCCTTGATCCTTAGAAAGCAGTGAGAATGCTGTTGTTACACAAAGTGGCTGGTTAGCGTAAAAAATAAAGCTGCATGGGTGAGTGTGCATTGGGAAAAGGGTAGCGATGCGTTGATTCCTTACTCGCAAGTGAGGCTGTGTGCTGTTTCCTTCTCTGGTTGGGTCTGCGATGCATCGTTTTCCTCCCTCGCAAGAGAGTGATGCGTCAAGTTCCGGACGGATCCGCGCAGAGTCAGGTTTGCTTGGATGCCCAGGGACGATGCATGGAAAATCAGGTCATACGGTATCAGTATGCGTGGGGTTTGCATCATTATCAGCCTAGATAAGCAGGTGTTGACCGTCGTTTCTTCAGCCGTGAAGCATCGATCTCCCAGCCGCGATGCAGGTGTAGTGATGATTTCAGCTGCAAAGCCGGTGGCACGTCGTTTACCAGCCGTGTTGAAGAAGTGGCATCGATTTTCAGTTCTTTTCTGCCAACTTCACCTTTCAAGGGACCAGGGACTGGATAGGACACCAATTGGCAGGGCAGGAGTCTCAGCACAGAGTCCAGGTGCTGGCAGGGGAGGTTTTTGATGGCCCTGAGACTTCAACAACAGGAGGCAAGCTTAGTTCAAGCCCTTGGAGTTTGTTCTCAAGCAGGAATGCACAACCAAGTCCGGTCTTTGTCCCCTTTCACAGGCAGAAGCAGCAACTGCAGGATAGCCCAACAAAGCAAAGTCACAGGCAGCGGCAGCACTTCTCCTCAGCTCTTCTCCTTGGCAGAGGTTCCTCTTGATTCGAGAAGTGATCTAATTTTCAGGAGTTTTGGATCCACTACTTATACCCCTTTCTGCCCTTGAAGTAGGCAAACTTCAAAAGAAAGTCTCTCTTGTTTGTAAGATTCTGCCTTGCTTAGGCCAGGCCCCAGATACACACCAGGGGGTTGGAGACTGCATTGTGTGAGGGCTGGCACAGCCCTTTTAGGTGTGAGTGACCACTCCTCCCTTCCCTCCCTGCACAGATGGCTCATCAGGATATGCAGGCTACCTCCCAGCTCCCTTTGTGTCACTGTCTAGAGGAGAGGTGAAAACAACCCAACTGTCAAACTGACCCAGACAATGAATTCACAAGCAGGCAGAGTCACAGAATGGTTTATGCAAGTAAATGCCTACTTTCTAAAACTGGCATTTTCAAACACACAATCTAAAAACAACCTTTACCAAAAGATGTATTTTTAAATTGTGAGTTCAAACACCCTAAGATCCATATTTCTATCTGCTCCCAAAGGGAATCTACACTTTAATAATATTTAAAGGCAGCCCCCATGTTAACCTATGAGAGGGATAGGCTTTGCACAGTGAAACCCGAATTTGGCAGTATTTCACTGTTAGGATATATAAAACACATTAGTATATGTCCTACTTTAAACATACAGTGCATCCTGCCCAGGAAGCTACCTATGGCCTACCTTAGGGGTGCCTTACATGTATAGAAAGGGAATTTTTCAGTCTGGCAAGTGGGTACACTTGCCAAGTCTAATTGGCAGTGCAAGACTGCACACACAGACACTGCAGTGGCAGGTCTGAGATGTTTACAGGGCTACTCATGTTGGTGGCACAACCAGTGCTTCAGACCCACTAGTAGTATTTGATTTACAGGCCCTAGGCACCTCTAGTGCACTTTACTAGGGACTTAACAGTAAATCAAATATGCCATTATGGATAAAACAATCACCAATACAATTTGCATTGAGAGCATATGCACTTTAGCACTGGTTAGCAGTGGTAAAGTACCCAGAGTCCTAAAGCCAACAAAAACTGGTCGGAAAAAATAGGAGGAAGGAGGCAAAAAAGTTTAGGGATGACCCTGCAAAAAGGGCCATTTCCAACACCAATTCTGTCAGGTTTTAAGGAGAGAGCACAAGCATTTAGTATTGGTTAGCAGTGGTAAAGTGCCCAGAGTCCTAAATTCTGCAAAAACAAAGTCAGCAAAACAGGAAGTCTGAAGGCAAAATGTTAAGGAGACACCACAACAAGGATGCCAAATCTAACAGTAATACTATGGAACTCTTCACATGGTTACCAGGAGAAAAGATTATATAAAATGTTGGCACGTATGCAGTGTGACAAAAGTAAAGAAAGCAGGAGTGTTGAAAAAAATAATTAAAAGAATGTATTTATCTCATTGACTTCTATTAAAGCAGAGGCGATTTCAGGTTGGAGGGACAGCCAAAAAAGCAATTTTAGGCTTCAAAAATTGGGAGTTTGGCCCCTGAATCAGATTTAGTGACATGCATGACACTGTGAGGAATGGACGGGGTGGAAACCCTTGCACAGAGTGCATTTCCAGCTCGTGTGTGGAGGCTCTGAACAGTTGAAATTTGTTTCAGGATTTCCAACGTCCTCAGGACAAGAAAGGCAACAACTAAAACCTTTGATTTCTGTGTTAATGGGGGAGATGGTTGGGGTTGTGGTCAGGCAGTATGGGAAACCCTGCATCTTTCCATGTCCGCTTCAACTACCATGGCTCAGCCGCCTGTCCCTTAAGACCCGACCGCATCTCTCCACAAATAAAAATCAAGGTTGACAGATACAGAAATCCAAGCTTATGATAACAAAGGAAGCGTCCTCGCACCCATTCCAGTACCACGAAATTCCAAATGAGAGAATAAGAGTGTTTATTACTGAAATTAGATGAGTATTCTGTTTTTGATTTATCACAGCTCTGCATGGGTAGGAATCAGCACTGCAAATGAGTTCTGCCTCAGTCCTTAATTACTTTCATGCAAAACAGGCTCAGAGCTGTGGAACAAATTGAATATCTTTAGCAAACCAGTTGTCCTCCCTTTTAATGATCTTCAAAAGGCTCCAGAACCAGCAGGCTATTTAAGTCTGCAAGTAAGGAGGATGCTAAAAGAACACAAAACAAAACGAATCTACTTCGGTTCACACACGGCCCTTCAAAAACAGGTTCTTCTCTTTGTGTAAACACCCTTCTTACTACTTGATGGCTGCAGTAGAAGCTGTTGCGCACTTGCAAGGCTCCTTGTAGAAATACTTATTTGCAATTACAGACTTTAGTGCGTAACGTGTGTTGGGAATTTCCAGAAATAAAAGCACAGAAGTAGTTCTCGACAGATCTCTTTGACTGATGAGGTTTTATCGATTACCTATTTTATTGCCTAAGCATGCAGCTGGCGCAGAATCTGCGTCTGGCCTCTGCTGACGCGCCTCGTGACGGCCTCCCAACTTGAAACTTAAACATCAATCGTCGGTCTCGCGCTAATGACTCTCACGCGCGCAGACAGGCACATTAGCCTTCTGCTAAGGGCCGAGCCACCGCGGTTGTGATTAAGGGAGTGGAAATTGGAGTGATGTCTCCTCTAGCAGGTTAAACTCATGTTGTTACCATTTACTTTACATCAGAAACACATGACAGCAAGTATTGGCAAAGCCAATAAGTCTTACCTATGCGAGAGCTTCTGGCTTTTCCAATGTGGTTTTAGCTATGTTGCAAAGCAGCGTAGCTGCTATGCAGCATGGCAAAAAATTCGAGGGAAAAGCTGTATGACATGGCCAGCACTGGAAATAAGAAAGAGGAAGCTGCAACTCGGACTGCAAGAAAGAAGGGGAAGCCAAGCGCACATCAATAAAGAAGAAGAAACAACATGGGCAGTGAAGAAGTAAGAACAATAGTACCTTAATCAAGCACTAACAGAGGAATGACAGCAACCAAGACAAAGCAATCAGTACTTGGACCTTGGTCCAGCCTAAAGAAAAAAAGTAAAGCCAGCATACAAGGGGCAGCTAGAAGGCAGATGACATCTAAAAAAGAAATACAAGGTCTCATTTTAAGTAGTACAAAATACTTGTTAGCAGTATTATGTTCCTTCCTCTGTATTTCAATACAGTAAGGAAAAGGAGAGTATATTTTCTTATACAAGTACAGATAAGAGAGAGAGGCGTGCAATGTAAATATACATATCCCAGACAACTAAACCCAGTCTGCATGAAGTAAAATGAAAAAAAGAGTAAATAGTCTTATCAAATTAAATGAAACACCAATTAATTTTGGATGGTTATTTCAAAATGTACAGATTGGTCAGAACTAGACTAGGCTAACTTGGCTCAACCACGTCCTCCTGGTCTGCATCTATACATGGCATTTTGCTGTGAGGAGACGGTTTCACATTTTTGGTAGAGATGATTTCTGAACCCTGTCTGGTCATACTGTTGGTGGAGATGGTCCTATTGGAATTTGAAATGAGGAACTGCATAGCTCAGAGATGACATTGCCAAGCTGTCATCTCAGTTGCAAAAGCATGCACTTGCTTCACCATTAGCAGGCAAGTGAATATCCTTTAACTATGTTGCTGTGATTAGAAAATTATCTGTACTGCACTGACATCATACTTAGCCATTAAAAAAAAGGGTGAAAATGTATTAGCGCTGCAAAAGGAATACTGATTTCAAATGAAGTTAGAAGCAATTAAGGCCAATCCCAACTACTTGAATGAAAGATTGTGGAACCAACATTACTCTTCAGTACCATTAATTGTCAAGGATCTTTGGCTGCAGACTGTGAAGAGTTATAGAAAAAGAAAGAAAGTAACATGATACAGAGTTATGACTTCCGCCACTGTAGAATGGTCAACCATGATGATGCACAAAATGATTACTGTAGGTTTGGCATGTGGGAGTGACACCCCACAATATGGCCACTGATGCTGCATAGCTACTTACAATTCCCCACAAAGCTCCATGTCAATGACAATGCCCAGGACCATCTCTTTCGGTTAGGGGTCATAAGACGCAATGGGTCTGTATTTGTTATTTACACACATGTGAAACATGTTTGCCATCATAATTTGCAAAGTAATCACATTATTGGTATCTTGTTTACAAAGGAGGCCTAGCCTTAACAGAGACTCTAGTACATGGGAATCCCCTAACCATAACTAGTCTGTTCTTTACCACCAACAAAAAGCATAACTGTTCCAAGTGAGATCATAAGTCGCTCTGTGACTGTTATTTTTACAACCCCCCATTCAGAGGATGACTCCTTCCTTATGGGAGGGCCCCACCTTCTATCTCCGGTACCGGGAGCTCTCTCACCTCGGGAGCTCTTATGCAGGGGGTCAGCTACCCTTCGGATACTTACTGTGGGCACCCCCTACAGCCAAGTTCCTTGTCCCCCGAAGGGCCTGTGCTAGCTCACGCTAACTGTGCCTTCACAGGTGGTTGATAGGTGAGGACCGCGTATCAGCTACCTCCCCAGAATCCCTGCACCTCTGCAACCTCCTTTTCACTTGCTGTCAGCACCGTTTGGAGGGTCCAGCAACATCAATGTTAACTTGGTATAAAAGGATCCCATAAAGGGACCCAAAGTGTCCCCACCAATCATGACTTCACTCGCCACAGGCCAGCATAGTTCACCTACTATCTGCCACCTCATGCACAGTGTGAGTTGACTCAGTCATGCTAGAAAGTTGTCAAGAAATACTGCATTACCTTCTTTCGACAAGCACACTCCATCCTGTAAGAAAACACGCTCACCCTTGATGCACCCATGAGGTATGGCTGACAAACAAGCTGTTCTAAACAACTTACCCGTTGTTGTAAAGTCCCCTTTTTGGATGGTCGACTTTTTTGCTGCTTGATGCTGTTGCTTTTGACCTGGAAGTGTACTGAGGACTAGTAAACAGACCTCAGTACCCGTGCTCTTTATCTTAAATTGTACAGAGATTTCTCAATCCCAGTTAGCAAGGACTTTACCATCCCTATAAGGCCCTAGTAAATGGTACCAGTGGTACCCGGGGCACGGATGGTAAAGGGGTCACCAGGGCTGTAGCACTGATTGTGCTGCCCTGCATGACCCGACTAAAGGTAACCTTGCCATGTCAGCCTGCACGAGAAGCCTGTCTGCTCAAGTTTGACTCTGCCCACATGAAGTGCAGGCAGAGTTAATTCACTGCTATAGCACAGGTCATTCACCCCTAAGGCAGGCCTCCTACAACCCAGGAGGTAGGGTGCACTGTGGTATGAGTGTGGACAGGTACGCAGGAACATATATGCCCCTGTGGCAGCATTCAAAACTTAATGTTATCACAAGTGACCGGCGGTCCATAAAATAGCATCAGCTGGCACTCGGGCAGTTCCTAGATGTCCAATTCGATAATGGCCTGACCAATTTTCACAGTGTTTGGTACCAAACACTGTGCTTTTCTAACCCTAAGCATGATTTTCATGCCCAGGATTAGCTAGCATGTACTCTGGTTGCGTCGTTAGTGGATACCTACCAATATAACAGCTTTCTCCTGCTTGGTGGGCAATTTGCCACCAAGATAAAAGTCCGCCCTCCTGCTGATCATGCTAACACTTCCCCCAGATTGGAGACAATGGTCCTGTGCAGGACGGAGGTCACACCGCCACCCTCCCAGGATGGCTAGTGTCTACAGAGATCAAGGCGGTGAGCCTCAGAGGCTTCACCACCCTTAAAATTAAATCTCTTGTCCCCCACTTGAGGACAAAGCCCTTCCCGCCCTGTCCAGGCTGGCAGGTGGGAAAATTAGTTATTCAGGAGGCACACACCTCCAACAGGCTAGCCTCAACTTTAGGGTAGGCTAGTAGGTCTGTACAGCTGAGGGAAGGTTCTGCCATGTTGGCAAACATTAGAAATAGTGGGTTCTGTGTAGAAAAGTGAAATACTCCCACAGGAAGTCATCACTTTAGGGCGGACTAGCAAAAGGGACCAGTAACCCATTTGGCCACTGTCCTTCACACCCTTCAAATCCCCTAAACCAGAATGTAAGGACTCTCCTGGCACCAGAACCTCAGCTTTTACTTGGAATCTGACAAGAGGCACAAAGAAGACGTAGTTACCAACAAAAGGACTTTGGACTCCTCAGCAGCTCAAAAAGAGGACACTTAAATGCCCTGAGGAGACCATATACCAGAACTGCATGATCGAATTATGCTCATGGTGAAAGCTCATTGCTCCCAGTAAGAGGGACTCGAGGTGAAGCCAGAAAGAAAAGCAGATTCCTCAGACTGTTGGTACCAGCCACCTGCAACCTGCAGAAGAATCGTAGTGCTGAAGTCACAAGAAGTGCAACCCGCCTGGCCCCTCACGAGCGAGCCCAAAGAAAGTCAGTGATCTGCACCCCGGGAGTGGTAGAGAGGCTCTCATCAAATTTCAAACCGCTACTCCATCCCGGACAACCCCCAGTCAATGAAGTAATGATGGACTGCTTTTGCCACTGCCAAGGTTTGTCAGTCACCAGTCCAGTAATCAACCCAGTCTCGGAGATCACCAATGCCAGAGCAGTTCTCAGCATAGTGACCAGCATCAGCAACAATCCCATTCCTGAGATCCTGCATCTGAAAGGAGGTGACCTTGAAAGAGGTGGCAAAACATCTTTGGTGCAATCTACCCATCATTGAGAGCTGAAAGGCTACCACTGCACTCAGAGTCCCTGGACACAGCACTGAAGATCCTGCTGTGAATTTCTAGGTCCTGGGACCCCAAAAACCGAAACTTTTCAAATGTGTGTTTGTCAAGTGCTGCATTTTGACAGCGGCCGTGAATCCCGTCAGCACCAATTACATCCAGAGCACCTCAGCACCCAGACTCCCTGGGCAAGATAACAAAGCACTGACTGTTGAGTCTTGGTTAAGGGGCATGCCAAATTTTAACCCCAGGTGGGTTCCAGGGAACTCACCCCACAAGTGCCCGAATGCACACTGTGCCCCCCCAATTGACATAAATTGATCTGCTTGATAGCTAAAAGTACATCTCTTTCTCAACGCTTCTAAAATGCACAACTCCGGTTGTATGTAAGATGCAATGTTTCTTTTGGTATCTAAGTTAAGATAAAAATCTGCTTTAATTTTCTAAATTGGTGTTGGATTTCTTTCAGGTCGTGTCATTTACTTATTGTCCATGTGGGTGTTGTAAAATGCTTTACACATGTTCCTCTAATTACCCTGAATGTTCTTTGCCACGCTACCACGATAGAGCTAAGGTTTGCTTGTGTGAACATGAGCTACACTTCTGGGTAATGTGCTAGTACGACAAAGTAAAAGTCCCCACATAATACTGTCACTTTTCTACATCCACCTTCCGGTTCAACCGACTCGCTGAGAGCATTGACCAACGTACCACCTCTCCAACTCAAACTAGGGACAATGTTGGACACCCCACAATTATGGTCTCCCAGAATTTATTTGAAAAGCAACAGATTCCTGAGAGAAACACTTCTAATACATCTTTTCAACCAAGCTCTGTCAAGTCATTGCCTCCATGATATAGGATTATAATCCCTTATGGCAGAAGCCTCCTTGGGAAACATTCTGTCCAATGCAGTTCTCCAGTGGGCCAAGCATAGCCACTTTTGTCCGAGGAAAGTCAGAGATATCCGTCTTCCTTTGCTTGTGATGCATAATCACCTACAGAATATAAGATGTTTGTGCACCTCAAGTAGGAGTGGCCCAGCACCAGCATATCTGAAACACCCTTGCTCCTGCATTGACAGGAGGCAATGAAGTATCCAATGACCACATCACCTTATCATGCCCTTCACCTGCGTTTATGGGAGAATACTGTAAAGGGTGGAAAAGTCAGAAAAACTGCACATTTACAACATGTTTACTCTAACATAGTGCTTGTAGCAATCAGCGTTCCACCTGTCTATCCTTTCCCACCAGTCCTATGGTTGACACAGTGGTAGTTGTGCCAATCCAAAATGAATGAATGAGAACTATAGTCTGCAGGGTCCAAACCTGCTGACACTAGGGCCCTGCTGAGCATCTTGGCAGACTGAAACCTTGTCAATTGAATCAATCATTCAATCAGGATTTATAAAGTGATTCTAACCACCCAATACAGTATCCAGGCACTTGCAGGTCCTGTAAGCTTATTCAAACAGCTAGGTCTTAAAGGCCATTGGAATTCTGGAAGTGAGGTGAAGGTCTGGATATGTGTGGGGAGGCTGTTCCAGCTTTTTGCTGTAATTTGAGAGAAGGAATGGCCTCCACTTCTGCTTTCGTAGATGTGGGGAGTATGAGCAAGTAAAAGGGAGACAAAGCGTAGTCTTCTCGACGGTTGGAAGTGCAGGCGGTGGGTAATGTAAGTGGGACCTTGATTGCGTAGATCCTTGTGTGTGTTGGTCAGCAGCATGAATTGGCATCTATTCTGTACCAGGAATCAGTGGAGCTGCCTGAGGTGGTGTGTGATGTGGGTTTGTCTAGGTAGACAGAGGATAAGTCCGGCTGCGGCATTCTGTGTTGTTTGAAATCTCTGTACGAGGTGTGCAGTGATTCATACGTAGAGGGCTTTGCCGTGGTCATGTCGGCTGATGATGAGGGCCTGTGTCACAGTACATCTTGTGTGTAGGGGTAGCAACTTGAAAATCTTAAGTAGTATGCATAAAGTGAGGAAGCAGGTGGAGGAGACAGTGTTGATCTGTGATTTCATAGTGAGCTTGTTGTCAATGATGATTTCAAGGTTTCTGATGTGGTCGGAAGGAGTGAATGCGGGTCCTTGGTCTGATGGCCAGCAGGAGTCTTTCCATGTGTTGTTGCTGTTGCCAAAGATCAGTACTTCCATCTGGTCTGTGTTCAGCTGCAGGCAGTTGTTCTTCATCCAGTCAGCGATGCTTGTCATGCATCTGTGGAAATCGGTTCTGGTGGTGGAGTCATCATCAGTGAGAGGATGAGTCAGGTGTTGTCATAGGAAATTATGTTGAGACCATAAGTGGTGTTCCATTCTCATATGCAAACAGGGGGCCTACTGTCCCTTATTCCTGGTGGGCCATAAAGGCTCCAGATTCCCCAGAACTCATTCTCTGGGCCTGATGAAACAGTAGTGATCCCCACCCCCAAACCCATTTCTACGGTACTGGAATGGGTAATAGTGACCGTCAGTGAGCCATTTTGCCATTGAATATCCATTAGCTGCAGATCACCATTTGTGTACTTTTTGTTTTTCACTACCAGCATCCCCACTCTTAATGCCCCAAAAAATGCAGGCAAAAAGCTGCCCCAAAGAAGCAAACCTTGTTTTGGTGACCTGCCTGCCCTGTCGAGGCTGGCCATGAGACATGCCAGGTTCAATGTGTCTATAGGGCACCAAGCCTCATGCCTACATATGTTGAATCGCTGCCTCACCCTTTAAACCAGGAAAGCTGTTGTCCTATAGTTGCATCCTAGTATCTTTGCGAAAAAGAAAATTGCCACAGTGTGTCGCTTGGCATATGACACAAGTTGACCCTCCCCCTTAGGGCCTCCAGAAAAGCAATTACTGGCCTAAGCAAAAAACATTCTCCCACCCCTTTGCCTTCTTGAAACCTGTAATATGGCCATTCATAGGCATGCCTTGCCCTGGGTGCTAAACGGGCCACCATAAGGTTTGGTAGACTGGGGCACCAAGCCGCCATAGTTAATCAAGGAATGGTGAAGGGAACTCCACTGCTTCTGGGTGATGGTACCTGAAAGCCTGCATCTTAAAATGAGACAAAGCATCTGCTGTATTGTTCAATGCGCGACACATGCTTTCATTTAAAGTTGAGATTCAGCCTCAAACATAGCAGTATGATTTTCTTCAATAATCTCAAAATCACTTGGCAACTTTCTCATTAATGCATTCCACCACAGTCATGTTGTCTGACCAAAATAACAGTGATTGATTGCAGAACTGGTCTGGCCATGTTGTGAGGTCCACAAAAATGGGAAAGAGCTCTAGGAAACCAATATTTGCCACCAAACTAGATACCACCCAGTATCTTGGCCATTGCTGTGCAAACCAAGATGTACCCAAAATGGCACCAAAGCCTGTGCTGCCTGAAGAATCGGTAAATAGACCTAACTCCTTTTTGGTCTTGATGTGGCTTGGCCATAATACAGACCCATTGAGATCCCTAAAAAATGCTTCCCATAGTCTCATATCCTTGCGGACCTCACTTGACAAACTATTATGGTAGTGCCTAAACTTCAGACCAGATATGGCCTCCGGATTGACCTGGAAAATGGGTGACCAATGGGTATAATGCGGAGGGTACAATTTAATTGTCCCACTACCACCTGCAACTGATGTAATTTCATCTTCTTGGCTCCCAAACATTCCTGCCCTTGTGAACACCCTGATCTTCTCCTGTGGGATCCTAGACAAGCCTGCCTTGCAATCCATTTCTATCCTCATTAATTCATTTGTGGTAGCTGGCCTGCTGGTCTTTGCTTGTGTCAAACGCACCCCAAACATTCCTATCAATTTCTGGAAAGATTCCAAATCCGTGCTACATTCTGCTGGTCTAGTTGAGCCTAAGAACAGGAAATCATCAAAGTAATGTAGTGTCAAGGGGTGCCCTGATCTCTGCCTGAAGAAGGTGCTAAACCTCTCAAACTAAGCACAGGAGACTATACAGGTCATAGGCATACATTTGTCAAAGTAGAAAGGACCTTCAAATTGAAAACCCAATTAATAAAAGTCCCCAGAACTCACCCGAAGCACCCTAAAGGTGGATTCTATATTCACCTTTGATAGCAATGTCTCAGGTCCCAGCTCATGGAGCATTGCAGATGCCTGATATAGCGAGGTGTACTTGACTGAGCACAGTGTCCCATCAATAGCCTCAATGACAGATTGACTTTTGGGTGTAGACAACTTGTGAATCAAATGGTACTCCCCATAGGTCTTTCTTCCAGACTACTCCTAAGGGGGAAGACAATTGTTTTTCAAAGGGCTGAAATCAAATGGACCTGCTACCCTCTCCAGCTTCCTCTCTTTCAAAATCTTGTTACTGGCAATGCAAGGATTAGTCAATAGTGACTGATGATTTTTGCAGTATGTTATACCCACACAACCCTCAGCCAGGATCCTGAAACCATTCTCAAAACCCTCATACAAAGACTGAGCTGTGTTGCTGTAGACATTCAATCATGACACCATTGCTTGCCAGACAGGGAGCCTTGACCAATAGTGGCTGTTCCTTCCTGCTGTCTGGGGCTTCTATCTTTTCTCTTTTTAAAACCCATGGACACGATGTGATGGTAGGTTGCACAAAGAACAACAGTTCTTGAATTTGCACGACCCTGAGGCTCTAGAGCAAGATTTTTTCTTGAAGTCCGAGCATGAACCCTGGCTTGGGCAGCCTCAACCTTCTGTAGCTTCATGAAGTGCAACAAAGTGTTCACCTCAATCTGATCCCATCCTAAAGTGGGTCCAGTGGCCTTAATGCACCTAAATTCTTTGTCATTGGCCCATCATGCACACAAACTATCCTAGTCCGGTACCACACCAACTGTGCCCCCAGGATTGGGAATCACTTTGCCATGATTGCCTGGAAAATCAAGAAACCTTTGACCCCATTCATCATTCTCTTCTCCACACTTTTCATATAAGACCCCATGCCCTCTTTCCCTAAAATGAGAGCACTACTTGACCCGCTTGCTCTCGTCCCGCTCAGGCATATCTTCAGTTAATTCACACATGTCTATATAATTGAACTTCCTACTCTTCTCTTTAATATCTGTAGGCACGTGCCTGCCCAACTGATCGTGCTTGAAATGTACATCCCTCAAACCCATGCTCGGCAATGGTGCCAACATACCATCTGGCACAGTTTCTTTTAGGAGAGGAAGGGCCCCAGCTCCTGCCAGTACTCTTTGTGCTCCACTATTTTCTTGGGGGGTACTAGCCCCTAACGACCCATGTGTCACCAGCACAGCTGACATACCTTCCACTCCCACCTGCCCTTGTGTACCTTATCCCCCGATGCAGTCCAAATGGGCCACCAGCCTCCTGTCCCTTTCAACATGGTTGCTCTCTGCTACACCTGCCAATGCACCCCCACATTAATGGTGCAGACAATATTCCTACTTTTGACAGCTAAGTCAAAACACTAGCTGGGTTTGTTACCAAATCTGGCTGCCCCACACTGCCTGCTGACGCGACCCCAATCAGAGTGGAGCTATTACTGGTCTGTACATTGCTGGAAAATGCTTCTGTTTGCCACCTGCACTACCACTGGATATGACCTGCCCTGACCTTCAACGCCACCTACATTGACTGCCAGCACAACCTCAGGGGTGACCTACATTCCTTTGCAACTTGTCCCCTACCCCAGGGATGCTGCCAGTGGTGCAACCCCTGGCCTACTCTGCCTTTCCGCCGGTACTACTAGCTCCACAGTCTGCCCCCCTTGTAGACATTGTGGGCACAAAAGCCTCAAAATCTCATCCATCACATCCATCCTGTGCTCCATTCTGTGCATCATTTCCTCCATACTACTAGCAGGACATGCCCGCTTGAGTCCTTCCTAGCTCCACCTGGCATCTTAATCAGGTTGCCTGATGCAAACCCTTGCCGCTATCAGCCTCACTCACAAGGCAAAACACAATAAAAATCACAGCAATTCTAAAGGACTTCATCCTTAGTACACAGCTCCAAGAAATCCAATCCTTTCACCCTGCCCTTCACCTGGATCACAAATCCTAAAAGAGGTAAATCCCTTAGTGCAGAAACTTTTCAAAATGCATCAGAAGCCAATGGCTGGAGCCATGCTTTTCGTCCCAGTAACACACTCTACCTCACAGGGAAAATTGCAACCAAAAAAAGAACCCAAAGCACTCTAACAGCTTGAGTCTGCCACAGAGAGTCTAATTACTAATAAAGACTCTCAGGTCAGGTGAAAAAATCTCCCAAGCCTGATGTGGCTCCCAGCAGCATCAAGGTAAGGGCCACAATCAGGGAGTGCTGTGAGACCAGGGGCATCACGTACCATGCAGAGCGCATTGGTTCTTGGTGGTGAGCAGGAGCAAAGAGACCTGCTTGCTGCTGAGCTGCTCTTTAAATATGAGCAATGCTTGGTTTTGCATTAGCCGTGATCTAGCCCAATCTGTGCCCCTGACACAAACCAGGTCTCGGGGTGAAATGCCTAGTCCTGTGAATGGTCCCCCGGCTCCCTGCCAGTTGCAGTTACCTTAGAACATGAGTTTAAGTTACTTGAAAGAACTCTAACTGCTGAATTTCTGTGGTTTTGTACAAGTAAATTCAGAACCTAACTATAACGTCCCTGTAACCTTTGTTTTTTTCTGTGAATTTCTATGTTTTTTTGACATATTGTAATTTTAATTGCTATACGTGAATCCAACGACCACCGTGCACCGCTTTCAGTGGTTCCTGGTGGCGGTTGGCCACAGGACCTGCCTTCTCCTGTGCACAGTAGGGGTTGTTCGCAAGGGTTGGCCTGCAGCCAGACCCTGCGGCCAACCCACTTAACCACCTAAACCGATATTGTGCATAGCCTTTTGCACATGCACAGCAGAAGTTAGGGGGTGAGAGTGTCTGTCAGAATGTCTGTATGGCTGTGAGAGTGAACACATCACTGTTTTAGTGGGTGCGTCATTGTGTGCGTGGGTCAGTGTGTGGGTGCATCAGGGTGTGAGTGGGTGTGTGAGTGGGAGAATTCATTGAAAGAGAGACAGAGGGAGGGAAAGAGAGAGGAAGAGGGATAGAGTTTTTATGGCTTTGATGTCTGATGTACTTAGTATGACGTATTTGTCTCCAATTTGAAAAAACAAAATTATTTGTTTTTTCCAAAAATATATAAAATTTTATTTAAAAAAATAATGCACGTGAGTCCAGGTGGACTAAACCCACATAGCTAAGTGTGAAGGTCTGCGGCCTTCACACTGAGATATAGGGGTTTAATTTTGTTTCTAGACCTTTATAGGCTTTCATATTATTTTTTTAGAATACATAAAAAAATAATCAAATGCCCTTAAAAGGCAATTGGCATCGCTGAGGAAGACTTAAGGGCTCCCCTGCATTACCTATATATATTCTTAAATAAAGTATTTTTTCAAACAATTAAAAAAAAAAAAAAAAACACACCCTTTATGGGCTACCTGACACTGCAGGGAAAGCCTTAGAGCTTCCCCTGCAGTGCCAATGCTTCAGCAAGCATGGAGCTTCTTTGACAGCAGCTCTGTGCTAGCTGAAGCAATTCATCTCCATCCCCTGCATGAGTGCAGCCCCAGGGGGTGGTAGTCCGTAGGACGTGGGGGTCCCAAAGGGAAACCCTTTCTGTTTTTTACACTTTACCCTGGGGGTGGTGGTCCCCGGGACGAGGGAGGGGCTTAGGCCCCCACATGTATTCAATAAGAAGCCCTGAGAGGTGGAGGTCCCCAGGGTAGCGGGAGCTGCTGGCTCCCCTGCATATAAAAAAATTAAAGCTCTGATGAGGTTGTAGTCCCTGGAGCTGTGGGGGGAGGGGGGTCAGGTGCCCCCCTCAGACTACCCAAAGGCCTATAAAAAAATAAAAGAGAGCAGGAGCCTGCGCTTGTTTTTTTTCTCATTTTTTACCGCAAATTTGTGAATCTCAAACTTGTAGCAAAAAATAATTGAAAACAAGTTTTTTTTTGCTCTCAGGGGGTCCCAGAAGGACCCCCCCCCCCCATCCACCAATGGTAACGGGTCAGGTGTCCCTATCCTGGCCCCTTTTACTTTATTTTCACAAGCAGAGTCCCAAGATGGCTGCCAACACTTCCTGGTTTGAAGTGTTGGCATCCAATCGGAGCTGTGCATTTCCCTGCACAAGCTCGTATTTATTTGCAAACACTTAGCGGCCAGAGATATACAAATTTAAAGTTCCCTAAATTTCTCAGAAGCTATTGAACAGATTCTCTCCAAATAAGCAAAATCATGATCTGCATACCAACAGCTAGCTTTCTGCCAAATTTGGTGTCATTTTGTCCAGTGGTTCGGCCTGTAGTCGTGTCTAAAGAATCCTATGTAAATCAACATGGGAAATACAACATTTTTTTAGACCCCTTTTTCTTGGCCCCCGCTTGACAGATGACCCTGAAACTTTCCATGAGCAACAAGAATCACTCCAACATTTTTTTGTTGTAAAATTTTGTGAGGATTCGTCAAACGGTGCGAAAGATATAGGCAAGTAAAAAACGCTTTTTCTATGGAAACATGGTCCTATCTATAACTACCTACTGGTGACTGCTAGTAGGAGATATAAATATATATATATATGTTTTCTTTTTTCATGGCTAAAGTGAGCTAACATTAACTTTTGCCCGCACCATACACTACTTGTGACCTCACATATTACATCACTTGTGATATGCTCTATTACATCATTTATGACATAAATAAAGGCATCTCAAATGACATCGTTTGTTGACATCACTGATGACTTCATCCAAGCTTCTTTTGTACACATTACTCTATAAAGGTGTAAGGCTTTAGAAATCTGAATAAAAATAGCTCTGAACAATATGAAGCATCATTGATGCCATCACATAATTAACTTCCTCTGCTTTTCTATTAAATTTGGCCCAGGGAGTAGGGGTTCCCGGAGCCAAGAAACAATCAGCTAAGGGGGTGGTGGCCACTTGGGCTCCCTCCCCTTTTTTCCACATTTGGGACCCCGGGGACGTGCCTTACTTAATGTACCTCACCCCAGGGTATAGGGTCCCTGGGCCTAAAATGGACACTGGGAATGGGCCCCTTCTGACACTCCTCTCTGCTAATACTTTTTTTAAACAATGGGGGAGCATTATTTTGCCACAATCCAACAAGGGTACTTCAGGATCACAGCAAAAACAGCTGATTTTTTAATTTATTTTGGCTCAGGAGGTCCCTCTTGGTCCCCACCACAGGGCCTATAGGGCCATGGTATCCCTAAACGTGCCCTCTATATTATTTTTTGAAATGCAATGCAGTACAGGGGACTAATTACACAAAGCCTGTAATGCCTGCCAGTAACATTTTTTCCAAAGTTGCTGGCAGCTAATCAGAGTGCCAGTACCTATAGGAATCTGACTCCTGTGAGAGCAAATTGGCCCCCAAGTTAAAAAAGCCCTCTGAGTAAATCAAAAGGTTCTATTTTCAAAAATTGGGCTGAGGGACTTTTGTAAGAGACCCTTAAACCTAACCATCCAGATATACAAATAGTGGTGTACGTTCGTTTCTCAAAACTACTGAATGGATTACACCAAATCACAAAAGCATGCTTTCTGGATCAGGATCTAGCTTCGTGACAAATTTGGTGTAATTCTGTTCAGTCATGTTTTCGGAAGTGCTGACTAAAAAAGACTATTGAAAAATGCACAGTGATTTTGCATTTTGGGACCTGTTTTTTTTCCCAGTCCCCGCTTTGTGGATCACCCCAAAACTTTCCAGGATGAAGCTGAGGTGGATGAACTGTTTTAAAAACGTTTTGTGAATATTTGTCAAACTCCACCAAAGTTATTGTCACACCAAAAAGAGCAATGTCCTTTGAAAAGCAGACCTATCTATTACCACCCAGTGGCGACTTCCACTGGGAAATATATAAATATATATATATAAATACAAATGTATATATATATATATATATATATATATATATATATATATATATATATATATATTTATATATATACATATATATATATGTATATATATATATATATATATATATATATATAGACACAAACACGTTATTGGGATCTCACATGACTATGGGGGTCATTCTGACTCCCGCCGGCGGCGGTAACCGCACGCCCGGCGGGAGCCGCCGAATGACCGCACCGCGGTCAAGTGACCGCGGCGGTCATTCTGAGTTTCCCGCTGGGCTGGCGGGCGACTGCCAGAAGGCCGCCCGCCCGCCCAGCGGGAAACCCCCTTCCACGAGGATGCCGGCTCCGAATGGAGCCGGCGGAGTGGAAGGGGTGCGACGGGTGCAGTTGCACCAGTCGCGATTTTCAGTGTCTGCCGGGAAGGGGGTCGGAATCCCCATGGCGGCGCTGCTTGCAGCGCCGCCGTGGAGGATTCCCTGGGGCAGCGGGAAACCGGCGGGACACCGCCGGTTTCCCGTTTCTGACCGCGGCTGTACCGCCACGGTCAGAATGCCCATGGAAGCACCGCCAGCCTGTTGGCAGTGCTTCCGCGGTCGTTGGCCCTGGCGGTCCATGACCGCCAGGGTCAGAATGACCCCCTATAACTTGTACACCAAAGTAAATAGATGATGACCTCCAAAAGAAGGGAAGGGCAACTCATTCAGGGTTGCAGGCTGGCCACTCTCACACAACAGATCCTCCAGCAGTCAGGCATAAAGCTCAATAAAATCCTTTCACTTGCTCTCTTCCATCAACTGTTCAACGAATGGGCAAGCCAGGTGGTACACCCCGGAACTTAGAAGCTCAAAACACAAATGCAAACAGCTGGAGAGAGAAGGCTCCAGCAGGAATGAAATTGACAGAGCTCAATTTAAATCAGCCATCCACAACTACCACCAACAGATCAAAACAGCAAAGAGGGAGACCCCGACTGCCTGAACTGATTCCAGCACCAACTGAACCAAGGAACTCTTCACCATTGTCAGACAATTCACCAGCCCTGCCGCCACCGAAAACATAATCCCGCATCACAGAAGCTCTGACGCACTCGCTGACCATTTCCACAACAAAAGAGCAACCATATACAAGAATTTCAACCCCCAACCCTCCAGCGCATCCAGCCTCTAATCAACACCCACCATTGAACACGCACTCAGCACCTGGAAACAACTAAACGAAGATGCCACAACTGCCCTTATGAGCACCATCCACTCCGGAGCTCACACCGACCCCAGCCACCACCAACTCTTCAACCTTGAAGGGACAAAATAGGCCACCAACGTTCCACCATCATCAATGCTTCACTAACCGCGGCCACCTTTCCCGGCACCTGGAAGCACTCCGAGGTCAGACCACTCCTCAAGAAACCCTCTGCAGACTCCAATGAACCACAAAACTACCAACCAATCTCCTTGCTCTTGTTCCCCACCAAACTCCTGGAGAAGGCTGTCAACCTCTCACTCAACCCAACACCTGGAGAGACTCAACATACTAGACTCCGCCTAGTCGGGCTTCAGAACCAACCCCAGCACCGCAACAGCGCTGATCGCTGCTTCAGATGACATCCGCACACTGCTCTACAGAGGAGAATCTGCTGCCCTCATCCTCCTCGACCTCTCTGCAGAAATCGACACAGTCTTCTACCACACACTCATCCACTCATAGTACCTGTACCAGGTAGGAATAATCAATGACACTCTCAGATAGATGGCATCCATCACATGACACACCCAGAAAGTTCACCTCCCCCCTTCACTTCACACACAAAGCATAACATCTGCTGCGTTCCCCAGGGCTCATCCCTCAGCCCCACATTCTTCAACATCTACATGAAGCCTCTCGCTGACATCATCAGGTCGCACAGCATCAACATCTCCCACGCCAATGACACCCAGCTTGTCCTACCACTCTCCGCTGACCCAACTCCAACCAAAAAGAACTTTCACAACTGCATGAAGAGCATTGCAGCATGGAAGAAGGACAACTTCTCAAAGATGAGCACAGACAAGACAGAGGGTTCTTATCTTTGACAAACACTCCCCCCTCTGGAACATCTCATGGTGGCTGGTGGACCTCGGCCCCTCCTCCATGCCGAAAGACCACACCTGCAACCCCGGCATCATCCTAAACAGAAAGCTCTCAATAAGACATCAGGTCAACTCTGTTGCCTCAGCCTGCTTCCACACACTTCACATGCTCCCCATCAACTCAAGAAAGATAGTTACTCATGCTCTCATCACCAGTCTGCTAGACTAGAGCAATGCACTTTATGCTGGCATCGCCACTGAACTCATGCAAAGGCTTCAAACAATACAGGACACAACAGCCAGACTGATTCTCAACCTGCCCAAGAGAGACCACAGGTCCCAGCACCTGAAAGACCTCCACTGGCTCCTTGCCCAAAAGTGATGTCACTTCAAGCTCCTCATCCAAGTTTACAAAGCCCTCCATGACCAAGGACCCACCTATCTTAACCAGTGCCTGTACTTCCATCCCTCCAGCAGGAACCTCCACTCACCAGACCTTCGCAGAAATCCCTTTCACTCTTCACTGCTGCGGCAGAGAACTCTCCTTCCTCCTCGCCACCAAGGCCTGGAGTGCCCTCTCCCTATACGCTGCCCCTTCACTCAGTCACTTTAAGAAAGGGCTCAAAACCTGGATCATCGAATGAGGCCATCCCCAGCGCCTGTATACCATTGTGGGTGGCAAGTTGCACTTTACAAATACATGATTGATTGAAATGAAGCAGGCATTCCCCAAACTGATGGAGAGTAGTAACTGCCATCATAAAAGACAGGGTCCTCCACCTAAGAGTCAAGCATTGCAGCTGACCGCAAAGAAACCACACGGGTACCGTCGATTTATAATGCGCCACATTCTAGAATGTCCTGCAAGTGGAAAAGAGTGCTCAATTTGTCAGTGCCCCAATCATTTTGCAAGGGTCTGTAGGGGAGGTCTCATTACACCTTAGCAAGAAAGGGGCATAGACAGATGCACTATGCCCACTGACAAAAGGGCATGAGCTTGCACCATAATAAATACTAATAGCTGGAAAGACCTCCTTCGTGGTGTCAGCAACTGCAGGGACATCAATAACAATGAAATCACAGCCCTTGGATGAATATGAGACAAACGTAGCATTAGTAACAAAGGTGTCCTCCAAGGGCATCAAATAGTTATTCCTCACAACCTCTGAAAGGGATATGTCTCTTTACCTATGCAGAACATCAAGGGGCAAGCAAGAAAACACCATGCTTGGAAACAAGGTATGGTTTCCTGCAATGACGTGAGTGTGGTGCTTGAGATGTCAAGCCAACAGCCTGCCTGAGAAGCCAGGCCCGTCATAACAGAAAGCCCCAGTGAAGATCCATGTCAAGACATCAGCAGAGATTTTGGCTTACTGCCAAAGGACGCCACTTGCTAGTGTGTCAGACACTTTCTCCAAATTCCCAATAGTTGACATCATCATAACCACTAATCTTGAGCAAACTAAGAGCAAGTTGGGCAATGTGATTGCAATGTTTGGTCTACTAAAGACACTGAAAACTGATAACGGGCCTCTTTTCCAAGGAAGCAGTTTCAGGAACCATCTATAAGGACTCAACGCTACTCACCAGAAATTCACACCTTGATAGCCTCAAGCCAATGGACACATGAAGAAACATTTGGGAACTCTCAGAACAATCCAGATTGGCACTGAGTAGCAAAACGTCAAGAAGTTTCTTGGAGCTTATCAGCAAATGCCTCACAGCACCACCCCCAGTCTCTTTCGGATATCATTTCCCACCGGGCACGGCTGGGCCCAGTTCTCCGAACCTCACTGTGGTTATCAATACTGTTAAATCACACACAAGCTAGCAGCAGTGGAGATAAAATGCCAGTTCAAGTATCGACGGAAATCCAAAAGCCAAGCATATCTGTAAACTCCACCTCCTGTTAAAAAAGCATCCAAACATCACCCACAGAGACAGCGCCATGACTACAACAAGAACAGGCAGTGACTAGGTGTTGGACATGGCCCTTTTTGCAGGGTCATCCCCAAATGTTTTGCCTTCTTCTTCCTAGTTTCTCTGATCCATTTCTGTTGGCTTTAGGTCTCTGGGTGCTTTACCACTTCTAACCAGTGCTTGAGTGTGTATGCACTCTGTGTAAATTGTGATTCTGATTATTTCTCCATGATTGGCATATTTGATTTACAAGTAAGTCCCTAGTAAAGTGCACTAGAGGTGCCCAGGGCCTGTAAATCAAATGCTACTAGTGGCCCTGCAGCACTGATTGTGCCACCCACATGAGTAGCCCTGTAACATGGTTAACACCTGAACAATTCTGGATTAAAAGGAACCTCTGCCAAGGAGAAGAGATGAAGGAGGAGTACTGCCCTTTGCTGTGTGTGCTTTGCTGGGTTGGCCAGGAGTTGCTGCTTCTGCCTTAAAGAAGACAAAGGTGGTCATTATGAACACAGCGGAAACAACCGCCGCGTTAATGCTGGCGGTCAAAACACTGACCGCCAGCGACCCCGGAACCCTGCCGGCCAGATAATGAACTTTTCTGTGCAAAGTGCATGGGCAGTGCAGGGGCACCCCCTCCGCCATCCTTTTCCTGGCTGGATATCCCGCCAGGAAAAGGCTGACGGGAAATGTAACATTATCCACAGGGTAGCGCAGCTACCCTGGCGGATGGTGTTTCAACCTGCCGCCAGGTTGCCTGACAGAGGGAGCCTGGTGGTGGGTGATGGCTGTCGCTGGCGGCCTTCACCATGTCTGTTATATGGTGGCTTGGCCCACCATGCCGGCTGGCGGCTTCAGCCGCCACTGCCGGCATGGCAGGCCAAACCGCCATGATCGTCATGTGGGCCAAAGACTGGACTTTGCAGTGTATCTTGCTTGTGCAGTTTCTCCAAGGGCTTGGAGTAGAGCTTGCCTCCTGTTTGAAGTCTCAGGTATATCAAAGACTTCAGTTTCATCTGCCTACAACACTGGGAACTATGACCCTCATTACAACGCTGGTGGTTGGTGATAAAGTGGCGGTAATACCGCCAAAAGGCCGGTGGTAATTAATGCCAAACTATGACCATGGCGGAATAGGCCACCGCCAGTATGCGGGCCATCAGGGGGGGTCAGGGTTCGACGGGCACCCCTTCTTTGTTGGGAGGCTATCCCCAGCTGGGCCGCCGTTGTCTTTCGTGCCCAGCGTCTCAGGTCCTCCTACTGTCTCTGACAGTGGTCGCTCCGCCTGCCGTAGACCCCCAAGGTCCACACGCCCTTAGCGATGGCACGCCATATACCCTTCTTTTGATGAGCGCTGAGCTGCAGAGGAAATACACACAGGGAAAAGTATTAGTTAGACTGTCCTGCCAGATACACTCATGGCCCACCATACCCCTTCCTATCCCCATTTGCACAGACCGAGCCCAGCACACAAGCAGCACACTGCCCAGGGGACATCCACCAACCCCCCCCCACACGAGGCCTTCACACATACCACTCCATGCATTTATGCCCCATGCATCGTGCTCATAGTGTACTCACCTGTTGGTCTAGAGGCCCATACAGCAGTCCGTACTGGGGTAGGACCCCATCCACCAGTCTCTCCAACTCGATTGAAGTGAAGGCAGGGGCCCATTCCCCAGTCACACGCGCCATGGTAGGTCCCAGACACAGGTCACAGCAGCACATGCAGTGTAGGTCCTCCCATGTTGAAGGTGAGGTAGCAAGTGAGAGAACAGATAGAAAATGGTGGTAAAGTCCGCTGCGGTGCATACCGTCACGACCAGCGTACATCACCATTGACTTCTGTACCCCATGGGGCCCAATGTTATCCTTTGAGGAGTTGCACGACGGATCCCGACCGCCTCCTGCAACTGCGCACAACGTCAGTGGAATTACCTCACTTCCACCTGTCCTTCCATATAGGACAGGTGGACGCCATTTCAGGGGGTGGTCAGGCCCTGGATTATAACTGTGTCACATCTCACAATTGGACATACAGGACAAATGCCACTTATACATTTAAAATTGACATCATGCATTGTACTGTTGTGGCTCCAATGTTCAATTTGGGACCAGCTCCTCATTCTTTTGTCCCCTAGATTGCTACTGCTGCGGATGAATAGGAGATGGAGACATACCCCCGTGTACAGACCCCTGGTGGACTTGGCAACATTGGAGGACAGGCACATTATCCTCACCTATAGACTTGACAGAGCCACAATCACAGAGCTGTGTACCCAACTGGAGCCTGACTTGATATCTGCTATTCGTCACCCCACTGGGATCCCCCCTCTTGTGCAAGTGCTATCAGTGCTACATTTTTTGGCAACAGGGTCTTTCCAAGTGACAGTGGGCTTGGCAGCAGGAATGTCACAGCCAAAGTTCTCAATAGTGCTGACCAGAGTGTTGGGTGACCTGATTAAGCACATGTGCAGCTACATTGTTTCCCCCCAGGTGGAGGAGTTGGCCACAGTGAAGGCTGACTTCTATGCAATGGGACATATCTCCAACATAATTGGGGCAATTGATGGAACTCATATTGCATTTGTCCCCCCCCCCGGCAAAATGAATAGGTATTCATAAATGGAAAAATATATCATTCCATGAATGTGCAGATGGGGTGCCTGGCAGACCAGTACATCTCCCATGTCAATACTAAATATCCTGGGTCTGTGCATGATGTCTTTATCCCGAGGAATAGTAGCATGCCTAATGTGATGGCCCAACTACAGAGGCACCGGGTGTGGCTAATAGGTGAGCCGTGGTTCCAACCCAGTGGATGTTGGTGTATGGGTATGGTGTAGGCCATATGGAATGGTGTGTGGCTAAATGTTGTCCCTCCATATTTGCAGGTGACTCAGGTTACCCCAACCTATCATGGCTACTGACCCCTGTAAGGAATCCCAGGACAAGGACAGAAGAATGTTACAATGAGGCACATGGGCGTAGAAGAAGGATTATAGAACTTACCTTTGGCCTCGTGAAGGCCAGGTTTCAGTGCCTCCATTTAACAGGTGGATTCTTATGCTACTCACCCAAGAATGTCTGCCAGATCATCGTGGCATGCTGTATGTTGCGCAGCCTTGCCTTGAGATGCCATGTGCCTTTTTTGCAGGAGGAGGAGGCTGGAGATGGCTGTGTGGCAGCAATGGACCCTGTGGACAGTGAGGGTGAGGAGGCAGAGGATGAAGATGAGGGCAACAGAACTGCTGTGATCAGACAATACTTCCAATGACACACAGGTAGAACAGTGTTACTTCACATTTCATTGTCAATATTTAGATTATCTTTGGCTCTGGCATGCTGTTATTTCCCACTTCTATGCCCACTCACTGTACCCTTTGGTAACTCATTTTGCAGATGTTGGTGCCCCACTATTGCCCCTGGTGTGATCACTGCAGCCAACTACAGGTCTTTTCCAAGGTGAACATTACTGTACATTTGAAATGCAATGTTTGAATCTGGTTAAACAAACACATACATAAATCTTTTGACATACTCCAGTCTTGTATTTTTTCTAAGGGTGTTTATTTAAGTGCTAAGGAGTAGGGGGGAAAGTGCATTGGGCTGGGGTGATGATGGAGGAACGTCCAGGGTACAGTTCCAGTCTATTTGTAGCACAGGTGCATTGTCCAAGGGGACAAAGTAAGAGGAGCAATGGCAGTTCAAGGTGGACGTGGTAACAGAGTGGGACACAAGGGTGACAAACAGGAGAGTCTTATTTCCTGGCGAGGATCTTGGCCATAGTCTCTGGCTTATGCCTGGATCGCAGGGAACGTTTGCAGAGTGGTTCTCCTTCTGCAAGGGGAGGGGTGCCGGTGGCCTATTGGTCCTGTGGAAGGGCCTCCTGTCCACTAGCGGTAGCAGAGGTGGAGGGCAGTTCAGTACTCTGGCTAGTGGCAGGGGCCCACTGTTGTAGGACTGCCTCCCTCATAATGTTGGCCATGTCTGCCAGCACCCCTGCTATGGAGACCAGGGTGGTGTTGATGAACATGCAAGTCCTCCCTGATCCCCTGGTCCTGTCCCTCCTACAGCCACCTGTTCTTCTGCACGTTGGCCAGGATCTGGGCCAGCGTATCCTGGGAATGTTGGTATGCTCCCAGGATTTTGGTGAATACCTCTGGGAGAGTCGGTTCCCTGGGCCTGTCCTCCCCCTGGTGCACAGCACTCCTCCAAGTTTCCCTGTTGTCCTGTGCCTCTGTCCCCTGAACCATGTGCCCACTGCCACTTACCCCAGGTCCCTGATTGTCTGGGACGAGGTGTGCCCTGGGGTCCCTGTAGTGGTGGACACACTGCTGATTGAAGTGTCCTGACGACAGAGGTATGGATACACTGGGTGGGTGCTGTGGTGATGTTTCCTGAGGGGAGAGGCTCTGTGGTGGTGTGTGACTGTGGCTGGGTAACCAACTGTCCAGAGGTCCCTGATGGGCCAGGTTGGTCATCCAGATCCAGGCGACCAGATTTGTTGTCATCACTGTGGGCCTCTTCTGTGGGGGGATTGGAAGTTGCTGGCACCTCTTCTCCACTGACATTGTCTGGGATACCTGTGGGAATGTAAATGCAGTGTTATTGTTTCTGTGTGTGACATATGGTGCATGGGTGGCTTGCCCTGTTTGGTTGTATTTGCCCTAGCAGCTTTCACTTGTGTGAGTTGTTATATGGTGGGCTAGCTGATTCTCTCTAGTATGCATGCTTTAGTGATAGGTGTCCATGCAGGTCTGTGAGTGGTGTCCATGAATTGGTATGGCATGCAGGGCTTGGCATTGGGATGAGGGGGGTGTGTGTGCGGTGTTCGAGTGATGGGAGTGAGGGTGAGGGTCTTGATATGCAATGGCATGCAGGTAGGGGGTGATAGTAGTATAGAATTGACTTACCAGAATCCAGTTGTCCTGCTACTCTGGCCATGCCCTCAGGATGCATGATTGCCAAGACTTGCTCCTCCCATGTTGTTAGTTGTGGGGGAGGTGGTGGGGATCCACCGCCAGTCCTCTGTACGAGATGGTGTCTTGCTGCAGTGGAAAGCACCTTCCCCCATAGTTTGTTCCACCTCTTCCTGATGTCATCCCTGGTTCTTGGGTGCTGTCCCATGGCGTTGACCCTGTCCACGGTCCTCCACCATAGCTCCATCTTCCTAGCAATGGATATTTGCTGCACCTGTGCTTCTAATAACTGTGGCTCTACCCAGATGATTTCCTCCACCATGACCCTTAGCTCCTCCTCGGAGAATCTGGGGTGTCGTTGTGGTGCCACAGGTGTTGTGTGAGTGGTGTGGGTGAGGGTGTGAAAGGTGATGTGTTGGGGTGTGTGATGTGGGGTGCGTGGATGGTGTATAGGTGATGGTGGTGTGTGGGTCTGGTCTTGTCTGTGGTCGTGGTTTCTGTCTTGTGCCAATGGTTTCTAGTCATAAAGGGCTGTGGGTAATGTGGGTGTGTATTTTATAGTGGTGTGGGTGTGTGGGTGTGGTGTGTGTATGGGTGTCAGGTGTGTGCAGTTTGAATTGTCCAATGTGGTGTTGTTTTGTATGTGTATGTGTGTATTTGGAGCGTGGCAGTATGTACCTCCAATGGTTTACCACCATTGAATGTCCAACATGGTGATTTGTGGGTCATAATGTGATGGGCATTATTCTGTTGGCGTAACGGTGTGGGTTATGATACCGCCAGTTTATCACTGACCTTTGGTGTGGCGGACTTGTGTCTGTGGCTGAATAGTGACGGATTGGTGTGTGTGTGTCATAAAATGGTGAACGGAGATCCGCCCCTGCGGTTTTTGGCAGCAGTCAGCGTGGCGGTAAATAAGGTTTGCTGCCAATGTCATAATGAGGGCCTATGTGTTTTGTTCTGCAACAGAAGAAATCCACTGCAATGCCGTCAATGAAGCCGCTGACTGCAACGTGACCTGATGATGCCAGACAGAGCTGTGCTCTGCTTCGCACAGCAACCCTGGTCTCACCGATGCCACCACCGGATGCCACCACCAAGCCGCTGCTTGCACTGTGACACATGGGCCCCACACTCCGCATCGCATTGCTCACACCAAAGCCTTGGCATCCCCGCTGCTGCCGCTCCACGCTGACACCAACACCGCTGCCTGCACCGTTCCCTGAGGACACTGCTTGTGAGGTACACAAAGCACCGTCCCGTTCTTAAACACAGCCGCAGTCCATCGATGTCAGTGCCATAGACTCCAGCATCATCAGCCCTGTTTGCACCGCGATCTGTGGGCACCGCACAGAGTATTACTGTGTGTTGTGTGCAAATGCTTTACACATTGCTTCTGAAATAAGCCAGACTGCTAGTGCCAAGCTACCAGGGGGTGAAGCAGGGGTTATCTGAGCTGGGTATCTCCCTTGCACTGACTAGAGTGAGGGTCCCTACTTGGACAGGGTGTAAACCGACTGCCAACTAGAGACCCCATTTTTAACACTAGGTGACCCAAAATGTATCTGCATTCATGAGGTGGCAGTGAGAATATCAAGAAATGTAAGAAAGCATATACTATGAGGAACTGGAAGATGAGGGGCATGAACAATCTGAGGGATACCCTGTAGGAACACCTACCCTGGGTCTCGGGCTGGTCCTACTAGAGGCCAGTGCATCCCTTTTCCCACAGCAGCCGCACAGTCCCACCACTAGTTTCATTCCAGAACTCGGGGTTCCCCATACCACCTCAGGCCCCACATCAGACAGCCCCCGAAGGCTGCAAGATGATGCCCGTAGAACAATTCTATAAAAGAACCACACACTATGACTAGAGGCTGTATGATGCATATTTTATGTTCTATGTTATGAACCAAAAATAAACTTGAGGATAAATGTAGTGAGTAATGTGAGACCCAGGTACATGCATTACGCATGCATGCTGATTCCAGGCGCGGCCTCAGGAGCTTCATTAAAGGAATAAGGCCATGCACGGATGGCCTCTAGTTACAATCCACCTCAATTGTGATGTCTGCCTCGTTTTTTAGGCTGCCGCTTCATCCAGTGGTGCTCTTCACCAATGTCCACATCAGTATGAACAGTTACTCAGTAATGTGGCATTGCGAGAAAGCCCTCACAAGTGATGGACGGCACGCAGAGGCAGCACTGGCACGTCTCTATTAATTAGGCTTTACTGCTTGATTTTTTTTATTTGTATTCACCAATGTTAGGGATCTTTTTAAGAGCATACCTCACAAGAAGTGTCACATGATTTTTGGCCCAGTGATATCACCAAAAGTGGCACTTGACAGTTATATCACAGGATGTGAAATAACATGTTCTTTGTTATGCAAATAAATGGCATTTTTTCAACCTCGAAAGAAAGGCCAAGTGGACTTACTGGGAAGCGAACCTATGACCATGGAACAAAAAAATAGCCCAGTTGCAAAATATTTCTTTGATAAGCTACGGGAGTGGCAAATCAATCAGAAAAATAGCCATAGAATAAAACAAACTCTGTCAAAAGCGCCAGGTAAAAATCTGGTGGGCACCCAATTGTTTTCATCCACTGGGCTTTGCTCTGTATCTACAAATGTTCAAATGTAAGCGTCTCAGCAATTCGACTCGGAGAAGCAAGGCACCCCGGATTCCGATTGCAGATTTTCTCTTTCTTCTTCTATAAATAGAAAACAGAAAGAAAGAGTGAGCATGTACGCGTGTGCCATTTTTGTGCCGGGTAGGGCGCCACTTTTACTGTTTCTCTATGAAGTGAAGGTGTATGCTTCCGGACCTCACACGTAGCTGTATCTGCTCTTCGTCTCTCTGCTCCTTTGGATTTGCCAGGGAAATCGCTGAGCGGACAGGCAATACAAGTACAAGATGAAGAGACGCAGGCTAGCCTCGAGATGTCTTAACATCACGGATGTAGCTCAGCCGCCAGTGCCCCTGTCGCTGGAGGCTAAATCAATGCTTGCAGCCCAAGAAACATACACCATCCCTGCCATCTTCACCGTGGTGAGTGAAAGGGAAGGTGCCTGCGGGCAGTCTAATGAAAGAGAACAAACTTGTGACCCCTTGCAAAGTCTGAGCAGTTGAGACTTATGGCCTGGGATCTATGTTAAGTTAGTTTTAGTGACACACGATAAGCCCATAGATCACTGGCGGCCTGGGATATTATAACTAGTAGAAAAATAGTGGTCCCTAGTATTAAAAAAAAAACTATTGGTAAACCATTTAAATGGAAGTCAATCAGAAAAATGCAAACAGAGGATGTATAACGATGGCCTAGTGGGTGCCATCAAATAAAACGTCTGGTGCTCTCCTGAACTTGATACACAAGTGATAAAGGTGACCGTCAAATATACAATAGTACATCCCGTTAATATATGATACAAAAATATGTTTAAGGCTCCGTGCCATATTCAAATATGTTTCAATCATGTCAGATATATGGAATCATCATCAGGACTCTGAATAGTGGAAGCCGGGGACAGAGATGAAATTTGTACTTAAAAAATGTTTTTTTTTTAAAAAGAGAGGCTAATATGTAGGGCTAAAGAACCCCACACATAATATGCATCAATACAAAGTCAGAGAAACCACATGGTAAAAAGGAACAGACTGAGGACATGAGATAATATTGAAAGAGTCAGAAATGACTGAAAATTGACCCAAAGGAAAAAGCAGCAGATAAAGTAAACAATTGGAAAAAGTCTCACCAGATGTAAGAGTGTCGTTTGGCCCGAGGGTCGATGTAATGGTGTCACGAATAATAGTTGAGGCCTGAAAGGTTAGAAAATGAACCTTAGTTACCATGCGAGTGTCAATGCAGTGGGTTGAAAAGAGTGAAACATGAACAATGGATTACCTTAGTAGGGAGTAAGAAAAAAAAGTCCTGTGATAATGTCACTGCATGCAGAATGCATCTAGTGGCCAGTGCTGCATGCCAATGCTAGTAGAGTCAGTGTGCGCCATTCGAGGAGCACATGGGTAGTAAACTGAATGCAATACCAGAATACGTTCCTATATATGGCCTTATGTAGGTGCTGCAGAGAGTGGTCTGGTTCATGATCTCCTCAATGACAGTGGACAGCTGCAACCCAGGGCAAACAAACTCTGACTTGAGGTGGGTGTACAAAAGTATGGAGGCTGGATTTACCAATATGTTATAGTCACTGTGGATGCCATCTTGAAGTGGATTGTCAAGATGGAATATAAATGGAATGCAAGGGGAAAACCAATGCATTGCTGCCGCTGCATGGGTCAGGACCAGTGCATCGCCGCACCTGCTGTGAGGAATATGAACTGGCTCATTGCCCCTGCTGCCTGGATCGGAACTGCGTGATACCCCGAAACTGGTCCCAATCTGCTTGTTTCTGGTCCAGGAAGGACCTGGCCTGGCAGTTCCGGCTGGACTGTTCCAATGGGGAACAGCGTCAAGACTGATTTGCATATGGCTGGGTCCAAACTGGAAAGTCATGGTGAGCAAAAAAACTGACGGATTAAACCCAGATCTGTGACTGGGGGTGAATGTTTGATTCATTCTACATTCCGTCCATCAACTGTTCTTTTTGCATTTGTTGCCCCAAGTCGGAAGGGTATGCCCAGACATGGGTCTTGTGCTCACTATGCCACCAGATTCAAGCTAGCCTGGCTGAAGAGGGGTGATACCCCGAAACCAGTCCCAGGATGTTTGTTTCTGGTCCAGGGAGGACCTGGCCTGGTAGTTCGGGTTCGACTGTTTCCATGGGGAACAGGGTCAAAACTGATTTGCATATGGCTGGATCCAAACTGGAATGGCATGCTGAGCAAAAAAACTGATGGATTAAACCCAGATCTGTGACTGGGGGTGAATTATTGATTTGTTCTACATTCTGTCCATCCACTCTTCTTTTTGCGTGGATCAGAACCGGTGCATAGCCTCAGCTACGGGGCTTGATTCTGACACATCACTGCTGTTGCAGGAACAGACCTGCCTCATTGCCTGCGGACCCACTGCATCTTGGAATTGACGCATTGCACTGTGGAGGAAAAACAACACATCTCTTCTACATTGGGAAAATCGGCACATCTCTGCAGTGGTGAATCGACACTGGCTCATTGCTTCTGCTGCACTCCTCGTCTTCAGCGTCACCACAACAACGATTACGGTACTTTTGTTCAGCAAGCCTCAATGGGTCCCTGTATCCAAACCATGCTCCATTGCATTCGGCCTGAACATTTGACTTTGTCCCAGTCCAGCATGACCAGATATCTCCATTTGCACTTGTTGCTTCTAAGCGACAATTTTAAAATCTATTCATTGGAAATTCATAACTCAAGTTCTAGTTATTGGATTTTAGTAATTTTGGTCTTGTTGTATTTATTAAATTAAGTTCTATTTTTCTAACCTGGTGCAAAATCTTTTTGTGGAATTTTCACTGTTTTACTGTTTGAAGTATTTCACAAATACTTTACACTTTGCTTCTTAAGTTCAGCCTGACTGCTCTGTGTCAAGCTACCACATGGTGAGCAAAGGTTAATGTAGGGTTCGCCTAACACCCTGACTAGGATTGTGGTTCTGTTGGATTTTGCCCTTTTACAGGGTCATCCCCAATCTTTTTCCCCCTTCCACCTATTTTTTCTAACCTGATTTTGTTGGCTTTAGAACTCTGAGCACTTTACCACTGCTAACCAGTGCTAAAGTGATTATGCTCTCTGTGTAAATTGTATTGTTGATTGTTTTCTCCATGATTGGCATATCTGATTTGCTAGTAAGTCCCTGGTAAAGTGCACTAGAGGTGACCAGGGCCTGTAAATCAAATGCTACTAGTGGGCCTGCAGCACTGGTTGTGCCACCCACATTAGTAGCCCTGTAATCATGTCTCATACCTGCCACTGCAGTGTCTGTGTGTGCACTTGTAAGCTGTAAATTTGACTTGGCAAGTGTACCCACTTGCCAGGCCTAAACCTTCTGTTTTTTTATACATGTAAGACACCCCTAAGGTAGGTCCTAGGTAGCCCCAAGGGCAGGGTGCAGTGGATGGTTAAGGTAGGACATATTGGGGGTCATTACAACCCTGGCGGATGGTGTTAAAGGTGCGGCAATACCGCAACCAGGCCGGCGGACAAAAAAAGGGAATTATGACCCTGGCGGAAACCGCCAACAAAGACAGCCACTTTAACACACTGCCCGCCACGGCGGTACAGACAAGCAGCGCAGCGGTCACCGCCAACAGACAGGCGGAAGACAAAGTACCACCCATAGTATCACAACCTGCCAATCCGCCACCTTTTCCGGGGCGGATTCACCGGGGATAAAAACACGGCGGAAACAGTTACTGCAATGGGAAAACGCTCACCTCAACACATCCCACGAGGAACAAGGACTCCATGGAGCCCAAATTACACGTTCTACCGGCCCTTGTATTCGTACTCATCTACGAAGACCAACAGCGGCGCGGCCGAAGACAACGGTGAGTACAGCACCTACGACATTGGGGAGGGGGAGGCAAAAGTTAGGGGGACACCCACGAAACACTCCCACCCCCACCCTCACATATTACAACATACACACCAATGCATCCTAAAAAATCACAGTAACAACCCACAATCCCCCCGGAAGAATGCAAAGACAAAGCGAAATCTGTTCAAACATTGTAATGTATCAATATACGTATCTGTCAAAAATATACAGATACATAAGAAAATCAGCCAGAAATATATACATTACGAGAAGTAGTGCAGATATGCACATAGCAATGTCTGTGCACCACTAGTCCAAAAATGCATGGGCGAGGCCCACAAAAGATACCTGTCCTCAATCGGAGAGAACACTGCCGGGGCATCAGATAGAAATACTACAGGCACCTCAGGGGGAAGGGAAGGGGGGGCACCTCAGCCGGATGACTGCAAAGCCAGATCCACGACGGGACTCCATGACCATTGATGTATCCTTGGGAGTGCAAAGGCACAGTCTCTCAAGTCTCTACAGTGGGTGGGTTGCCCACTGCCATATCCTGGGGAGTGCAAAGCCACATTCTCTCAAGTCTATACAGTGGGTGGGTTGCCCACTGTACCATCCTGGGGAGTGCAAAGCCACAGTCTCTCAAGTCTCTACAGTGGGTGGCTTGCCCACTGTACCATCCTGGGGAGTGCAAAGCCACAGTCTCTCAAGTCTCTACAGTGGGTGGGTGGCCCACTGTACCATCCTGGGGAGTGCAAAGCCACAGTCTCTCAAGTAGATAACATCCGCCAGTGGCTCTGGAGGGGGACTGGTGGCCAGACTGGATCAGTCTCTCCGTGAAAGTTCCTGTCCCGTCACTGTCCCAGATGCACATGGGAAAAGGTTGCTTGCCCTGTTCAGCGGTGCTTTGCCATGATTGGTTCAGGGCTGTTCAGCGGTGCTTTGCCATGGCGGTTCAGGACTGCTCAGCGGTGCTTTGATATGGCGGTCTCTGGACTGTTCAGCGGTGCTTTGCCATGGCGGTCTCTGGACTGTTCAGCGGTGCTTTGCCATGGCGGTCTCTGGACTGTTCAGCGGTGCTTTGCCATGGCGGTTCAGGGCTGTTCAGCGGTGCTTTGCCATGGCGGTTCAGGGCTGTTCAGCGGTGCTTTGCCATGGAGGTTCAGGACTGTTCAGCGGTGCTTTGCCATGGCGGTCTCTGTAACAGGCATTGGTGTGTGGCATGACGATCCCTAGACTGGGCATTGGTGTGTGGCATGACGTTCCATGGACTGGGCATTGGTGTGTGGCATGACGATACCCAGACTGGGCATTGATGTGTGGCATGACGTTCCTTCATAGTGCACCGGGGCTGTGGCAGCCGGGTCCCTCCTGGGCACTGACTCCGGCGATTGTCTCCTGACCAGTGACGATACTTGGGCCCTCCTGGGCATGGACTCCAGTGGTGCCGGTGGTCTCCTGACCAGTGACGATACTTGGGCCCTCCTGGGCAATAACTCCGGCGGTGGCGGTGGTCTCCTGACCAGTGACGATACTTGGGTCCTCCTGGGCACTGACTCCGGCGGTGGTCTCCTGACCAGTGACGATACTTGGGCCCTCCTGGGCAATGACTCCGGTGGTGGTCTCCTGACCAGTGACGATACTTGGGCCCTCCTGGGCAATGACTCCGGCGGTGGCGGTGGTCTCCTGACCAGTGACGATACTTGGGCCCTCCTGGGAAATGACTCCGGCAGTGGTCTCCTGACCAGTGACGATACTTGGGCCCTCCTGGGCAATGACTCCGGCGGTGGTCTACTGACCAGTGACAATACTTGGGCCCTCCTGGGCAATGACTCCGGCGGTCTCCTGACCAGTGACGATACTTGGGCCCTCCTGGGCACTGACTCCGGCGGTGGTCTCCTGACCAGTGACGATACTTGGGCCCTCCTGGGCAATGACTCCGGTGGTGGTCTCCTGACCAGTGACGATACTTGGGCCATCCTGGCCTATGACTCTGGCGGTGGTCTCCGGACCAGTGACGACGGTGCTGGTGGTGGCGTCTCGACCGCCGGGAATGATGCCGCCCTTCTCCGCCGTGAGACTCACAACAGGCTGGGCAGACTTCCTCTGGCCCTTCCCCACCTTTGGTGGAGTCACAGCTGACTCTCCAATCCCCTTGGGACCCCTGTGAGTTGTTTTCCCACCAGGAGTCTTCACACAGTCCCGTCGTCCACTTTGGGATTGGAGGCTTTTTGGCTGAGGCGCTACGACGGGACTGATGAATTGGAGGGAGGGTGGCAGCAAAAAGGTCAGGGACAGTTTCTGACGAACACTGGGATGGGTAGTTGGAGGGGGTCTGGGAGTGGAGGAAGAGGAGGTGGTTTTGGGAGGTGTCACTTTAGGTGTTTTGGGTGCAGGTGCAGGTACTGGAGGCTGTTGTGAGGTGGATGGATGTTGGGTGTGTGGTTGCCGGCGTTTGTGTACTTTGGGAGGGGGCGTCACAGACACATTGGGAGAGGACACAGGGGACGTGTAAATGGCAGTGGAGGTGGTGAGTGCAGGTGAGCGGCTTGTGGTGCTGGGTGTCCTGGTGCGATTCCTGGTGCCTGTAGATGTGGTGCATGCAGGTGTGTGTGTAGGCGAGACTGGGAGGGAGGAGGGAGAAGAGGAGGAGGGGGACACAGTGGAGGCAGTGGATGTTGCTGTGTCAGTATGTGGGTGAGGCTTGCGTGAGTGCCTGTGGGTTGTGTGGTGCCTATGTTTGCTTGAGCTACTTGTGTGTGCTGACTTGTGTGCATGCTGGTCTGTAGGTGTGCTTGGTATGGGCTGGGGTACAGGGGATTGGGTCTGGGTGGAGGAGGTTGGAGGGGGGAGGCTAGACACAGGGACAATGGCTGCCATCAGTGCTGAGGCCAGAGATTGCAGGGTTCGCTGAAGGACAGCCTGACCAGAATGAATGCCCTCCAGGAATGCATTACCGTGTTGCAACTCTCGTTCTACACCCTAGATGGCATTCACAGTGGTAGACTGCCCAACAGTGAGTGACCTGAGGAGGTCAATGGCCTCCTCACTGAGGGCAGCAGGGGTGACTGGGGCAGGGCCTGAGGTGCCTGGGGCGAAGGTGATGCCCACCCTCCTGGGTGATCGGGCACGGGCGACTGTTGAGGGGCTGCCGGGAGAGCGGTGCTGGTAGGGGAGGTGGCGGCTGTACCTGTAGAAGTGGGGTGCACAGATGGTGCCGCCACCACAAGGGAGCCCCCATCGGGGGAGGAGTCCGTGTCGCTGGTTGGTGATCCAGTGGCCGACGTGAAGCTCCCCTCGCCCTCCGTCCCACTGATGCATTCTGAGTCCGTGGTGTGGCCCTCCATGGCCATGTGGGATGCAGCTCCCTCGTGCTCCGGTGCCACTGTACCTCCACCTGATGATGCTGAAGCACAAAAGAACAGGAAGAGCACAAAAAGGGGGGGGGGAGACAGAAGAAGAACAGGTTGAGTGCATGGCATACCGCTACCGTTGGCGGACAATACAGACACAGCAGCCCCCTGCATTACGCCGTGCTCCTGGCCTCTGTATATGCAATTTCTGGGATATGGCCTACATCGCTATGGTGGACATCTGCACACATGGATGCCACAGGGGCAACTATACCTGTACTTGGCACTCTACTGAGGTGGGGTAGAGTGCCACATGGGCTGCATTACAGAGGGGCCTAGTCTACGCATTTCTGGCTGGCCTAGGTACACCCACAGCCCTCCTCCCCCACCCAGCCCCTCTACTGCACGCAAAGTCCGCAGAATGAGAGTGTACTCACCCCCTTGTGGCTGCTGTGATGCACTCAAGCTCCCATCCTACTCCGGGTATGCCACCACCAGGATCTGGAACATCAGGGGGGTCATAGTGCGACGGGCACCCCTCCCACGTTGGGAGGCCATCCCAAGCTGAGCCTCCGCTGTCTTCTTGCTGCAGCGGCGAATGTCTTCCCATCTTTTACGGCAGTGGATACCCCGTCTCTGGTGGGCCCCCAGGGTCCCGACGTCCTTGGCGATGGCACGCCAAATGTCCCTCCTCTGGTGGGCGCTGACCTGCATGACATGCACAAGGGAAGAAGAGAAGTCATTACCAACTGCACCATCAATGTGAGTGGCCCCCCTCCCTACTCTTGCCATGTGGCCCATTCATTGACATGCATTAATGTTTCCTGAACTCTGCCCTCATCCCTCTTCCAACCAGCCCTCTCCACCCAGGCCTAGCCCATACAACGTGCTCCCTGTGTACTAACTTGTTGGTCTGGAGGACC